>NC_090695.1:80220570-80533070 GCF_013368605.1 Nyctibius grandis
TGGAATGCTATTTGTTTTGTTATGTTGCACTGTTGAGTTACTTCTTTTTTTGTTTTGTGTTTGTGTTTTGTTTTTGTTCTTTATTCGAGAGGGGGATCTGGAATAGGGACATACACAAAAGTTACAAAACCCACCTGCATTCCCATTTCTCTTTCTGCATTATATAAAAAAGATGTTCAAGTCGTGAAGCTTTAAAAAAAAAATAAAAAGGCACAAATGAAAGCAGCACCAGCAGACACCAGCTCAGCCTCAAAAGAATTTTAAAAGGAAATAGTCATATGCTGTCTAGGATGCATAGACAGCGTGATATCTCAAGTAGTAGGGATGGGAAGGGAAAGTAAATTTATTTTTATATATAGTTACCTAATCACCAAAAATTCTATATGTAATGAGTCTCTAGTAGAAAGTATATTTCAAACTGCAGGAAAAGCTTGGACTATGCTAAGAGCTCAGTTTGTGCACTTTGTATTATCTTCAGGGTTTATGATACTGTAAAAATAGTAAGACTAGAAGTATAATTAAACTGGGCCAGATCAGTGTTACCAGCCATACTCAGATGTTAGTTAGCTAGAATTGCTTTGATGATTGCATCTTCTGTGGTACGCTCAAGAGCTTTAAAACAAACAACAGCAAATTTTACCATGTATTCATTCAGAATACAAGAAATTATGTGGAAAGAGCACTCGCCCTTGAGTGTGCCCCGAGGAAGAAAAGAGTGCAGTGGAGCCATTAGATGTGCTAACACAAACACCAGCACTTAACATGCTAGAGATTTACAACAAAAGTCAACTTTCCTTTTCAGACATCGTGTAACACAGACCGTTGACAAAGGGACACGCTTCTGGTGTTGACTACTTAAACAAATCAAGATGTAATCCATCAAGTGTCTATCTCCTTGTGCAATAAAGCAGCTCAGAAGGGAGCGGGGGGGCTGGTGTTTCTGCATGGTGCTGCTTCTTAAAAACCTCTGCCTTGTTTTTAAGGCTTCATAAATGCGACAAAATGGGCTTTTCCGTAAGTGGCCTTTATGAGAACATGAAGGATAATTCATGTTTCAAAAGTGACAACAGGGTGATAAAATACATAAATGAGTCGCGTTTTAAGTGATTCAGTTAAAAGGTTTGGGCTTTGAGCAAGAATATTGGACAAGAAGGAAATTGGGTGATGTCTTAACGTTATTAGGCCAATTTTGTGGATGTCCCTTCCCTCTACCCTCTCCAACCAGACAATTTTAAAAGCTGAGGGGATCGTTGGCATAAAAGGGCATTTGGTGGTTTTACTTTTTTTTCCTTTTTTTGTTACTTTAACAGACTAGGGAACAATTGCTGATATACATAGCATTAAAGTACTTATCACCATATAATGGAAAATTGCATATGAAGCAGGATTGACCAATATCGTAGTAATTGACATGGCGTTACAGCCTTTGTGATTAAGAGTGCAAAATTCTATAACCTTATCAAATAAAGGCTTTCAGTTTAAATTATGTTGTTAGTTTTTCAGAGGCATTACTCTTCCACAAGTATTGGTCAATTCTCAGCGTTATAAAACATGAGGTTCACAGTTGTAGCCCAGTATTTGATAGAGAATTCTGATCTGAATTAGGAAAAAGTAAGTAAAATCCAAACATTAGAGAAACAAAGTGCAATATTAAATGTTTGCTTTATAGATTATATTCTATGGCTGTTCGTACTTTTTTTTTGTTTTTAGTTTTGGTGCTGAATATGTCCTTGTAGTCTCTGTTTCAAGAAAACAATATGTGGAAAACAATTTAATTTTTCCTATTGCTCTTCCTTGTGGAAAATAAACTTTTGTAAAAAAAAAAAATGTTTCCAGTGTAAGTCAGTAATTCTTTATACGTGACCTAAATATTTTTTTCAAAACATGTCTATGAATAAAATAACGGCGAGGATCACATAATGCAGGAACTTACTACAGGAACACGTACACCACCTGTCTCAAACTAGGTGTGGAGAAACTATTTCTAGAACTGCACCACCAAGTACCACCACAGTCCTGTTTCAGCACACTCGGCCCCTTTTATTTACACCAGTGACCTCTCAGGGCTGGGTCCCAGACGGGAAACAAGAGTTTCCTACATCGGAAAGTGCCAGTAACTGGCAGGATACGTGTGCCTTTCCAGGACATGCTGTATCTCTGCAGCTGTGGTGACCCTCGTTCAGCCGTCTGGTCCTTTCTACGACGTACGGCTCGGGGTCGGGGAGGGTTGACAGGCATTTTGGTGGGGCTGGGAGGAAGCGGGAAGGGGAAAGACTTCAAAGGTCTGGTTTGCAGCTGGGATGGGGAAATGTGGTTTGGTCAGGTGGAGAAGGTGCCCTTCGCCGTTCCCTTGGAAGTTCCAGCATCAGCAGATGTTGATGATGGCCACCAGCGATCTGTGCCCCGCTCGGGGGGGCTCTGCAAGGTATTCACAGAGCTCAGCAGCGAGGCCCTGCTGCAGCATCTCACTTCTGCATACCACGCACAGCTGAATCTCTGACAGAACGGGTTGTCATCCTTCGGTATCAACATGTCGTTTGACCTAAGAGAAGGTTCAGCAGGCGAGCAGCCAAGGGCTCGGGTGGCCGGCGTGCCCTGTTCCTCCCCATTGGTGTTTGGGGTCCTGGGGACCACCGTGTTCCCAGAGTGCTGTGCCCTCAGTTCAGTGGGGCAGCTGCTAACGTGGACAACACAAACGTTTGATCATACATCATACAAACAGTGGGACCTCCCTCTGTGAAACAGAGCATTTCAGTTTAGTTTTGAGTTTGTAACAGCTAGCGATGGAGAACCCAGGAACTTCTTAGTTTTTTCTTTTTCCCATATTAATAACATGCTTATCCATTTTTGCCCGAGTTCTGGTTCAAACCAATAAGAAATGTAAAATAAAAGATTATCTTTCATTTTGTTCATCTGCTTGGAACACCTCTGTAGTTGTGTGACAATAATGTTTTTTCTAGTACCAGCCCAGCCCTTCTTAGTAACAAAGTCTCTAATGCTATGTGTCAGTGTTAGAATTTAAATTAGCATCGACATCATTTAAGGGACACTCGCTTCTAGCAGTTCTGTGCAGCGTTTTCTTGAAATCTGGTGGTTTTAGACCAGCACCTCCACTTAACAATTAAGTTAAGCTTAGCTTTATTGTCAGCATTATTATAAAGTTGGAAGTTATCAAAGTTTTATTGAGATCTGATTTTTTTTTTCTAATGCAAATGTTTCTTATTTCTGAATATTAAAATACCTGTGCACAGATACAAACCAGTGCTATGCCAGAATGTAAAACTAATGGCTCTTCCACATCAGCTGTCCATAAAAATGTACAGGAGGGCAGCCAGTTACAATGCTTGAGCACTTGAGCTTCTGAGAGACACAAGGCACTGTTACAAAATTGATCAACACCTTTTCTGGCAATTATCTAGCTAAAACATGTATCTAGCACTTTGTAACCCCTTTCTAGATTTAAGCCTTTTTGTGTTTTACAGGAATTAACCACAAACTCGCCATAAACTCGCTTTCCACAGCATGGCCACAAGCACGAAGCTCAGCTGCAGAACCCAAGAAGGGTCTCCAGAAGCAGTCCATGAAGCTGGGCATCCACCCAGCAACAGCTTTCCACAGGAAAATGTCTTTTCCTAGGTGAATGCTGCCGATTGGAACCAACTCCTGTGACTCCATGTACACAGCAATGGGCAACTCTACAGAAAATGGCCAACGCAGATTTTCAGTAGGCTAGTGTTGCAGGAGGACAACTGCTCCTGGGGATGTAGAGGCCAGATGTCTGATATGTCATGGATTTTGAGCAGAGCTCCCCTTCTGAGATCCACAGAGACCTGAGGAGGTACAAGGAGTTGCACTACATGACCGTTACCGTGGATTTCAGCTCCTAGATTTTGTTTTTTTAGTGAAAGCCACTTGCAAAGGCATGTTGTCAGGCACGTTCCACCTGCTCTCCAGACCATATCCTGGAACTAGGAGAAAAGTAACCTATTTCTTCTCTGAGCAATCATTCACTCCTGGAACTCCCACACCTAGCTACAGCATGCTATTTTTAGAGCTGGATCTCCCTGTCTCCTGACCTAGTGGACATTAGGACAGAGCGGTAGATTCTGAGTAGAGGTCAGGTGCTGTCACAAAATCTGAGTTGAACAGTGTACCTTTCATCTAATCCAGCTCATAATGGGGAAGATTCAGAGTTCAGAAGGACGCTGCATTTTGAGTTTGCCTCAGGCACCTTGATGTAATAAATGTTTGTCATATTTGCATGAAAGATAATGACCTAGAACAGAGAGCTTCAAAGGTTACATAAAAATAAGTCATTTAGGAGATATATTTTTAGGGAGGTAGAAATATACAATTTTTTTTAAAAAAAAAGCACATCCAGTAACTAATATTAAAGAGCAAAGCCTGGCACTCTGCGTTAATTCTCTGCCGCTCCAGCAGCAGAGTCTGATGCCTTATACAAGAAAACCCCAAATCTCTCTCAGATGGTGCACCCCATCTACCATGAGCAGCTCCCTGCAGGGTTTCCAGCTGGGGACACCAGAGGGAACGACCAAGTGCACAGTGGTCCCCATCGCTCCCGCGCAGCTCCCACCTTCCGTCTCCGGTCTTGCCAGGCTAAAGCGTGCCTTTGACTCGCCAGCTCTCCAACAAATGCATGGGGATGAGGAGGCCAGGACCCGTTAGCTCCTTATTGGTTTAATAAATGTTATTTCTAAAATGAACCGATGAGTGTAATGCTGTTCAATCTTTCTCAAAGGAGATATGATACTTTTGTTTTTGGCTGAATGCATGGAGAGGATGCAGGAGGAGTGGAAAAATTATTGCAAAACCTTATATTATTCATTTTTATCCAAAAATTAATTCAATTGCCCAGATCTAAGCAAGGCCTTGCATCAGTCGACTGCCTGGAACCAAAATGAAACTTCCCACTAAAGACGGCCAAGGCAAATCTGTCACAGTTGCCCATCAGCTAGGAAACAGAATTTAATAAATCCCTCTGTGGTTCGGTAGCCCTGTAAAAGGTGTAGAGTGTTCTCTGGGCAATGACTTCTGATTAAGGAATGATTTTTTTATTATTTACACCCTTGTTTGGGGGCCTACCCTAAATCAGTTAAGTCTGTCAACGCCGGTCCATTTCTTCTGTAAGCAGCCCGTTTTACCTGGTTTGGATTGCTAAGGGGCTAGATGACCATAACATCTTCATCTCCAATTTAAAAAAATCATTTCAATATTAAATACGTGGTGTAAACAAAAAGAAACCTGTGTCAGTGTTTTACAATTATCTCCCACAAATTAAACTAAATGTTCCTCTTACCTATCTTTTAACAGGCTAAGACAGGACAGACAGTTTTACTGCTGCCCATTATTTTTTTAGTGCATCGAACACCATTTATTGTGACAGAGCTGCGCACCTCTAAAGCAATAAAGTGATTCGTCAGTTGTGCCAGATAAAGCTATCCTCCCAAACAAAACAAATGAAGAAAACAATGCCTAGCCTGTGCAGAAGTAGAACAACGTAGCTCAACTTTCAAACCACAAAACGGTGCTTGCTTTTCTTTCTGATTTTCACTTCTTTTTTTCCCTTATAATTCAAAGCAATCCAAAGGAGGTAACAGTCTTCTCTTAATCCCTTCGCTGTCTTCCCTTTCCTGTATTTTATTCAAACTTTTTAACGCTTCAAAATATCCTACTTCTTTTTGTGCTTGTATTTGCTCTTATATGCTATGCCACCAATAAAGCTGGATTTCCTCAAAGAAAATCCCTTTCATCTGCCTTTTTGACCCGAAATGCCTTCCCAGGATGCACTTGAAAAGCCATTATACATTTTCTCCCCAGAACCATCTTTTTATTGAAAAAACACCAGGACTAGTGATTAGATAGAAGACTTGTGAATTCCTAGTGTAAAACTTACTTTTTATTCATGGTATGACCTAGTAAATAGGCAGTTGCAATATGGGAACTATTTTAAGGTACTTCAGCACTGTTACCTTGAAGTGTCTCACAATGAATGCAAATTGACTTACCTTGAAGGTGATTTTATCACACATTAAAAGCATACACAGGAATGATTAATATTGGAGTACACTGCAGTGAACTCATATCTTTTTTACCTGTGAGATAACACATCCTAGAACTGTCCCACAATCACCCCTCCACTGAAAAAAAAAAAAAAATTAAGCTTTAAATGGCTTATAAACATCATTTTCATGTAGCTAACATATGGAAACACTGTTCTAATGAAGGCTGTATTACCCTGCACTTGTGCTGATCCTTTTTGCTTACCATATGCAATTAGAAAGTAATTTTAAAAAACATTCACTTCTTTGGCATATTTTTGGTACTCTTCCATGATTTTGCATGCCCTAATACTAACTAGACTTCTGGCAATACCAGAAGAAACAAGAAAAAGTACACTTAAGAGCACGCGTAGGGTTGAAACAGAGTACAAGCAGCACATCGCTTCCATTTATTTGCTGCTGCAAAAGGCAAGCTCTGCTGTGCTAAACCTTACTCTCTTGGCAACTAGTTGATAAATACAAAATACTCCAAGTCATTTCTTTCTCCTTGGCTCACTGTGAGCGATCTGAAGGGGAAGAAGAGAAGTTGCTATTATTACAAGTGAAGAGCAGCGCAGGGAGAAGGAAGGAACCCAAATTTTGCACTGGCAACTGGCCCCTCTACCCCGAGCATCCAAGCAGCCACCAAGAGAGAAGCCAGGCATCTCATCCCTGATGAACTCACGGATATCTTCAGCTCAATAGTGCAATCTGCAGCTTGTAAGTGCATTGCAACAGGCAAGTCCCTCGCTGAATGCAGTGAGAGCCCTTCAGGAACCTCTGATGGAGCAAATTCCCCATCAGCCTGCATCACCTCCCTCACCTGCATGCGTCCATGGGGTAACGTGTGCCTGCACCCCAAACACAGGCACACGTGGACCGAGCAGGCTGTGGATGAGCAACAGCTTTGATTCATGTGATCCAGAAGTCTGTTGACTGGTTACACAAAACAGAGATCTTGCGAGTTCAGACAAGGACATTTTGGACTTGGACACGCTGTTGTATTTTCCAACCTTATAAGAAGATGTTCTGTTTCTGCAGCCCATGGATCTTTCTAAATATGGTGACAGTTTGAATAAGGGGTTTCAAAATGTTGTTATAGGATTATTCTAGGGTGCTCTGAATCGTACCCAGGAACCGAACCAAACGCTTTTATCCAGCCCTTGTGCAAGGCAAGTTGTTGACAGGAGGAGCAAGCGCTCTGGTGACCTTTAAGAAGTTTCACATTCGTAAATTTTAACCCAGGCACCCAAGAAGCCTTAGGGCTAGCGCTGCCACAAAAAGATGAAGACTGAATAAAACTTAAAAGCAATGTAGCTTGTTGAAAAATAAAAACTGCTGGGATTCATCAGTGGCAGCAGCATGTGCCATGGATGCAGCCGGTGCAACGTAGCAAGGAACCTCGTCACGGTGCCGTCTACTTAATTTGCTCTGAGGCAATGGGTGCCATCTGTTTGCTTTCAGTTTAGTCCCCCATCACTCAGCAATGTTGAACACAACACAGTGCTGCCAACAAGGTACAGTGCAGACTTTGCAAACGGGGCCGCTCCAGGGATGATGCTAACAGCAGGGCACAAGCCGTGGGCTAGCACAGAACGCTCCATGCTGAGCAACGTAAACACGGGCGCCCACATTGACAGGGGTGCTACGGGAACACCGTGTCTTGTCAGCAGGCTCCAGACACTGTCCTGTCAAAGCAGGGGTGGCAAAAGTGCACCCTCACCCGCGGCAAGGTCTGGCTGACCCTCAGGAGCAGCTGCAGGGAAAATCAGTCCCTTGGCTCCCCGTGTGACTTCTGTAAAAGGTGCTGCTGACACCAGCCTGCTCGCCCCGTCCAGGGCGGGGGAAAGGGACTGTGTCGCCGCGTTCCCCGGGAGGGTCAGATCTGTCCACACTTGCATGGGCTTTATATTCTTGGCTTCTCCTCCAGAATTCACAGCTGACACTAGTTATTTCTAGGAGTTCTTTCCCTCCAAAAGGAAAAAGCAGGGGTGGGGGAAGAAGATGGTTGCAATTATTTAAATAAATACCGTGTAAGCAACTGGTCTTATTAAAGAAACAAAAATAATAGGCTTAGCCTTTTCACATCTTGTGTGCTCATATGGATTATGACAAACCTAGTTCTGCACAATTACTTTTATGAGTGCACAATTTGCTTCTATATGATGCTATAAAGATGCATAAAGCTAGCTAGCTGCTTTTTTCTTTTTTTGGTCTTCATATTCCATAAACAGAGTGCATGGAAGAGGCAAAAATGATCATCAGAAGTAGGATTTGTGGCTCACTGACTTTGGTTACTGAGTTAAGAAGATAAAATTTCTTCCACTGTCTTGATTTCCTTGTAGTTCATTGACTTGATTTACTTTTGGCTCTTTAACTCAGTTTCTTCTAGCTCTGATTCATGACTACTATATTACTACACCTGCAGAGAAAAGAAGACATTTTCAGCATCCCCAATCATCTTTATTTCTGTGGAAGAAAACTGATAGAGGAGTGCTTCACTCAAACCACACAGGATCAACACAAACCAAGACAACCAGAAACAGGCAGTTCTGGGGGAGTGACTGGACACTGATCTGTTAAGAACATCGTGTGTTCCCCTGCACCAACATCTAAACAGTCTCTGGCGATACGCCTAGATATTTTGGATGTTGCATGTTTGTCAAATAAATCAAATATCCAGATGCAGAATCTGGCAATGTTGACATTCTGCTTGTGACTTTCAACCCGTAAGCTAGTGAGTAGGACACAGAGAAGCATAAATACAGTGTTTTTTAAATCAGAGTTGTTATTTCAGGCAGCTGTTTTATTTAAAAGAAAAAAGGCATTTATTTATTTCAGTTCATCAAACCAGTAGTTCAAAACTATCTTTTTTTTTAAAAGGCAAGGTTCTAAGAGGGGACCGCTCTCTCAAATGATAAAGAACAATCAATAAAAATGTGGCATCAGCCTTGAAAATATCAATTCCATAGAATGAGTAAATGGTTTAAAGAAGTGTATGAATGAATGCAATGAAATTTAAATTATTACTTCTGAACTGAAAGGAATTCAGCATCCTACAGGGCAGACATACTGTAAAATTAAGAGATACAGTCTAGCTCATGAAATTTACTACAAGCAAATTTACTGAATTCATTCTTGTGTTTCATTTCATGATTTCTTTGGCCCAAACCTGAGAATTCTGCAACCAAAACTGCAGAATGCTCCATCGAACTTGCCAGCTTCACGGACCCAACATGGTGCACGCAATGCACCCACAACTGCTCTACTCTTACCATGGCATGTCTAGTACCTCCCAGGCTGATGGCACACCAATTACATCATTGGCTTGGGCACACGATTCGTTTTGCATGTGCTCTGCCAGGTTCAGAAGAACTTCCATAATTCATTAGTGATGTATTAGGTAATATTAAGAGGGTTTGGGTTTTTTATTCCAAAACAAAATAAACAATTACTGAAAAATATACTATATTGCAGATTTTTGCTTTAAGTCACTGTGTGCTTCAGAAAGCTGGAAGTCTTGCCAGCCAGCCTGTGCTGAGTTTTCTGATACCCACATCATCTCCTAATAGGCACTGCTCTCATTTCCATTGCTCTCTAAAGCAACCAGTGCTCTCACCGGCGAGTTATTTGTCCTGTCACTCTGGAAGGACAGCAGTGGTGTCCACCACTCCCGGCGGAGCACTTGGATAAAGAGAAGTATGTTGTTTAATGCAGCTAAGCCATAGGCAGCATGGAGGATCGCCACTTTGAAGTCCCATTATCTGAAATTACATTTACTAGCATCCCTCTGACAGTGCTGTGCACAGACACACACTCTACATGCTTGCCTAATAAGAGGCTGCCCAAAGGTGTGCCAAAGGAAGGAAAGCAACTGTTCTGCGTGCCCTGTGTTCGTGAAACCTAGCCTCTCAAAGTGCTGTGAATATCTGATGAGTCACCTAAAACAGTGGCCATAGACCAAATTACAACAGCTAAATCTTACAGCTTACAATGACACTGCTATGTTTACAATACAACATTTTGCTCTCTTTCTGTTCAGAGCCATAAAGAAGGTGCATGCTAGCCATGACTGTGAGACACATTTCAAAGTATGAGGTGACTATCCTAATAACTCTTAACATCTGCACAAGGAAACGTTAACTATGGTTAACCCTTATAACCTAACATAACCTCACTTTTTTAATTTAATATAAACTGCAATTGTGGTTTTCCATTTCATATAACCATACTGGTGCCCGTCTTCTCCTTTAATTCATCCTCTGGGTCAAAGCTTTAAGAACTATTCAGCATTTATACTATCCATTGGAAACCCGCTTTTCAACAAAAATATTTGCTTAAGAAAGCCTTTATTTATTACTGAGAATATTCAGTGTGCACTGGAGTTAATAAAGATGCACAAATAAGCATGGCATAGAAAGCAAAATCTCTGATTTGCTCTCTGAATTTGCTCATGGTGACCTGTGTCTTTGAAGAGTGGATTTATAAGCGACATTTATAGCCAGATATTCAGTTAAATGGCACTATCTAATCTAACCGCTGCAGCTATACGGTAGGTCAACTGTCTACCAAAAGTTTAACCTTGACCATTTTTACTATGTACAGCATTAAAGCATACATTTTTTGTGAATCCAATTTTGTGAATTCTTAGGCCAGAAGAGCCCTAGTATGCAGGAGACTCGGTATTTGAAAACCATCTTAGTGATCTCATTTTACAGTCTTTATAATAGCATATTAAGTGTTTTGAAGACCACTTTCCCACCCTCACATACTTTTTCCACTATGATCTCAGTAGAGTCTTCAAACTTTCAAAGCCGAGCAGGCTTAGAAACTTTAAATAGCAATATATTCCACATACTTTCCATCTCCCACATCTTACAGTATGACCATAAAGTGTTAAGTGAAGGCTCGGATAATTTTGGATTTGAATGAGGTTTCATGTGAGTGAATCATAAAACACACAAGCAGCACTTTCTGTAAAGAGAAGGAAAGGGATTCTTTGCCAGGGAGAGCTACCCAAATGATTTCCTTCATTACAGTTTTTCAAGTCCGTGTGCTTCTTTTCATGTAAAGGAAGACTAGGCAATTGCTATAATCAGCAACACATTCCAGATATTCTACCTCAAATAACTTGACAGGAAAAAAAAAAAAAATTTTAGATTTCATTTTAATATTAAAAAGTAAGATGTTTTTCAAACAAACAAAAAATATACCAGCAGGTTACTTCTCATATATATATAATGCTTTTCCTTCTTCCCCTATTAATGACTATAATAAACAAACATAGGGTGCCTTAAAACTAAAACTTATTTCCTTACAAAAAAGTTGTTTTACACTTTATTTTATAGAGAGCTACATTTTTTAAATGTTCATTGAAGATAATCTGGTAGAACATAGGATATAGAGCTCAGGTTACATGACTGCATATGAAATTTCTTAGTTTCCTGTTTTAATATATGTGTATGTTGTTTGGATAGACACTGAAAACAGAATTGATGGACTATTCTATTGTTGCAGAGTTTCTTATAGGTATTAACTATTTCAAATTATTTGGTATGTGTAAAAGAAATGAAAGGTGATTTTGGAGGTAAACTCAACAGATTCAGATGTCCCTTTATTTTATTATCTGCATGTATTTGGTAAGTTTTGTGCCATAAATCTCAAAACAAACCTGCACATGAAATGCATCAATTATTTTCTCACTTCTTGTTGTCTTCATACGCATTCAATCCATATGTTTGAAAAGCTTTTAAAAGCCACTGTTATTAAATGAATAATTTTGTTAGGTTAAATTTAGAAATATGGAAATATATTGGGGAAAAAAAGTGCATTAAAAATTAAAGGCCTTGTAAATGACACATGCCTATTTTTGATTTATGAAGAGTTCAGGCTTGGAAAATGATTTGCATGTAGGAGCAGGAAGACAGTTGGTGTATGCATACCAGAACACACAACTGCAGCTTGAATGAAACTACCGTCTTTCTTTATTGTTAAAGACTAGGACAATGCCAGGACAGCTCTAAGGCTCAATGCTGCACAGCTTGCTCTGAGGGAGAGCTGCCCCTGCAGCCTGGGTCCAGCTCTCATGCTGTTTTGCCAAGTTTTGTTCCTAGCCAACGGTAAACAGGAAATCAGAGCGGACAAGCCAGGAAAGAAACGCGAAATACCCCGTTAAACGTGCTGTGTAATGAGTTGGTGAGACGTGCTTGAACAGAGGGCTTACTTAACAGAAGCTGAATCATGCTTTTGCAAACAGACGCCTGGTTTCTCCCCACCCCCCCCTTTTCTTTTTTTTGTTAGTTCTGAGTCATCTCATTCAGCCCTGACATATCCCTCCACCGCCTGGATGATGGAGAGCAGCTGTTTATAGCAATCGTCTTGATAGCACACAAGACTGAACTTCTTGCAACTTCTCAGGAACACTAGCGGGACAGGGAAGGGGGGCACAGACCAACGACACCTAAAAAACCTTGACAGCGTCATTTTCGTTAAGCAAAACCTCCTCTTTCTTAGGCTGTATTATGTTTTTAAGGAGAAGCAGCAGGACAAAATAACTGTGATTGCAACAGGGCACTGTAGTCACTCTGCTGTTACTAAACCTACACCCAGCACAAGGCGATGGACTCATTAACCCATCCTCTGAGCCTTCAGAGAGCAACAGTGCACTTACCCTCACGTTGCAGGCGGGGAGCAAGTGACACATCACAAACTCATTCCACTTCCTGGAGGAGAAATCAGAAATATTTAATTGCTATAACCCTTAGCACTCTGCCAGGCAAATATGTCAGTGCTCCAGAGACGGTCAGGCTGCTGATGGAAGGGGGACGGCATGGGCTGCAGGCTGGATTCTGCTGAGGAGGATTGTGTAAACACAAGAAGAAACAACTTCAAAGCTGGAAGACCGTTTTTTTTGTCCTAGATATAATGGTGTGAGGCAGATACACCATATATTATCCATACTTTACCGAAAAAAAAACCCATCGAAACCCAAAACAACAAAAAAAACACCAAACCTGAAAAGCAAAATAGACAAGTTTTAATTTCAATTGCTGTGTTGTTACCAGAGCACAGAACACCATTCCAAGTTTTACTTTTTCACTTCTATCATATCTGAGCTTTAAGGACTTCATGCCTCAAGTCAGTTAGTAACAGGAGAATCTTCATTAGAAAAAAAAAAAAAAGTAAATGGCTAATACATTGTTGAGGAAGGTTTGAAAACACAACCACAGTGAACTCTGATATCAAAAACGTGACATTCACAATGCTAGTCACATGCATACACATCAACTTCAAACTTACCCCTTTTAAAAATATCCTCTTCTTGTCGTTTCTTTTGAATGGCTGGAGTTGGCAATATTGATTATTTTATGTCACACACAAGAACCACTGTGTACTAACAGAAGAAGAGAGTGTGAATTTCTGCATGGGTAGCAATGAGATCGTGCTGCTTAGGAGAAATATTCAACAACAGCTATGTGGAATAACAGAAAGAAAGAAGTGGAGAAGGGAATGACAAATGAAAAGAGCTGAATCAGTCTTATTTTCCTAATTACATTTTGTCACCTTTTGCTGTTATTTTCATGTCCCAATAAAATACAAAAGGATTTATATTCCTTACCATTTATTTTCTCAGGAAATCATTGCTGGCAAGTTCTATTTTACTTTTTTTTGCCTTCCCTAACCTATGTCTACCTAAGGCACCTTTCTCTTTCAACTGTCCTTAAAGCTGGCCCTGTGTAAGAGAAATGCATGAAGAAGCAGAGGTGCTCTGTGCTGGGAAGTGACGCATCTGGCAGCTTCAGCTGGGGCCCTCAGCAATAGCTACTGAGTTTTAATTAGTATACAAAATTATGTCAATCTTCATTCTGAATTGGCTTTATCGGTCCTCAGCATCCTTTAGCGAGATGATTGACAAACACCTGGGGACAATGCCACCGCAGCTGCCCAGAGCTGGGTCATACACCAGCTGTCTCTTTCAGATGAGGCCTAAATTATTCCTGAGAGAAGTCTTCCTACCCATGAAGAGCTCAACTTTCAGTAAGAAGATTTTTTCCCCCTACCTAGCACTCCTACCGCTCATTACCTGGTGGTGTGCAGCGAGTTCACCTTTCCTTGAAACGCTGCTCAAACCCTCATGTTGCACCACTGCATGGTGAAAAAAAGCCAACAGGGCACACCACTGTTTTCTCAGTCCTCCACCTGCTCATTTTTAAGCTCGACTTAGTTTTGTAGGCAGCAGACATTTTGTTTTTAAGGTCAGGATTATTTCCAAAACCTCTCTTAGATAAGGAATACATTTTCACTGGCACCTGTTCTCAGTTCCCAGTTGTGAGAATGGGTCTGACCCTCCCACCTGTTAAAGCAGGGTTCAGTGAAGAAAGGTGGGAAGGAGACTGAAGGGATGAAGAGGACCAACAGGCTGCATCAGACAAGTCTTCACCTCTGATGGTGGAGGCAGCTGTGGACTTAACTCAGCACCAGGTGCTCGTGCCAGGAGGTTATTCCTCTTTCTCAAGCAAGAGGTGCCCACGGGTATGATTTCATCATGTGCCTTCTGGTGCTTCCACAAAAGCTCCAGTCCTCGGAGTGAAGCAACATGCCTCCCATGGGAGCCTTGGGGTTTTGTCTGTAGCAAGTTTCTAACCACATTGTTTCAGGAGAAAAGCTCACAACCTGGAAGTTTAAACAAACTGAAAAAAAACCTTAAGCCACAAAGAAAGGAAAAAAAAAATCAACAGCTATGCCCTGAATTACATTTGAAATCTTACCAAAAAAATCTAAAATTGCATTTAGCTTATTGCTGTTCACGAAACTCATGTCCTACACAGCATCAGCAAGTACACTCTGGTCTTTTTTTTGACCTTCGTGTCCCCAACAAGCTAGCCCAGCAAGAAGATGTTCTTCTGTGAATTCAGGGGATGCAACTGGGAGAAGAGAATCCAGAGTTTAACCCCATCATGAGTTCATCACTAAGATTGTGTAATTTGCCCACAGTATTTAATTGATACTGTCAGTTGGCATTAGTTTTCTCAGACGATTGACAAAAATATTGTCCAGCGCATGCTGGCCATACCTTCACACACTAATGACTCTCTAACTCCACTCCTGTGGGGGAAATGGGGAAAATAATCAGCTTGGCACTTACTAAACTCCCTATTCATGAACATATTCCCTTGGGTACTTACAACAAATATTATCTTTCCTTTCATCCTTCTGTTTGTCTTCGCTTATGTCATAAATAACCTTGCAAGCAATAAAATTCCTTATCTCTTAGGTAAATAAAACTTAGCCCGTTTTATAACCTCCACAGTAGGATTTTTCTTTTAAAGGGAAACCTAAATGCAAAAGCAGACATTCATTTTCATAAAAGTCTCTGTGGGATTCACAATTTCATAACCCCTCCCGTTGTGAAGCAAGCCAAAAACAGCCAGGACGTCCACTGTCAACAACTCTAACCTGGCTCCTGACATTGTGCATGTTGGCTTTTGCTTTTCTCCTCCTATCTCTCCATCTTATTCTGAGCCATATGGAGGGGGGGAAATACATTTGCAACAAGAGATCAATTCACAGCTGCCAAATAAAGAAAAGGTGTGGGGCAAACATGAAGATCAATTTATTTTGGATCTGCTCCCATGGTAAGGGAAGAAGAGATGAGGAGTTCAGGGAGCTTAGTATGAAACACTGAAGGTGAGAAGATGCAGAGCAGAAGGAAGGACCGAGTGGGACAGGGACAGAAAGAAAGCCTCAGATATTTTTCCTCCTTCTTCCTAGGTATTACATTGCAAGCAGACAAACAGCTTTCAGTTTTCATGTCACCTCTATTCATGAAAAGCCCTCCTGAAGTTACTGAGTAATTACAGGGCAGAACAAAATCTGAGCCACGGCATCAGGTTTTGGCCCTACCTCTTATGCTGGCAACTTAAATGAACACGTCATTAGCGCCCAACGAATTAGTCAGTACCATTCTCAGGATTATGAACTATACCATTAATTATCCCAATACACAAATGAGGAAGTAAATTAACCACAAGCTAGTTCACTTCTGTCCTACTCAGCAAATGGGAAAAATTCAGTCATTGAAGAAAACAGTAGAAACAATACAGGGAGAAGTGGAGGAGAAAGTTTTCTTTAACTCGTAAAAAAATAGGTAATATAGTTATCAGCAGCTCATTACTTTGTAAAAAGCTTCATATAAACTAAGTTTACCCAAATGACCATAACTCTCTTTCCTCTCCCCCTCTGTGGTACTGGGACTGTCCATTTGCCCAGGCAGTACCAGCAAGATTAGTTAAAAATTTTATAGGATACACTTACCCCAGGTTTAATAAAGTTAGGGTATACAAAAAAAAGAGGAAAAAAAAAAAGTCTTCAGTTTATGTTTAAAAATAGCGACTCAATGGCTAACAAACAGCAGTCTTGTGAGCAAACTCTCCCACAACAGAAAAAGGTGTCCAAAAGTATGATATGTAAAATCTACACAGTAATAGTGGGTCATCATTGCATGGACTCATATGTGCTGAGGAAAGCACTGTAGTTAGTTCCCAAAGATGCTGAGCTGGTGAGGAATATTTAGGGGGCCTTAGAAACCAATAAGAATATGCTTTATTCATCCCTGGAAGACATATATGAACAGAACCACAGAAATCCTAAAATAAGTCAGGAAGACTGATTTTTATTATTCACTGATCTATACGCTACAGTTAATGAAAAAGCTGAAACTGCACTTCATTCATTAAATCTTAGCTAGCACATCCTTATTTTACAAAAACCTAAGAACTAGCACCATTACAAATCCGCAATCATCAACTATCTCGGCTGAACAATGATACATATATTAGCATGAAATAATTTGTAACTCCATCATCCCTCACTTTCATTTCTATCCCAGCCCCTCACAGCCTTAAGAAATGCACAAAACATAAATGACAGGAATTATCTGAAATTCCAAAACTTCCCAAAACTTTCAAAAAATTTTCAAATATCCTATATCTTATATATGGCATAGGATATATCATAAAGGGGCACAGTTCTCCCTTGAACAGTATATCGGGGTTGGATAAAGCAAGGAAAGACACTGAGGAAAATCTCCACAACAATTCCCTTATCATCTCTGGGTCAGGCTCACAAGGACACCTATCCTCTCCCAGAAAACACGCTCTTAATTTTAGGGATTTATATATACATCTACAAATCTTGAAAGGTCAGTTCATGTAAGTTAAAATAAACTTTAACGAGAATCAGTGATTGCCTTTCTGTAGTAGCTGGCATGAGTGGCAAAACACCCCAATTCTACCTGCAGCCCTACTAATGCCGTTTGAGGGCGTGACATACCTTAGAAAGTCTTATAAAGAGGGAATATCGACCAGGATATAGGGACAGCACTAAAAATAGTCACAGCTTTTATGACAAGCAGTCTTTTCCACCCTCAGCATCTGCTATGATTCAGTCGTTACTCAGAAGGGAGAGAGCATCTAGCAAATGAATCATCAGGCTACATCCTGCAGCAATTCTCTTTTCTCTAGTGGTCTTCCACAGAAGAAATGACGAGTCCCAACCTCTGCAAGTCAGAGGGATCCAGCTGGGAACGACACTGCCAGAAGCAAATGAGTAAATGAATGAAAAAGACAAGGCCATACATGACACCAGTTACATTCCCCAGCCTTGACTACACGTAAACATAACGCCTTCATGCGATGTATGTGAGTAGTCACACTGTAGTCAATTAAGTTATTCACGTAGATAAAGTAACTTTTGTTTAAAACTTCAGAAAACAGAATGCTTGATAAAGGGCATCCTTTAGAAACAGAGAAATGTGTTGGCTAAATGAGTAAGACATGTAAATGATTTCTGTTATCTTTCAGTTATTCAGTTCACTTTCCACTACAAATGCAGTCTTAAAGCATAGCTGAATGCATTTGTATGAAATATAAAAATGCTGGAGCTTCAGTCAAATCATAATTATTTCAAGGGTACCATCAATCTAAGCACAGCATTTTACAAGAACTATAGAATCATAGAATCATAGAATGGTTTGGATTGGAAGGGACCTTAAAGATCATCTAGTTCCAACCCCCCTGCCACGGGCAAGGACACCTTCCACTAGACCAGGTTGCTCAAAGCCTCATCCAGTCTGGCCTTGAACACTGCCAGGGAGGGGACAGCCACAACTTCTCTGGGCAACCTGTGCCAGTGTCTGACTACCCTCACAGTAAAGAGGGGGGACGTTCCCCCTCGTCCTATCACTCCATGCCCTTGTAAAAAGCCCCTCTCCCACTTTTCTGTAGGCCCCTTCAGGTACTGGAAGGCTGCTAGAAGGTCTCCCCGAAGCCTTCTCTTCTCCAGGCTGAAGACCCCCAATTCTCTCAGCCTGTCTTCATAGGAGAGGTGCTCCAGCCCTCTCATCATCTTTGTGGCCCTCCTCTGACTCGTTCCAACAGCTCCATGTCCTTCTTATGTTGGGGGCCCCAGAGCTGAACGCAGTACTCCAGGTGGGGTCTCACGGGAGCGGAGTAAAAAGGTAGAATACCCTCCCTCAACCTGCTGGCCACGCTGCTTTTGATGCAGCCCAGGATACAGTTGGTCTTCTGGGCTGCAAGCGCACATTGCCTGCTCATGGTGAGCTTCTCATCAACCAACACCTCCGAGTGCTTCTCCTCAGGGCTTCTCTCAATCCATTCTCCACCCAGCCTGTATTTGTTCTTGGGATTGCCCTGACCCACGTGCAGGACCTTGCACTTGGCGTTGCTGAACTTCATGCGGTTTGCACAGGCCCAGTCTCAAGCCTGTCAAGGTCCCTCTGGATGGCATCCCTTCCCTCCAGCGTGTCAACCACACCACACAGCTTGGTGTCGTTGGCAAACTTGCTGAGGGTGCACTCAATCCCACTGTCCATGTCGCTGACAAAGATGTTAAATAGAACCGGTTCCAGTATCAATCCCTGAGGAATGTCACTTGTCACTGGTGTCCACTTGGACATGGAGCCATTGACCATAACTCTTTGAGTGTGACCATCCAGACAATTTCTTATCCACCGAGTGGTCCACCCGTCAAGCCCATGTCTCTCCAATTTAGAGACCAGGATGTCATTCAGGACAGTGTCAAGTACTTTGCACAAGTCCAGGTAGATGACATCAGTTGTTCTTCCCCAGTCCACCAGCACTGTAAGCCCGTTGTAGAAGGCCACCAAATTTGTTCAGGCTTTATCTTGAATGGATCCTTTCATCTCATTAATGGAAAATTATTTCTAAAAGTCAGGGAAGAACAATGTTGAGTCTGCGACTGTCAAATTGCAGCATATCTGCTGAGGGTCTGAGGTGTGCAAGGATGCCTTATTTTTTTGTTTGAGATTTATGGAAGTCATGCAGAAGAGGCAAATTTTCCTGGTTTTGTTTTCCTCATCCCAAATAAAACTTCTATTGGTAAAAAAAAAGGTGAAAAACCACACGAAAGGCTGTATGTCTTCATAAAAGGATAGTAAGTGCTCAAGTCAGTCACTTTAATATTCTGTTCATTTTTTTCCTCTTGAATTCTTGTTACAGATAAAATTAAGCAATGTTTTTGCAGCACATAACCTCGACTAGACAGTCTTTTTAAAACATAGCAGTCTCATGAGAGGAAGATCTGCTGGTTCCTGAGTTCAGTCAGGTCTGCTTCGAAGCTAGTTCACAAACTGTGTGAATTTTCTAAAGACAATAAAAGAGAAAACATTGGCAAAAAGATACCAGCCCCCTGCCAAACAACACACAAACTAAGGTAAACAAGCTTCACGTTACAGTATTGGTAATCCAGAAGTATATATTTTGACAGACAAATTAAGCTATACTGTCTTTATTTTTATATGTTATGAGCAGTAGCAGATCATTTTCTGGACATATAGACTTTATAGTAGAGTTATTGCTGCTCTTTCTTTCAAACAGCAAGATAATATAAAGCTATCAATGGAGAAAAATTAAGATACTTCTCTTTAAAACAGGTATACCTACATACACACATATATACACATATACAAATACATACACATACCTACATTAAAAAAAGCTAGAAAAGTGTGCTTTATATAATATCCAGTTTTATACCAGAAGTGGTATAAGTGGGATTTACACCTAGGGAATAAACTAATTTTTCATGACAGGAGAAAGGTATCAGCAAGATCTGTGTTGCCCAGCGTATTCATCAGCAATTTAGATAAAAGAATCAATGATGATATGACAGCAGCCTCTGACAACACAAAACTATTTGGAAGAGTCAAAATGAAGCCAAACTATAAAGTTCTCCAGGAAGACCTCTTGATATTACATCACTGAGCAACAAGATGGCAGATGAAATTCAATGTGATAAATGCCCATTTTGTACTCAGGAAGAAAACAACCCCAGTTTCACCCACTAAGTCATCTATGTCTTCCCTCTTCTGCTTGTGGGTAGCCCTCCAAGGACACCAGGTAAGAGCCCAGGCAGCATAAGCTCCTGAAGTCTTGAAATGTGGGAGCGTATGGGGCTCCCCCACACGGAGGAGCACATGGGGAGCATATAGGAGCTGTCTTTTTGTAGGATGTAAGAATACATACTTAAACTTGTGCATGATCGTTACTTCCTCAAGCAGCCTGTGATCACTGATGCAATCCCTTCACATCCTTGACATTTAATGGTTAATAATTTTTCCCGTTCTTAGACTCTTTCTTAAATGTCAACTTTCTCACACTCTTGATGATGTCTTCAGATGTTATGAAACCTCCCGAGGCTGAGAGGAAAGCCAATGATGCAACCTCTCTCTGCCAAATGAAATTTCACAATTTGTTCTTCAATGTTTGCTTTGACTTCAAAAAATATATACTACATATTTCTACATCCATCTTAAATGGAACTTAACATTACTGAGAACTGAGTTACAAAGCCTAAGAAAATATTCTCTGAAGGGATAGGGTGGAGGAGTCTGTTGAGTCTCTGCCAGCTGCTCTCCATTTTCTTTCATCCTGTGTTTATCCTTGGTAGAGTTATTAATTCCAACATCCGAACAACCAGTACCATCATTTCTAACCAACAGAAGAGTAAAAGGCCACTGAATCTAAACTCTTTTCTCCCCTCTCTTAGTGAGGATGATAAACCCAACAGGCACTGAGGCAAGAGTGAAGAAAGGGGCACTTACAGCCAAGGAAGCAGCTATTGTCTTCCTCCAGCTCTCAATCTGTGCATATACACAAACAAAGTAAGTTGGGACTTTAGCCATCTAACAGCGTGACATTAATCATACTTTCATCCTGTTTTCTCAGCAGGTTTCTCCTATTTGCATTCTTCCGTAATTAATTTGGAAGCCGAAATAGCTGGAGAGCACACTGGACCCATGAGCAAGTAGTGAACAATAGTACAGCATTCACAGGTGAAGCAAAGTTCCCATCTCAACGCTGAGACTGGAGAGAGGATGGCTCTATTTGAAGGACACAACATACATTACGGTTACGATACCTACCCCTATCCCACACAAACGAACACCCACAGCTCCAGCGGTTGCTGCTGAGGGGGAATAACCACATTTCTGGACATCCAAAGAAACACTGAGTTCCCACAAAATAAAAATGAGCTACAGCCACAGATGCTACTTCTTAAGCAAAGATTTTCTAATGATGTCATGAAGTTGTGACATGAACCATCACTACAGCTCGGCCTTCCAGAAGAGGGTGATTCTTCAAGGATGAAACAGGTGTGGATGTTTCTGGTGATTAATTAATACTTCCATGGTCATTGAATGTTCTGGTTTATTTCCTAAGAGTTTTGGTATTTTTGCCAGCTATTTCATCAAATGTCCTGCTGTATTTATTGGTCTCTATAGAAGGGACAGACTCTCAAAAACATGGAGTTTTTTTCACAGAGTGGTATGAAGATGCAGGCAGATATGAACCTAAGGAACCTGGAGCTTCTATGTAACTACCAGTTCCACCAAGGAACCAAAAAGAAATATATTGGGCAGATATTTTTCCTGCTGCTCATGTCATTCATTATTCCCCAGTGCTAAAACTACGATGTTTTCAGAAAATTGAAAAGATACTAAGGCTCAAATAGAAACTGGATTTACTCAGTTTAGAGGGAATCACTAATACAATAGGTACTTCAAAGCAGTTCTCCAGTAATGAAGTGTAAACTGTCATTGAAACATTGAATAACATAGATTGGGAGGGACCCCTGGAGCTCCAAGTCAAATGCCATTCTCTTAAGTCAATATCGTAGAGCTACATGGCTACTTTTTTCCCATATATACTGAAACTCTTGCCTTTGACAGCTGCTTCTGTAGTCTATAACTGATCCTTAGTATTGCCAGTAGCAAAAGTCCCATTGATTTATCCAAAAGCAGGACTGGGTTATGCAAACAAGCTCTTGATCTGTCTGTATCTGATGTACGTACTGGTGTAACATCCAAGCCAAAGGCTGTAACACTAAATTTTTACACAAAGATTCGTATCTTCTTTTTTTTTTTTTCTGAACAGAAGCCATGAATATCACAAGAAATACCTTTGCTTTGCACTATGGAGATTTCAATGATAAACAAGCAATTTTGTAAAGAGAAATAACTTGCACATATCACAGCACACACTAGGTATCTAATTTGTCAGGCAGTCCAATTACTGAATTTGGTCCCCTACAGTGAATTTACATCTGGCTTCCCAAGAGTGAAGAGCTGAACATCTGTTCCAGCTCTTTTATTTGTTTAGCAGTTCCTTGCTTATAAACATAGAATTGTTAGGGTTGAAGTAGGTTTTGCACCAGATACAGAAAATAAAAAAAGAAAATTGATTACAGACTTTGTGAAGTGTAAGATATGTGGATATGTGGATGCTTATTCAAAGTTTCTGTGAAATAATCAAATATCACCATATAGAAGGTCCTATACCTTAACCCATCATTCTCCAGAGTGAGGATGACACTTTTTTTTTACTTCCAGTAAAAGTAGGTTCCTTAATTTCAAGCTCTGTACAAGTCAGGGCTCTTTGGCTTCTCCGCTCAGCTCCCACAAGTCACCAGAGGACTTAGAATGATATTTAATTCGTACTAGAAGTTACTTGTTTCATGATAACTCATTCCATGCAGCCCACCCAAAACCCAGATGGTAACAGCTTTCAATTACTGTTGACATAAATTGGATATGAAACAGATGTGGAAAGCCTAATGTAAATGTGAATACTGGGCTGCCTGAAATAGAATTCAGTATCTACTGTAGGAGGTATCCTTTAGCAGCAAAGTTTTCCTGTTACACTCCCAGCAGTATTACAAATTCCTGCTCAAGGAATATACAGAAATTCTCAGTATCTTGACTTTAGTATAAGCTAGTATGTGCCTCTCATTTCTGCCTGATCTTCTTAAGCTAAACCAGCACTTCACTTACAGTGCTTTTTAAGTTTTTCCTCCAGGTCTAACCAGGGTTTCTTGTGTTGTTTCTGCGATTCATTTGCCACTTGCTTGTCAGGAGCACTTTCTGGTGTTTCTCCCTCCCATAGCTCCACCAGTTACTGCTCCAGTCCTTGCATTTAGCATTTACTACCTGATATCAAGGAAATCTCATAGGCTGTGAGGTTAAACTTTTTTCTTGCTGTGTCTGTTTTTAGCAGTGGCACACATAGTTTTAGCTCTCTGCTTCCCCAGAGGAGACTAAATATTTCTCAGGTTTATCCTAGATGATAACATGAGGTTACACAAACCAGGTACAACATGGTTTTATCTACAACTTTGGCATAACCTTATGTCGAAAGGAATATTAACTTTATCATGTTTCTATTCCAAGTTTCTCTGCCAAACATGTCTCCAAAATAATTGCAGGCATTATATTTTCTAGCTGAAATAATTGCAACATAGCAAATTACTGTATGAATATTCATACCAGTTTGCCAGCCAATCAATTTTTTTTTTGTTACTTTCACTTACATAGTTTGCATTCACTTAGACCCAGGCATGACTGACAAACAAATAACTGGTCAGAAGTCAACTGACTTCTAAAATTTTAGAGTTTGGGGGCTTTGTCTTTTGTGCTTTTTGCTTGTTTAGATCTTTGTATCTATAGATAGCCTGTCTTCTCCACAGACTCTCTGTCCTGTCCCACTCAGCCTCCTGAACCCCAAGGATGAAGATGCTGACAGGCCTTCAAGATCTACTCCCAACTGACAACATTATCTCATCCAGGTCAACTTCTTGGTATTGTTGACTGAGCTTGCAAGGTCTTGTACTCAACTTGAAGATATTGCTCCACTGATGTTACACAACAGCTTATGAACGTCACATGTGCTCAAACAGTTCTGAAGTTTCAGGGAGAATAAAAGGGCAAAACTCTTCTGCTGTTGTTGGGAAAAGCAGAAACCCAGCAGGGTGGAGACATGAATCTACTGGAATGTGACCATCAAAACTTCAAACTCTAGCAATCTTTGACTTTTTTCCAAGGAAGTTGTTCCATTTCAGCTCTGTAAACTTTCTAATACACTTCTGAAAGCACTCACATCCTGAAACAGGGGGAGGAGAAAGAGAAAGAAAGGAGTGAGAGTGGTAAAGGGCAATGAGAGGCATAAAGGCATAAGGGAACAGGCAAAAAGGCACAAACGAGTAGAGAAATATATAAAAATCCAGGCCTGGTGGAGAGGAAGTACATAGAGAGAGCCTTGCCATTGAACAAGTAAAAAATGTGGATTAGACTTTTGGCAAGAAAAATGAGATTTGTCCCTGGAATTCAGGGTGAGTAGCAAGTGGCACACAGGGAGGCTGGGAGGGGAAAACCAGAGGAACACAAGAAGCCCTTGCTATGCATGATGAGTTGATCCTGTAGAAATAATAACATTTAGCCCTTCAGCGCTTATATTATAGGCTTTATTGCACAGGATTCTGACAAAATGATACAGCATACTTTGAAAAAACGAGTTAGCTTCCCTTTGGTATACATTTTGGTAAATCATAATACACATGTAGCAGAAGAAATCTCTCTACTCCCCACTGACCATGTTGGAGACTGCTTGTCTAATTACACTGAACAAAATTAGTGTCAACCAGACACTCTAATTTCTAAAGGCTAGTGTATGCTCCAAAATCTTGACAGCACGAACACTGCCTGGATAGTGGGACAGCAGAGCAGTGAGAGGCATTTGTTATGGGTGATGGACAGGTTTCACTGTACTGTGATGATTCAAGGCCTTCTCCATCAGGCCCTGCCACCAGCTCACAGAAATGAAGGAGGAGGAAGCCCACAATGGCTCTGCTCCAGGAGTGGAGATACAGAGGAACCAGCAGCAAGGCATGTCCCCACCTTCTCCCTTTGTCTGCACAAAGGAGAGTGGTAGCAAGGGTGGGAGCCATGGTGACGGCACATTGCAGAGACAGGGGGAATGCCAGGCTGAAGCCTTCACAAAAAACAAAGCACCTACATGGGGTCCTGCCCTTCCAGCAAGACTAAATCTGTTTGAGAAACAAGAGGAAGGTAAGTCAGGGAGACAAGGAGACATCTCCCGCCGCCATGGTTTGTGGTTTATTTACCAACCCCTTATTTAAAAAGGATTAGTAGTACATTGTGATGTTTCAATACTTGTTCAGTGTCAACACCATGAAAGATTTAAGATGGGGTCACTGATGACAAAGAAGAGGGATGCTCTCAAGGCTGCAGAGCAATGGAGGAACTTTTTTGCAGACCCTGCCCCAGCCTGAGATCTGAAGGAGGGTATGTGAAAGCTACATCGAACGTCCACAATAGGCAACTGTGGACTAGACTTTGGGCCTCAGCATGTTATTTGCATTCTCTGACCCACACCCAAGCCTCTTGCATGACTGCAGGCATGAAACATTCATGGAAGTGTATTCATGGTGTGCAGTTGGTCTGCAGCTGTACTGAGGACCAAGGGCAGAATATTTCTGAATAGGACTAAAGATATTGTCAGTTTTTTGTGTACTAAAATAGTTAAAAAAATATATCCTGTGGAGTAAAGTTGTAAGTGAATACAGAATGTATTTTCTATTTGATAAGCTGAAACACAACATTTCTCAAAGGCTGGTAAAAAAATAAAGAGAGAGAAAAAGTGTTCTGAATTTAAAATGTAAAGTACTTGCATTAGCGAGGTCTTAACTCCCTTACAAATTTGGTCTATCTGAATTTCCACTGAAGTAAAGAGGATTTGAAGGTCCTTGCTGCCTCACTAGAAAGACACAGAATTTTATGAGATTGGGGTCTCACTTAGACTGGTCTTGCCCACTGACTCTTTTTTTTTTAAACACAAGTTAATTACACAAATACATTAAGAAAGGACATAAACCACCACTACATAGCACATAGAGTAAACATGAAAGAGAACGCACTAGTTCAACACAGAGCAGCTCAGAAATAAGGCAGTATTATCAAGTTATACAAGTCCTACTAAAAGGACTCCCCCTGTTACCCAAAGTCTAACTTATATCATGTTTTCTGACAGAGCCTGTTTTCTAACAGTCTTTACAAAAAAGCTGCTGGAAACAGCTGCCTTCCCCCTCCTTTGTTTCTGTGCCACATAAACTGGCAAACACAGTTCACAGTCGGTTTGGAGAGCACAAAGTGATTGCTATGTTTATGAAATCCTATTCCTGTTAGTCAAGGAAATGAGTTTGACTCACCGGCTTGTTTATGAGTTTTGCTTTATGCAAGCTACTGCTGACCTCAAACAGCTGACCCACCAACACTGCTCAGAACTTCTGCTTGGAGGGGATTTGCACAAGACAAGTTTCTATTTCTGCAAAGCGTTCCTCTTTCTTCAGAGACAGTGTTTTTTACGGTCTTAAAGTATTATAGTGAAAGTGGGTGGTGGGCCCCGTATGGTACAGACGTGTAACCACAGCAATGCGGCACGGCACCCCTGTAATATTCTTAGCTCATTTACCCTGTGAGTGAGAGGATGATTTACTCTCTCTGAGCACTCCCTTCCCATGCTAGTGCTTGCCAGCAAATATGCAGCAGCAGAATTGCTGCCTATAAATTCAAGACTGACTCCACAGACTTCAAATTCAATCAATGCCTTAAAAAAAAAATAAAATTAGCCTTTCATATCCAGGTCTGAAGACCTAGAAGGTGAACCCTCTAGGATTCTGAAGCAATCACAATTATTGGTTTGAAACAGTCTGAGGTCTCAGCATTGGAACGATAATAAAGTTAGCTTACTGGAGAAGAGAGAAAAAAATAGTTGAATCAGTTGCAGAAGTCTTGGTTTGAATGTTTCTTTTCTGGGCTCTTCTTTCCACTTGATATGCACTGGAGAACTTTAATAAGATTTATTCCCCTCTCCTTTCCAGGGGTATATAACACAGACTGAAGGCTCCGTTCACGTTCAAGCTATTGTTCTGCTTCCCTTTGTTTTAGCCTAGCTTAGCTTGGAAACTGAGGCTGGAAGTTAAAACCATTATAAGCCCATACGAAACACATTTCAGCATGAGTCAGAGATTTTTTTTTTCAGCTAACCGAAGGGAAGTCAGAAGAGGAGAAACCACCCTCTGTCTTCTGTACATAGAGTTCACTGATGAAGATATGATAAGAAAATTGCACATATGAGTGTACAGCTATACAGCTTGTGTGCACATGCAAGCTTACACACCGTTTGAATTTGAGCCCATTTTCAAATGCTTACTTCTGGGGATTTTAGCTTCTTAGGTAAGCATAATGTTACCACAGACTATTGGGCAGTATAAAAAGAAGGGAACAGAAAAAAAATCAGCAATTGTCAGCTTTTTTTTTTTGCTTTTCAGAGATCTGATATCTTACTTTCCTTTTTAAAGGATAAAAACATTCAACCTAATTATATCCTTTCTTTCTTCACAAAAGGGATGTTCTGTGGGTGCTGCCGAAAGTAATTTAAATAAATTTTCCTCTCGCTCTCTGTATATCAGGTTTGACTCATTTGTATTTTTCCTGCTCCTCGTTATTTCTACGGAGGTACCAAGAGAGCTATGAGTCTCGTACTCTTTGGCACTAAAGCATCTGACTTGCTGTTTTCCCTCATGCTGGCATTGGCGTTCAACTGGCCTTACAGTAAGGCAGCACAGGGAGTTAAACTGGCAAAAAAACAAGCACAAAAAATTAGTTTTCTGCCAGCATAGCTAACCCATTGGCAGGAAAGGCAAGAAACACACCACCATGGCTAATATTCAGCAGGTCAGCTCGAGGGGCATCGCGTGGTGATGCCCGAAGCCCAGTTACGTCGGACCCAATTTGTTGTGTAACATTCATTTTCTGGGGCTTACAGGCTTTGAGCATGCTAGAAATGCTTCAAGCACAGCCCCGTTCCCTGCGGCTGCCAGCGGCGGTAAATATAGAACGAATCCTGCCTGCTCACGGTTCATATTGAGGTACTGCGTCAACAGCCTGTGATCTGAGGAATGCTTTTTGGACCACTATCAAGTTCCTGAAGGACAGTGCAAAAACCAGGTCACAGTGTGCCGGGCTCTCCCGTTTCCAGCTGCTGAATCAAAGAGAAAGAAAGAGAGCAGGAATTCAGTCTATATGCTCCTCCAAACTGATGTTAGTGCTGCACAGACATTCTGCAGCTGCAAAAAAGAGGTCACGAGGTCTGCGTGGTTCCATCTTGAGATGACGTTTTCTCAATACTTCCCCTACATGGAGCTTGGACAGGCTTTTAGTATGATAAGAAACATGAAGGATAAAACGAAACAACCCAAGAGCTCCCTCACACTGCTTGTCTTCTCATTCCTACCTGACTCTATGGCAATTTAATGTCATTCAGGCCATAAAACCCTTTTTTCCTCTCATTTAGGCCTGTATATCTCTCTGCTCTCACTCTACTTCCACCTACTGCCTGCAGTCTGCTCTCTCCGAGTCCTCATCAGATGAGCAAGATGCTTTTATCAGCCTCCTTGCTGGTCTTTCGACTAGTCTTCATTTCCCTCCTTCCCCTCCCCTTGAAACCAATCCTGCCTCAAGGCTACGTGGCAAGTTCATCAGCATTTCTGCTGAGAAACTCTTGCCTCATCCCTCATGTGTTCAGATCTTGGAAGTGGTACCCACCGTATCTGCAGTCTCAACAGATGCAGTCGGACAGTGAAGTCCATGCAGAATGATTACAGCTGGAAGGACAATGGCAAGGACAGATGAGTGGGGTCATCTACATCTAAGAGGATGGATGATCAAACCTTGAAGGGAGGTTACATTTCTGGTTGGAGATAAGCGAAAAGCTGGACCAAAAAAAAAGCCCAACAATTAAGAAGAAGGAGCTGTGAGTCAATGACTTTGAACATCAAAGAATGTTTGATTCGTTGCAGGGGCAGATTAACACGCATCTGCAGAGAAAACTCACTGAAGAAATGCGGTTTTAATGAAATGCTTCTGCAGTGTTTTTCAAAAACACAGAGAGATTTTAAGGAAAAAAATAAAATGGTCAAATTGTCATTTCCAATGCACTTTTAAAAATATTAAAACCAGACTAATTTTTAAAAATTTGGAGAGAAATTGAATACCCTGACTTTACATTTCTTTTTTTTTTCACTGTCTGTCTAAAACAAATAACATTTACAATGTGAATTCAAAGTGAAATATCCCTTGTCATTGCCTTAACACCCCCTCGATAGGAAAAAAAAATCTACTTTGTATTTACTTACCTTAAAGGAACCTCATTTCTGATATTGATATCTGCTTTCCAGAAATAATTCGCTTCAGTCTGGGCACCCAAAAATCAAGGAGTTTAGAACTACCTGTTATTTTTAGAAACCCTTTTCCCTAACGAAAAAAAACCCACCGCAGACAGTTTAGATAAAAATGATAATGTAGGCCTGTGCCGCACCCGTTTTACATGTTATCTTTCACGTGTCTCACAGTACAGATTAACAACAGGCATATCTGACACAGCACAAACTCTGCATGCAAAAGGCAACCAGATAGATTGAATTATGTCCCCATTGGTGATGCAAGCTGTTAGGAGAATTAGAGATACACTGAAGAGTGCAGCTCAAGATCTGGCCTTACCCGTAGAAGGTGGGAAGCACAGCAGTTAAACAGCTCTTACCTGAGATCTTCTGTAATACATGGAGCTGAAGCTCACAAAGTGCCTCCAAGCAAAGAGACTCAGCAGTTGCATTCCGCAGGAGTTTCCATAGACATTTTCACCTCCTGACACACAAGTGAGTTCCCCCCCACTCCAACAACATCAAACAAGTCCCAGTCTCTGATAATGCTAATTCGGTCAGTGATAACAAACTGCAGCTGGTTTTACAAGAAAGGGAATTGTGAGATGGGAAAACACTATCATACAGCAAAATGATGGCAAAACCAGGAACTTCCCCAAATAAAGCCAAAGGGGTTTGGGTTGCTTCGCCAGTATTGCACAGGAGCATATTTTAATTGCCAAGGTATGCTTCAGCCGTAATCAGAAATCCTGCATGTAATTTGGAGTCTTGTGTAAAGGGGGCGGGGAAAGAACGGGGCTTGGGTTGGTGGTTTCTGCAATCCATACAAATGAAAAGGAAGGGCTCCAACAGGTCTTCCCTTTCAGTCAGCTTCACCGCTGACACTACACTTTAAATGTGTCGCACACTAAGTACTCGCTTTTAGCTTGAATTAAATTCTTTCGAAAATCCATTTAAAACCAAGAACGGATAAAACCAGCGAGTTTGTATTGCGTCTGGGGGGGCTTGGGAGACTTGTTTTGCTTTTGTTTGGTGGGGTTTTTTTTCCTGTTTGTTTGTTTTTGACGCAGTGCTGGGAGCAGAGGAAACACATTGCTTGCGAATATCCTCTGCCTCCCCAGCGTGGGGGAAACCAGCGCTCTGGCCGCAGGACGTGGGACCGGCTTCCCATGGCTGTCCGCCCCAGGGGCTATCGGGGGCTACGGGGGGCTGCTGGGGGCTACTGAGGGTGGTGAGTTAGCCCCAGCTCAGGGGACTCCCCCTGGCACCGCTGGGACCCCGAGCAGCCCTGCACCTGCTCCTGCACAAGCAGCTCACTGGGTTTATTATTTCATTATTTCGTATTTTATTATTTTGATATTTTACCATTTTATTATTTCATTATTTATTATTTCATAATTTTATTATTTCATAATTTTATTATTTCATTATTTTCATAGAATCATAGACTGGTTTGGGTTGGAAGGGACCTTAAAGATCATCTAGTTCCAACCCCCCTGCCACAGGCAGGGACACCTTCCACCAGACCAGGTTCCTCCAAGCCCCATCCAACCTGGCCTTGAACACTGCCAGGGAGGGGACAGTCACAACTTCTCTGAGCAACCTGTGCCACTGTCTCACCACCCTCACAGTAAGGAATTTCTTTGTGATTCTGTGTGATATCTAATCTAAATCTACCCTCTAATCTAAATCTACTCTCATTTTATTTCATTTTTTTAATAAATGTACCCTAATTTTATTATTTCATAATTTTATATTTCATTATTCCATTATTTTATTATTTCATAATTTTATTGTTTCATTATTCCATTATTTCATTATTTCATTATTTCATTATTTTTTATTTTAATTTTAAATTTTTATTACTGTTGTTTTCTTATAATTGTTGTTGTTGTTTATTTGTTATTATTACTTATTATTAATTTTATTATTAATTATTATTGTTGTTGTTGTTATTGTTATTTCTTTTGAAGATTTATTAAAACAGCTGAAATGCCCACGCATTTGTGCCAGCCAGAAGGTGACAAGCAAGCCGGCCCCTTGGCAGCCAGCATCTCCATCAATACGTACCACAAGAAAAAAAGAAATCTATCATCTCATGCCTACTTCTCTTCATCCTCACCTCCCTGCAAGACCCAGAGTTATAAGCTTATCTTTGCTATACATCGAACAATTAGTGTCGGGGCAAAATCACCTTAGCGGTGACGCAAATCAGGTTGGCACTTGGCACGGGCTGCTGGCACTGAGTGGCAAAATAAAACAACAAAGGACATTTTGGGTTGATAACTGAGTTGCGTTTATTCACTTCAGATTGCTATCTAAGTAGATAATATTTCTGGTGTTCTCATTTCTGAAATACCTCTAGTGTTTCTCTGAACATGATAAGGGAACACTAATCATGCAGGTTACTTTTAGACTTCAAAATAACTTGCACAGAATTTAACAAGATGTTTGTTAGTAGCTCAGTTTCTTAATCTGGGAAGATACTGCCTTAAGAATGGCTGAAACTCCACAAGTGAAGGTGCTAAATGCTTAGCTGCTATGGAAATGTTGATGCCTGAAGAATGCTGGCCTGAATTGCTGGGACAGAAAAAGCTGCCCACAGTTCCTGGCTCTGCACTTCCTCTTTAACAGTGTTAAAAGTTACTTGATTTCTCCTTTGGCAATTTCTCCATCTGTGAAATGGAGTTAACACCGCACAGTTTTCCAACACACGTTGAGAAGTGCTGTACAAAACACTGACTGCCAACATCTCCCTGGGATGACTGGAAGGACAGCTCATTCAAAGGTCATGCCAGTGTGTTATTAAAATATAATCACAGCACTGGTTCGCGTACGTGCAGCCACATTCTTTTGGGGTCATTGTTTCAGTGCTGGAAGGGGAGTTGTTTGCTCTTACTCCACCTGCTTTGCCAGGAAGATGTATGATTTGAAGGACCCATGAAGGAGGAGGAAGGCACAAAAGAGTTGAGCAGGCAGAGGAGGTGCATCAGTCCTCCCAAGAACTTCCAAGGACATTCAAAGAGGACCATCGGCAGCCCCTGTTTTTCTACAGCCGTCCCTCCACCAGCAGCAGATCATAGAATCACAGAATCGTTTAGGTTGGAAAAGTCATTTAAGATCATTGAGTCCAACTGTAAACCTAGCACTGCCAAGGCCACCACTAAACCATGTCCCTAAGTACCACATGTACATGGCTTTTAAATCTCTACAGGGATGGTGACTCCACCACTGCCCTGGGCAGCCTGTTCCACTGCTTGATAACCCTTTCAGTGAAGAAATTTTTCCTAATACCCAATCTAAACAGCTTGAGGCTGTTTCCTCTCGTTCTATCACTTGTTACTTGGGAAAAGAGACTGACAGCCAAGATAAGCAGCTGTTAGAAGCTGGAATACATCTTAAGTCTCTCAGCTTTACAGACTTCCAGACAGATGAAGTGCAGATAAAGGCTCAGCTGGTGGGGATACATCTCTGTACAGTGGGTCGTGTGTTTGCAGGAGGGAGGAGAAAGGAGAACACACCTACATGGCAAGGCAATGAGGAATGTGCTGAACAGAGCTGCAGGTCTGAAGCATCCTCCTCCCCAGCGCAGGGCCACAGCTGAGGAGCAGCTACTCAGGTGAACCTGAGGTCTGATGTCTCTCGGTGAGGAAGAGACCATGACACAACTGGAAACGGCAGCACCCATTTCTGCCGCATGCAGTGGGAGAACTGTTGGACAACTGGGAGGTTTGTAGGCTCAGGAGAAACAGGACTGCTGTGGAGGCAGATGACTTGCACTGGCTCGGGCAGTGGGTGAGCAATTTCCTTTCCAATAAAAACTCCATTCCCCCTTTTCCCCCACACCACCCTAAAAAGTGCTGAGGAACCTGTTTAGGAGAAAACAAAGCATCCAAGTTTCCTAACATATGGCCAGTTCCTCGAGGGGAAGCACATCCGTACCTCTCAAATCTTTCAGCTAAAGAGCATTTAGCAACCCATTTTCTGAGTTCACAAACTGCATCTGTCCCTAACACATACCCCCACACGAAAGAAATCCCAGCCCAGCAAAATGCCTTGTTCGAGCTTCTAAAAACCAGATAAGACTGGTTAGACAGTGTTTACTTTCTGGGACTCAGAGACTGAGTCACTCTCTCTTCCTGTGCTGCCTTTGTTTCAGATTAGGACATAGGAAACTCATTGCCAGAAGTCATCACTACTGGGAAACTACATACTGGGAAACTACATATTTTATTGTTGTTTTTTGGACTCACGTGACCTTCGTTATAAAATAGCTACACAGAGGAAAAAAAAAACCAAACAAAAAAGCTACTGACAAGTCTTGGTAACTCATGGAAAAAAGTACGAGCGAGGCAGCAGTTGCACAAAGCTCTCGGTGTTGCCTCAGGGTACTCCGACAAGAAGTTGCCCTTTTGCTCTCTCCTGTTTAGGAGGGTTGCGACAGCCCACGTGCGGCACGTTGGCACAGGGGAAGGGCAGGAGGCAAGCCTGTGCGGTAGAAACAAACCACCTTTTCTCCACGAAAAAGCAACAGAGGAAGGGATACAGCTCTGTTAGCTCTCACCAGCCCATCCTTCATAAAGCCCAGGGTGGCATCGCTCAGGAGCTGGGGCAGGACAAATGGGTTCTCCTGCCCTAAAGCTGTGGCAGAGTTAACAGTGCTGCCCCGCTCGCTGCCTACAGGGCAAGCTGTGGAACCCGGGATGGTTTTGCTGAAGAGGGATGCTCATCACTGTGAACTGCACTGAAGCCCCTAAAAGGGAAAAAAAGAACAAAAAATCAAAATGTGCTGATAGAGTTCTTGGATTTCAGTACTGAGTCAAAAAAACCCAAAAATTTTGTGTTAAAGTTTGACCTTTGTTATTGATTTCCAATAAAATCAAATTTTTAATTAAAATAATTTTACCTAAGGATCTGCATGTTTTCCTTTAGGAAACTGAGAATTTGCAAATTTTACAGAGCACTTTTGTATTTCCATTGTTTCAGCTAAGAAACACACCAGTTTACAAGGTGTCATGAATCTACATAATTTGCAATTTAATTTATACTTTTTAAATGAGATCTCTCACAAGACTTTCTTTATTCAAAAGTTCTTTAGGCAGTAAAAATATTTTGGCACTACTGGTGTAACAAATGATCTTGCAAGACAGTTGTCTCATGACACACATTTCTTCAAGTCATCTCTATAGGCTGTAGTATTGTTCCTTTCCACTTTCTTCCCAAGATGTATAGAAGTGGAAAGCACTGAATGACAAAATCTGTGCTCTAAACCCCACATCTAAAAGTACATGGTCTGCTATGTCATTTCTTTCCATCCAGAGCTGTGATTGCCAGGTCTCGCTGTTTCTTTTTCTGAAAATCATAGAATTTGGACAGACATTCTGCACTTTTTTTCCAACTAGTAGGATATGCTTCTCGGAAGGATTTTATTGAAGGAAAAGAAATAATAAAGATCAGGAAAAACATCTTGCTATTCCCAGATTCGTATATTCCCTTCTGCATCCTCATTTTAAAGCTGATGAGGTTTTGAATCTGGGTTTACAACTGCACTTCTCTCTTCTGCCAAAAATTAATGTCCTAGACAAGCCTTATAGTAACTGTGAGTTTATATTTCAGAGGAATGGTTTCCTTGACAATATTAGTATCTCATGCAGCTGAATTCAAGCTTATTATCAACATATGAACAGATCGGGGAGTCATATTTGCATGCTTATAGAGTATAGGAGGGATCTCAAAACTCAGCACTAACAAAACGTACCACTAATGACACTGTCACTTCTGGATTTATGTCCAGCAGAGCTGAAATGGCACTCGCTGACTTACCACATCAATATTGTAATTAAAGTTTTCAGAGGGAGTGAATGTCTGCTTTGGAGCAAAAGAAAGGATAAGCATCTAGTTTTCTGCTCTGTGGACTTAAAAGCATGTGAAAACCCTCTACCTTTTACATCAAGAATGACATTTGTCATTGATTCTTTGGGCAAGTTTTTTTTTGAAAACCATATTTTACCTCTTTTTAAGTGAAGACAGATTGTACAGGCCAGTGCAGTGACCGCCTTGACTTTGTTTTGCAAGGGACAAGTTACACATTTTCATTTGTATTCTTAGCTTTTGAAGTTGGAGATGTGTATGGTCTAAACTGAATATTATAAGAGGATCTTTTTGCCTCAAACATACTGAAAACTCCATTAAGAATGCATCTAATTAAAACTGCCTCTCAAGTTATTGAAAAAAATGTTATTTCATTTTGAATTATTAAATTTCTACCCATGTGTCTATGGAATACTAAAACCTTTGGATAATGATTTAGTCAATTTTGGCCAAGTGATTTTGGGGGACAGGATAGGTGAATATGCTATGTAATATTAATTATCACTTTTATTAATAACCCCAAAGAAATTCTAAGAAAGGTGAGCTTTTTCTTCCACACATTCTGCAATCCCAAATACCATGCCAAAAAATTACTGGTTTGGATGTAAGCTGCTAGAGGAAGTATTATGTCAACCAATGTACTTTGCTTTATTTCATAGAATCATAGAATCATAGAATCATAGAATGGTTTGGGTTGGAAGGGACCCTAAAGATCATCTAGTTCCAACCCCCCTGCCACAGGCAGGGACACCTTCCACTAGAGCAGGTTGCTCAAAGCCCCATCCAACCTGGCCTTGAACACTGCCAGGGAGGGGGCAGCCACAGCTTCTCTGGGCAACTTGTGCCAGTGTCTCACCATCCCCACAGTCAAGAATTTCTTCCTAATATCTAATCTAAATCTCCCCTCTTTCAGTTTAAAACCATTCCCCCTTGTCCTGTCACTACTTGCCCTTGTAAAAAGCCCCTCTCCTGCTTTCCTGTAGGCCCCTTCAGGTACTGGAAGGGTGCTAGGAGGTCTCCCCGGAGCCTTCTCTTCTCTAGGCTGAACAGCCCCAACTCTCTCAGCCTGTCTTCATAGGAGAGGTGCTCCAGCCCTCTCATCATCTTCGTGGCCCTCCTCTGGACTCACTCCAACAGCTCCATGTCCTTCTTGTGTTGGGGGCCCCGGAGCTGAACGCAGCACTCCAGGTGGGGTCTCACGAGAGCGGAGTAGAGGGGCAGAATCACCTCCCTCGCCTTGCTGGCCACACTGCTTGTGATGCAGCCCAGGATACGGTTGGCCTTCTGGGCTGCAAGCACGCACTGCCGGCTCATGTTGAGCTTCTCATCAACCATCACCCCCAAGTCCTTCTCCTCAGGGCTGCTCTCAATCCATTCTCCGCCCAGCCTATTTCAAGCGAGTTATTTAAGCTTTCAAGAGAAAAGCTAACCACGCCACTTAGATTGCTAAACCATTTCAGTTTCCTGAAGCAACCTTTATGTCTCAATGTTCCATTCTGCTCAAATATTTTGTGTTTGTGAAAAAGAGAGAACAGAGTTTAGTGAGATTATGAATTAAGATATGCTAAGGGACACTATGGTAGTTAAAGGCTATGTCAATGACAGAACTGAACGTGTGGATAGCATATCCACAGTAGTTAATGCACTGAGCAAAAATCCTTAAAAATCTCACATTTTTTAGCCTTATCTTGTTAGATGCCTGTCGGATCATGCTCCTTGGGCCAGCTGTAGAGAGGAACACTGAATCCTGGATTTAGGTGCCAAGCAGTTCAGCCCTAGCTGATGTCTCTTACACATGCCTAGCATTCAAGCTGGAAATTGAAGGCCAGCAAGGTTAAAGCCGTACAGAAATGTTGGGCTTGGTGAGAATCCAGCTCTTGTTTTGGATCTGGTCCTTTCTCAGAGGTGGTGGCTTGCTGAAATAATGCCTTTCATCCTTAGAGACTGAAGTGATCTTCTCTACATCACAGAATCACAGAATGGTTGGGGTTAGAAGGGACTTCTGGAGATCATCTAGTCCAACCCCCTGCCAGAGCAGGTCCACCTAGAGCACATTGCACAGATGCTCATGTATTCCTGGGTTAGCAGTGCTGAGCCTGCTTGCAATACACTAGGCAGAAAACTAATAACACTAATGCTTTTTCAGCCTTGTAAATAAACATGATCTAGTGTTCCAGCTCTTTCAGAGTTACTTAACAAATCCTCCACCTACACATGCATTTACTATAATTCTTTGTTTTGACGGCCGCTAAATCCCCAGACCTGAGAGTGGCTCTTTATCTCTCCCCGCGTGTGCCGCGGGGCCTCCTGCAGCTCTGTCCCTTGCACCAAGCTGGTTGCCAGCTGAGTTATACAACAGAGAGTGCATTAGCTGAAAGTGGGAAAAGCTTCAATTACCTAAATAGCTGAAAGTCTAAAAATAGTTTCCCGGCACCAACTAATACAGCCACCACCGGATCCCGGCTCTGGCTTGTAAGAAAAGTGCTTCAGTTCCACCGTGCATCTATGAATCTGCAAAAAGAGTCCACTTTAGTCAGTAAAGTACCCAGAACATCTGTTAATTAATTTGTCTACATTGCATAAGGCAATTACATGCAATGAAGTGTTATAGCCATCAGTGGATTGGGTGCTCAACAGCAGAAGTGTCTTTGAAGTAGTACTGCAAAGTTACTTCAGTCCTTCCCCCAAAGTCTGCTCCATTTAACTTCTCAAACAAGAAAACCAACAGGTAAGTTAAAATATAACTAGCAGGAAGACAAGAATTCTTATCACCAGGGCACAGCGCCAATGGAAAAAAAAGCAACCCAAAGTAAATCTCATCAGTTCTGCAATGATGAAAATCTAATGCAGCAGCTGTTTGCCTGGGAACAGTCTCTCAACACGTTTTGATTTCACAGCACGGAATTAATCTTTTCTAGAGAGCACACAAAATCAGCAGCTCTCCTTGCAGATGGGGTGGACCGTTCTTGCCTTCTGATGTAACTCAGTGGCTGCTGTAACCCTGACACATTGCTTAGGATCGTGCTGTGGATGCAGCGGGATGGCAGAGGGAAAGGATGTCCACAGCTGTGGGAATCTTCAAAGTGAAAAAACAAAGTTATGCACTTTAGGTCTGATTATATCCACTAATGAAAAGCAAATTTTAAATTAGTTAACAGAACATTTGCTTCCAAAGTGCATAATTAACCATTAAAACTCAAAATGCCATTGGATTTAAGAGCTCAGCTGGAGGCAAGAAGGATTATATATCTATGTTTATAATGCAAACATCTATAGACACATTAGGGAAAGAATGAGAGCTGCCCTCACACTGCAGATTTGTGTATATGAACTGTTTTGTGCCAATAAGATTAAGTCAGCAGAAAAACTGATGTCATTAAATCAGTGAAAATCCCAGGTTGCAGCGCTATGAACATGTCATTTTGGTAAACTGCTCTAGTATAATGACAATGTCTTTGCGTTTTAAGTTGAAATATCTTCCACTCCTGAAATAAAGTGATATCACGGAATAATGTTTTAAAAACATTGTTATCAATGCTTTCTGTAAGCATGATGACAAACGCAGACGTTAAAGCTTACATGTGAGGAAGCATACTAGAGAGCAAACAAGACACTACGTTTTTCTCTAAACCACAACAATTTTGCACATGCAGTCTCAGTTCTTAAAGTGATTATTTTTTTAATACAATGACTCTACTAAATCAAACTGGTGTGTAGAAATGGGGAAAGTAACTTCATCAAACTATTTCCAGAGCTTTCTGGTTAAGAAACATCAACGCAAGTCAGGGAAGAGCATGTGCTGGTGTTCTTTCAGATTCTTAGTTGTAAACCTACAAAACTTTCTTCACAAGTATTTTCGGCATTTTCTGACAAAGAATGGCAGAGTAAAAACAGTAATCTTGATCTCACAAAATAATTTATTTTGGCAAACTTAGATGGGCTTCATTCTCCCCTCAGAATGTAGCACAGCAATTTCAAGTGGACATTCTAGGTGCTACAGCTTTGTAGAAGAATGTTGAAACAAACTGAAGTTTTTTCTAAAAATTTCAGTTATATTTTATGTATTGTAATTAAATGAAAAAATATTAATATTGTAATATTAGCATGTCATAACACAGTGCTCATAAGTCCACAGCAATTTGTCAGCTGCCTTGATACCATGGCATTAAAAACTAAAAGACAGATGCTCAAAGTCTTAAAAAATGCTACAGAGCAAAATGAATATTCCAAAATGTTCCATATTCTATGAAGATAAAAGTCTCTCATGTTAATTTCTTATGGAAGGAAAGTTTTTATGTAACTGCATCTGACCATCTGGCCAAGTCAGAAAGTCTGGAAATCAGAGTCATAAGATGCAACTTTAGTAGTGGTAATGGTTTTCTTGAATTCTGTAGATCTATTCTACTTTAGGTCAACTCATGCAAGTGGGGTTTAGTTTTTATTTTTTAAACACACATGCACACAAAGGTTTTTCTTTACCTGGATTCTCTACTAGTGATTTCTTTAATCTGCCAAGATTTTTGCATTAACTGCATTTCAGAAGGTAATGTTTGTTCTCGGCTGTGACCCTTAATTCTTTAGGAAAGCAAGAGCAGACCACTGCTCCTGCTAATAAGAAGAATGTATGTCAAATTTCTATGGCTTTTTATGGACAGTGAGGATAACGCTAAAGGGAAGCAGCATCCTTGCAATGTCAGCTTTTACATTCACATTGTTTGCATGCTCTATGGTTGTTTTTTCGGTAGTGTTTTCATTAGCATACGTGCATACTCTATGTGAAGGAAAATCTGATAAGCTGCATATTAGTCTGTTATGGATAGATTACCTTGAGAGAAATATATGCAGACATAAACAGCAAAATCCTGTTGCTTTCCAGTGAAACTAGTGCACATTTATCTGTTCATCTGCAGAGCCAGCAAACACTCAGAATTATTAGGGAGATGAATAAAGTGTGGAAAATAGCAATGTTCATAATTACAGCTTAAGCAAGTTTCCATTCCCATTGTTTGTGCTATGAAAGACAAAGAGATACAATTCAAAAATTGAAAAAAGTCTTGCCACCAAGATACTGAAATAAGGCATTGAATCATCCGCATATGGACAATTGATCTAAAGTAAACAATTCCATGATAAATTAAGGGTTATTTGTTTCTCACTTACTGCTAAACTAAAACGTGTTATTTTTAAAAGGCGCAACTGTTACACAAAAAGGCTGTCCGTGCCAATCTGTCAATGCTTAATTCAGCACTTTGGTGTACTTTGATTTCCAGATCACAATATTTCATGCTGCTGTGCACGTTAATTCATCGTGTCCAGCTGAGTTTTGACTACCCATTACACACCTCTGCTTGTGTACCTGGAGTCAGCCTGAAAATCACAGAAAGAGATAGAATGGCTATTATGCATGAAATATTATTCTTCTATTATGCAGAAAATATTTAAAAGAGCACAATCTTACCTAAAATCTAGGCTCATTTTACAGGTGTCTCCCAGCTGCTCCAGTCCTGATCTACATCCTGCATTGAGGCTTGCAAGTCAATTTGAATCTTTGGTCAAAATTTTCCTGACTACTGGTCAATGTCACAGACCAGAAGGAGTGAAGAAACCTGATGAGAGCATCTTCCATACTCCTGACTGAAGCAGAATCAATCACACGTGTCATTCCCGAACAACATTTGCCTAACTTGTTCTTCACAACTACAACATGCCACCAATGAACAACATTTGCCTAACTTGTTCTTCACAACTACAACATGCCACCAATGCTCCACAGCTTTCCTGCACAGTACTTCCTTATTCCTACTGAAAAACCTTAACTAGTAATCAAAGCTCCCTTTTTGCAAATTAAACTCACTGCTTTCTGATGTATTTCTCATCTGTATGGGAGAACAGACTGTCTTTGGCTTTTGCAACTTTTAAAATGTATTAGGAGTCTTACTTTCTCTTGGTTAGGTGAACATGTAAACAATATATATCTTTCCTCTGGAGTTCTTTTATTCTAGATTTTTGACAAGGTTGTTACTTATTTGATTCTCTTCAGATTGTTTTTCCTCCTTGCACAATATCTAAAACAGTGCACTGCCATGGAAACCTTGCAGCACTGAGCGATGGAGAATAAAGGCTGTTTCACCTTACTCTCACAGGCTATCTTATAATTTCATTCCCAGAAGAGTGTTTACTTCCTCACCAGAAAAGCACTGTTGACTCATTCAACCTGTGGACCACAATCATTCCTGGGTCCCTTTTTACAAAAATGTTGCTAACTCGGTTGCTTTTCTTTCTGTGTTTGAAAAGATGATGGTTCCTGCTGAGATGCAGTGCCCTGCACTTGTCCTTGTTGACTTGTATTCACCAACTTGTCAAGACCAATTTTAATGCTAAGCCTGTCTACACATTCTCATTCTCTTCCAGCTTAATGTTATCTCTAAATTTAATGACTGTACTCTTAGTTCATCATCTAATCATTAATACAAAGTATTGATGAGTGCCACACACAGGTCACATTCACTGACTTTAAGACACTTAATTCTGAGAATAGTTTTCCAACTAGCATTGCACTGAGCCTTCAGCACATACAGCTAACCATGCTTCCTCGCCAAAAAAGTGTCAGGTGGAACAATGCAAGAGTTTTGTACTAAAAGCAGAATGTGTAACATCTGCTGTTTCTATCTATTAAGAAAGCCTTCCTTATTTTCAAAGGAGGAAATTAAATTGATTAGACATGATTTGTTCTTGACAAATCTGTGGTGGCTGTTTCTCAGCTCCTTGTTTTCTTCTAGTTACTTGCAAACTCTACTGTATTTGTCCAGCATTTCTGCAGAAATTTCTAGTAAGCTGCAAGACAGTTTGCCTTCTACCCCTTTTCTCCCTCTTCAAAAATTAAATAAGGTAAACAGAAGGGTTTTTTCCTTTTTTTCAGCCTTCCATCATTTTGCCCATCCTCCATAGGTTTTCAAAAGTATCTGCAAATGCCACAAAGATATCAAGATCTCCCCCATGGAGTTCACAAGCACTGCTGTCATGAATTTCAGGATCCTTCAATTTCATTTGGATCACACTGAAGATGTTCAGTTTTCTCATATCAGGATGGGCTCTGTCCTCCAACACAAGGCGCTAGTGAGTGCATGGTGTAGGACAGTGACCCAATTTGGAGCTTGCTGCCTTGGGTGGTCCTTGTCTGCGTAAAACCACCTGTGCCACTCATCAACAGTAACCATATAGTCATAGCCCACTGCCATAGCCACAAAGTAAATCTCACTCAGGTTCTTTGTGCCCTGGCTAGGCAGAATTATCTGTCTATCTTTTGGACACTTGTGGCCACACAGTTGATGTAAATGGATAAGTATAGTAAGAATATCACATCCCTTTCCACAATCTGCTCTTCTTAGAAGCTTAGGGGGAGAAAAACATAATGAGCCAACTCCTCAATCTTTCCCAAGAAGCAATTATTAGGTGATTTTACAAGATTTTTGCTGTTTGGAGTTCATGCTGTGTTACTCATGGGAAGGAATAGGAATAAAATAAAAATAGGGTGACCACTTCCTACAGGAGAGAAGCCTAAGGTAACCGATACTGTTTGGTAACATGTAAGGCCAGAGGTAATAGCTGCTCCCATCCTCTGCCCAGTATCACCCCATTCAAAATTTCTCCTTAAACAATGTCTGCAAGGAATTAATCAAGAATTCAACGGGAAAACACTGGAGTTTCTTTTCATGTGGGAATATGCCAACTCTCACCTTCGCTCACAGACCTGGGAAGATAATTTAATCCAGAATTAATTTCACTGGAACCAGTTAGTAGTGAACATAAAATCTTTTGCATGAGGGAGGACTTTGTTCCTCTGAAGCTTTCTAATACAACCAAATGAAATAAATCTCCAATTCTCCAAGTAATTTTTTCCCCTGTTCAGTCTGTCTCCACTATAATGACTATTTTCCAGCTGTGTTCTCACATTGGTTCTGCCTACCCAGACTTTCCACATCGATGAGGAGCCTGATTTCCGTAAGACTGAGAGAAATGGTTTGGCTGGGAAGGAAACCAGTTCTCCATATAATAACAGTGCATATAACTAATCAGGAATTTGGTGTTCTCAAATGATGCTGAATGGGCAAACCTGATCCAACTGCAGTAAACATAAGCCAGCTGCCTACAGGAGTGTCTGAGGAGGAAGAAGAGATAAAAGAGGAAGGAGACACCCACATGACTGCACAGCAAATAAATAAGGGTCCTCTTGAAGGAGAGACAAGGGCCTTTCCAAACTGATCTGGCAGATCATGCAAAGCTTGGTAGAAGTCTAAAGGGAAAAGCTGGCAGGAGAGCAGTAACCAGCTACACTCAGAGCTTACTTCACTCTTAAATGGAATGATTATCATATAGTCTTTTAAAAAAGCAAAAGAACAAAAAATCACCGCCTTTGAGGGACAGCATATCATTTCATCATGTTTCTTGATTTTACTTGTGTTTGAAGGGCTGTTGCGCAAACACATATTTACAGGATGTCAGCGAAATTACTTGGAGTCATTCAACCATGCAAGCTGTTTGGCAGATAATTGGCACAACCTACTGCTGGAGATGGGCAATTTACTCTGTTCTGTATTTCAGATGTAATATGAAGGCATTGGCCAATATCTTTATATGCTAGTTGTGTTGAGTCATTGGATAATGTAAATGAAAAAGGCAAACCCAAAGCCCAAAAACCACAATAATAAAAAAAACTATCACATAGACCTTTTTTTTTCCCAAAAATGATCAACTGCATCACAATATACTAAGTGTCTCCTTTTGGTACACTAAATGGATTATGTTAAAATATCTTTTCTCTGAATTCACTGGAGGCAATTTAAGAATTAAGAGGAAAACAGTTTCATTTGGCCCTGGTCTTTGTTCAGCATTAGAAAATCATCTGCTTTGAGCAGAGGATTTTGATGGAGAAGAAATGCCATAATTAACTATTCTTGCCTTCACACCTCTAAGGGAGGGACAGTGCTCTGCTCAGAGATGCGTATCAGCCAGGACTCCTCTAGCTCCCCCAGCCAGGCGTGTCTCAGGCTTGCTCTCGAGCTCACAGCCTCACGAGATCCTTTCCGGGATTCCAGGTGTTCCTTTTCAAATCCAAACAAACGCAGAACACGCCGGCAGAAAATTTGTCAGTTTGATTTTGTTCACGATACAAGCTCGTCGTATCTTCCTCAGTTACATCCAGTGCTTTTGATAAAAGCAAGCTACCCGTGCACCAAAAGTGGTTAGCTTTGCGTTATTACACCGGGATGGCTGCCAAGTTAACTCTTCCAAAAACAAATTCCTGGCTGTGAACAGCAGGAACAGGACTCATGTGATTTGTAAACAAGCTAAGGAAGAGGCCTGTCTGTCTAGGAGATGATGTCAGGCACGCCAAACGAGCAGCGGGGTCTGACCCGGCCGCTTGCAATTGGAGTTCCATTGATAAGAGGTCCCCTCTTCACCAGCCTGCTGTCAGCTCTGAGTGCAGAGAGGAGGTGCCACTTCACACAGAAATCACCAGCACATTTCTCCCAGTGGAGGTTTCTCCTCAGAGTCAGAGCATCAATGCAGAGAGCAGCCGGTGTTAAATAACCTCCAGATGTCTGAAGGACTTCTCATGCCTATCGTTTATGGGCAGTGTCCAGTAACACCCTCCATCCTGATAAAGGGCAGTGAACAGCTCTTGCCCGGGGCATGGGCGCAGACGCAGCAAACTCCAACCCGTTAGTCACCTTTCTTGATAAAATTCCACAAGATCAGACTGTTCTTTGTCCTGATCCCTCACCTTCAAACTAAACACCTCTGGCCTCTTAGTGAAACATACGTCTCCTACCTGAGCTATTCTTTGTCCAGAAGTAGAACCAACAAGAAAAGAGCACAAAGCAGGACATAGCTGTGTCTGGAAAAGCACCTATTTTAGTGTGTTTAGTTGAGACACGCATCGGTGTCTCAACGATGGCACTAGCCTGATCCTAGCTGGTGCAAGAGTAGGGCCTCTATAAAATGGTAACAAGCAACAAAAACCTGATTAAGAAAAGCCGTGGCACACTGTTACAGGGTGTAGAACTTATCAGGGTTCTGATGAATTAGTGCTTAACAGCTTCTTGAAAACAAAAGTTGTTTAATCTTAGGTCACCCTCAGTCACCATTTCCTTAGTGCAAAGCATAGAGACAGAACTACCTAGAATTATATTTTCTAGCCAGCACTTGCTTTCTTCCGTGCTCTTTTACACAAACCATTAGTGGGTGTAAAACAGTGACCCTAACCCCACAAAATTCTGAAAAAACTCCCTAAAAAAAAAGAAAAACACTTTGCTGCAGTTCAAAATACACTGCCCTTTGAGCCCTGCTTGCATAAGGTACATGCTGACACTAGTTTCCCGAACGCTGGCAACATAACCACAGTGCAGAAAGGCAAAAGCAGCTATTTTGACTCACAGTTTGGGAAGCAGCAAATCATTCATCTGAGCAAGAAAGAGAAAGAAAGCTCATGTGCTGAAGCAGCAGGGAGATGCTCAGCGTTTTCTTCTGTATTTCTTAAATAAACCGTTTAAGAAAGTATTAGCTCATCATTAACCTTCAGTGCTGTATAGGCTTGCCAAAAGTGATGAAACCTTGAAAAGGAGGGTAGGACCTACTTTTGGTAAAGTCCACATGTATTTAATTTTATAGTTTTTCAGTACCTGAATGATGACTGATCTTATATAAACACAAGAAATATTAAAGTCCCTTTGTAATGAGACATTTGTTTTAACTAAGGAGCCTAATGCTGCACTGTGGTTTCTTGGTTAAATAAGCTGAATCTCCCATCCCACTAATTGACAATCACGTCAGTTTTTCCACTCTAAGTGACTAATGGAAATTTGAATACCACACATGCTTGTTTGCCTGAAGTTTGCTTAACGTTGCATGACTGCAAAGCATTTGTAGATTTAGTCTTTAATGTATTGATTTTTCTTGTTAAGCTTTGTTATTCAAAGGCAGCAATGTCTAGTTAGAAAACAGCAGTGGCCTAATCATCTCCAAGGTACAGAGACCTCAGAACCCTTGTTAGCTTCAGGGTGAGCTGAAGGTGTTTTAATCCTCCAAGGGAAGGAAAATCAGGACAGAGATCATTTACCAAATCCCAACTATCAAGGTTCTGGCAGCAAATTATGTCAGAAGTGTTGAAGAGAAAATCATCCTCGTACCTGCAAATAATCTACTATTTATCAGAAAATTTGAAGTAATGAGGCTGTCCCTAACCTTTAAAAGTTATATGAAGGTTGGCTTTTATTTTCAGATAAACGTTCCAGGAATTTGGTTACATCTTGACAATATCCTGGCAATACCTGAGTTTTACAACCTGAAAATAAAATATGGTCACTTACACAGGTTTGGATAATTCAGGCAATGGATAAAATAATTTTCTGTATCTTTTGTGAGGACTATAGGGAAAGAGAACCTCTTGCTTAGAAAAAGATTCTTTTCCTTGGTACATCAAAAATAGAGAGAGAAAACTGGATTCTGTTGCTGCTTACATTTAGCAGCAGTGGTGTCCATTCAGTAGTGGAACCTGTGTGACTAAATTTTCAGGTGTCGGAGCAGACTGGTACACCTTTATATCCCAGCGACTTCAGCTCTTTGTGAGTTTCATCTTAAAGTTTGATGGGGTTGACTGTCTCTGGGCAAATAGTAAAGTTGGCAGCAGAAATTCCAGACTACCCTCTACTAATTATCTTCTTTAAAAAATTATCAAACCCCAAAGAGTTTTAGAAGACATATGGAACAGGGTCAAACATAAATTTATCATATACTGGTGGTAAATATATCTTTCACCACATATTCAGACTTCTACTCCAAACACTGCATAAAATCTAGGATTAACATAGCATTCAAATTTAGATTCCTGAGTTTTGGCAAAGAAAAAAAAATATCTCCCTTTCTTCCTTAAACTTGCTGGATCATCTTTGGCATTTCTAAAGTATTGAATCTGCATGATACGAAGAGTGAATCAGGGACAGAAAAGATTATGGCCCACAATAGAAAATAACAAAAGGCATTTCATGTGGAGCAGCACCACGTGGTAAGCTTGTTATTTCATTTCCATCAAAATAATCTGGGCAGCCAGATTAAGAAAAGTGCTAAAACTACCTTATATACCAAATGGGTGACATCTCCTCCCGATGAAGTTTTCCAGAGCTTTATTCATTAATCATTTGGGAGAGCACACTCTAACTCTGTAGATGCTGAGCAGGCTGCCACCCTGGAGATGAAGCTACAGGGTTAGCAACCTTCCTGGCTCAACCAGGCTGGGGATCGGTCAGACAGTGACTATCCCATGCTCAGCAAATGCCAGAGGAGAGAGGGCTATTATAGCAGGCATTTTGAAAAATAAATAGATTCATGTTGTAAGCTCCAAATAAAATGCACTGGCCAAGATGGGGGGTTGGCAGACACTTACAAGAATGTTTTATTGTTGATAATAATTTCATATTGTTGATTAAGAAGAGAGTTGCCATCTATTTAAGTTGTTTAAATAAAGGCGAAACAGGTTTGGTCAGTGCATATTTTCTATGGGCCAATCTAGATTAATCCACTCTTTTCTTCCCCTATCTCCTCCCTAGCCTCAAAAAAACAAAAAAATAAAAAACCCCACACTGACAGTTTTAGCAGTTTGGAAAAAGCAGGCATTTTCCAAGCTCCTGGGGACAGATTCTACTCTCCAAGCTGGGAAAAATGCAGCACAACTTCACTGTTACTTCAGCAGAACACCATAATAACTGAGAATAAAATTTAGCTCCTGCTGTTTTGTGTTTCTGAAAGAAAATTGTTGCCTTTTAGGCTTGTTTATTCTTAAAAAGTTAAAAGGGAGTTGAGGCTTGTTTCAAAAAGTTGGCAACAGAACAGCGAATTTGAAAGTTGGATTTTCATAAACCATTTCTGTTGAAGTGTGGGATTCATTAGCAAAATCTAGCCCTAAATCAAAACATAAATGTGTTTATCAGGATCCTAGTCTGATATAAGATCTGATATCAATTAATTAACTCTAAGCCCCTATAGCAGTTTATGATTCTGTGTCACAGTCCTATTTGGGGTGAAAAATAATAGTATATATTGGTCTAAAAGTTCCTCTACTGGTTTAAAACCCATACTCATGACTAAACCTGTGCTGATCTCCGTCATGGTAGTGTCTACCCACATCACTGAAGGCTGTTCAGGGGCAGAAATTGCAAAACGAAACCTCCCTTATTGGGAAAAAAGATGTGGAAAATATGGGAAGATGCAGAAGGACACAAGGTCCTGTCCTTGCATAGAAAACAAGTTTTGTTTTGAACGTTGATACCCAACAAAAGCAATATGGAGGAAGGACTGGCTGTTTGTTTGGCCAAAGCCTCAGGCTGATACGTAGCAATGATGCTGGTGTGTAGAAAAAAGCTGTGCATGACTCAGCATCGCTATCTGCTAAGTGGAACTCAAGGTTTCTCTGAACATAAACAAAAAGCCCCAAAAGATGGGGCTTGTGACCAAGCACTCTGCCTGCTCAACTCCCTCCTGCCTACAGCACAGTGGAAGCCAGCATGGCAGTATATATTTAAATACAGAAACATGTTTTGAAGTCCTGTGAAGGCTTTATATAGGTTATTGTTCCACAAGAGAAACCAATTAGGCGTAGACAACTGATGCAAAGAAACAAGAAAGCAATTGTGCCATTGCAAGTTCATCGAGGAGTGACAAGGTAATGACTATTTCAATGAATTAACACTCTTCAGCAAACCTCACAAAGCACCCAAAACCGCTCATTTTCTCAGGCTTTAAGAACAGTAACAACAAAAAAAAGTGATAGGTGCATATTTTCTAAGGAATTTCCCCGTCTCCCCACCTCCTTCCTCAAGAAAAGTGTTAACTCTGCATACAAAATCATACCCTCATTCTCAAAAAGTTGCCTATGCAAACTGCCAGCTCCTCTGTCTCCTAGGAGGTGCAATTCGAAATGCAATCGGATACCACTGCGCTTTGCTGCTGTTTCTTCGATTCCCACTCTGCCAACAGGCAGGCATGACACCATGCTCCCCGACACAACTTTTTGCAAAACTTCATGTCACCACGAAGCTTAAGCCCACGTTGTTGCAGATTGCTGTTCTGATTCACCTAGTTGTACAGACCAGACCTCTGCAATGGTGAGTGGCTGGCAGGACTCAGCTACAACAGAGTCTCTCAGCCCTTCACCAGTACAGATACTGAATGCCCTGGGACACTGAATCCCAAGTAATTTCACAACTTATGAAGTATCTGCTCATGGTATAAACTGAAACTGTTCTGACAAGTTCAGCTGGTCTCTGATAACTAACAAGTTTATACAACTGAGAAAGAGTCTGAAGTGAGAAAGTAAAACACTGTCTTCATTCACAACATATTCAGTAAGAAGCTTTTAAATGTAGAGGTTTAGTTGTTAGGGAGTAACTTTTTGTTCTGGAATAAGCAGTTTCGTTGGTATATGACAAAGATGGTTGAAGTATTCACTGGCCTAAGAGCCGGTGTGAGCAGAGGTCCGTTTGTAGGAAGTTGTTCATTAACTGACCTTTCTGTCTACGTAAGTGCGTGTTATTTGTACGTGCTCACCAAACGCAAACACATTTTAATCTAAGGGTTGCTCATCAACACTTTACTTTGACTTGTTACTTGTGGGAGTGCAACTGTCAAATAAAACTTTAATTAATTTTAAATTTATAAACACACTGATACTAGCACATTATTTGTTTTTTTGCAAGTAATAAACCTTTCAGTTTGGGAAAACTATAATATTTAGTAGCCTGAATACAGACAAACAAAAAATGTTCTTGATGTATATAGCAGCAAAATGAAGGTCCCTTTCAGCCTTTTAAAGACTAATGAATCAAGTTTGCTATCATTTGGCCAGCTCTAGTGTGAAATTTGTCTGTAATTCTAGAGTAATCACCTTCAAGTAAGACTTCACTCCTGTTTAAGTCATTAGCAAACTGTTTGCTGGCTCAGATCAGACCCTGAAGTCTTGCACATTTCTTTACTCAGTCAGCTGTAAAGTCAACGTGCTGCACTCCTACCATTGTAAGTGATGTCCTGCTGCCTCAGGATCTACTACTACACATACACATGTTAAACATGCATGTGCAATTAACCTTGCAAATGAAGCCATTCGATGCAACTAAGAGTTGTACATCAGATTTTCCAATAAACAAAAAGAGAAAGAGACACACTGATTCAAGCAGTGTATTTAATTTGCTTATTAATGGCGTTATGCTTGACTGAGTGATTATCTCCTATTGGGCAGCGAGCTAACTTCCTGCAATAACAAAAATTCTTGGAAGATTTCTTAATAAATATTATTCTTTATTTTCTAAAAAAAAGCTAAAAAAACCTGCACACTGAGATTTCAACTAGACTACAAATGTTATTCCTAATACCTGAGCTATTTTTTAAGGATAATACAATATTTTCATTTAAAAACACGCACACATAAAACATATAGCATGGGATGAATGAGTGAGCAGTATGTGCCCAACAGATCTGCCAAAGCTGGGAAGTACTGTCATTTTGTATATACATATGTACACACACATACACACACTAGATTATATATATAAATATAAAATAATTCACTATTAAAAATTTGAACTCAGTTATTCTAAAACTGAATAGATGGATGTAAATGTATACTATTATAACTGGAGCCGTAAGTGTTCCTACACAGATATCAGACAGCAAGAAGAATTTGTTGTTGTAAAAGCCCACCATATGCACTGTGCCACAGCCTACCATCCAAGGCTAAGAAGAACAGTATCATTGTGTACTCATTTAGTACCCATTAATATGTTTACGTAAACACAAAGTATGGGACAGTGCAGGGGGGAAAGCCAAGCAAAGAGTCCTCAAATCCTCAAAACAATTATAGGCAGCTGAAATTTTCTTTCTTTTCTTTTTTAAAGCAAGAATCAATCAAATCAAAGACAAGCAAAGGCAGAATCATAGAATCATAGAATGGTTTGGGTTGGAAGGGACCTTTAATGTTCATCTACTCCAACCCTCCTGCAATAAACAGGGACATCTTCAACTAGACCAAGTTGAATCCTTCTGCTATCCTTCTTTTGGATCAAACCCACTACATGGCTAAACATAAACAATTTTCTACATGATACCCGTAGCAGGAGGTTAAATTGTAAGAAGCAATGTTTTACATTAGTTGAATTTTCAGTTTCCCTAGGACTTCTTTTTTAATTTATTCATTAAGCCTAGCTGTGTTCTCCAGACGTCTTCCTCCAGTGCAGAAATCTGAGCTATCTCCAGGTCCAAAACAACAGCCACATTTCCATTTCTAGCTCTAGAAAATTAAATTTTATTCCTCATATGGCACCTTCAGCTAGGGGAAGGTGTTCTTTCCCACCACGTCCAGCTGATGAAGTCACCAGAAATATAAAGCAATTGATACTTTTTGTAGAGGAAAAATAAACAAGTCATGTACCTGAAGTAAAACAGTTTGTTCACCTAAAGATGGTCCTTCTTTATTTTTTAAATCTGGGTTTTTGCTATCCAATCTGATGCTGCAAAAATGAGGAAAATATGTCCCTTTAGAAAGAAAAAAAAATTCTGTTTCACTGTGGGCTCGGTCAAACAAGGAGTCAAGCTGGCTACATATGCTTTTTTAAGTTTCATTTTTTTCTGTGAATATTGTGCTTCAGACTCACATTTTACTTTTTTCTAGCTCATAAAAACACTTTTTTCGGGCCATATATCTCCAACAGACACCTTCATACATAAATACACTGACATGTCATATTTACTGCAAATTCCTGAAGCAGAATGCTGCTAAATTCTGAATACAACCAGAAAAAAAGCAGTGGGATAGATCTGCACACGGTATCCAGCCCCTCAGAGATAGCTTTCTCTCTGTCTCTGGAGGCAGGGAGAGATCTCCTTCTCACTCTGAAACTCTAAATTTTAATCAAAACTTTAAAATTCATCTGCTTACTTTAATAAGCATGGGTTAGCATCAAATATTTTTGGTATACACACATGCAGATGCACAATTCCATTTTTGTTAAGCTGCTTTAAAATCCTGGACCCCCGAAGCTTCACTCCCTGATTCTCTGAGGGTCTGGATCAGAGCTATCATGAAGTTACAAAGCATGCTGTGGCCACAATGATGGGTCATTTCACCCTTGCAGCTTTCTCTGACCAGCATGGACATTAACCAAGGTATTTCCATAGACATCCACATGCGAGGACACAACTAAACTAGGAGTTTTCCTAAGTGGATTCACCTTTTCACTCAGACAGGTATCTGGGGTGCGGGTGCAGGGAGGCAGCTGGGCTTGGGCCAGGTCAAGGTGAAGACCCAAGCCCGTTTTTCCTTTTGAGGACTAGGAAAGTGTCCTGTTGAACGCCCACACTTTGGAGGCGTTTGTCTAACAGTTTGCACAAGCCGTGTTTTTGAAACTCCTTAGATAAACTGTACTTTTGCTCTCTCCTCCATGTGTGTCCTTTGAGAGCCTTATTGCACGGTATGAGTTTGTCCAGGCTTCTGACCACAGCCTTCTGCAGTTTAAAATGCAACGATGAACCTGCAATTGCAATGGGCCCTCTATTTAGTTGCATCAGCTGATGGCATTTCTAGTCCCAATGTAAAAAAGAGATGGAAACCATGCTCACAAGCACCTTCTCTGACACCAAAGTCAGGCAAGGTCTAACCAAGGATTTATAGATAGGTGTTGTTTCTAGTTGTCAGGGAATTTTAATAAGATTAGCAAGAGTTGACTGAACTGTTTGGGTTGCTAATATGAAATTGAAAGCTTTTCCTCACCCCAAATGTTTTTCTAAAAGGAACTGAACACGGTAGAAATGGAAATTATCACCGGAGAAGTTGAACATATCCTGCTGCTACTAATGGGAAAATGAACAGTGACTCAATAAATAATAATGTAAGATATAAGCTTGTCTTGACCCAGTGAGACATCAGAAAAAATTAAAGAATATAAATATTCACTAAACTCTATAAATATTAATAAAATTATTTTTAAGTAGTAACAATCTAGCCAATCACTTTCCCCTCAGACTGTTCCTTCCTAGGAGATCAGAGTTTTTTCTTCCTTTAGTGAGGATTTAATCTTTATTTTTTATGTATAAATGTTGCACATCACATTGATAACTGGAACAGTAAGGAAGCACTCAATAAACAACACTCTGAAACAATTTATTCCAGAAATACTGTTGTTATTCTTCCCTGTGGTTTGCATTTGCTTTGGTGTTTTTCCTTGAAATGTCTAAACAATATAAGCATTCCTGGAAAGTATTTATATTTTTCTTTTACGCACTTCCTCCTGCTAAGTGCTTCACTCTCAACTTGGAGTTTCCCGAGGCTGGCATGCCAGTCTTCGTGCGGCACCAGCCAGGGTTTTTACACAAACACAGCCCAGCCACATCTCAGTCACTGCATCAGCTTATCTGCTGCAGCTGATAAACACTGATGCTCACTCACATGCACCCAGGGCTTAGACTGTTCCGTTCATTTCTGCTACAGCCTTGCTTAATAATACTGTCTTCCTCAGGGATGACTTCTCAACGGTGGGAGACACTTCATTTAATTGCCAGCCCTGGATAATCTGATTCCTTACCATTTGAGGTTTAGCTGGCATACTAGGTAAGGTATTTAGCATCGTTAGATGATCATGCCTTTGTACTCGACACCGGTGAGGCCACACATGGAAAACTGTGTTCAGTTTTGGGCCTGTCACTACAAGAAAGACATAGAGGTGCTGGAGCGAGTCCAAAGAAGGGCAATGAAGCTGGTGAAGGGTCTGGAGAACAAGATTTATGAGGAGCAGCTGAGGGAACTGGGGGTGTTTAATCTGCAGAAAAGGAGGCTGAGGGGAGACCTTATTGCTCTCTACAACTACCTGAAAGGAGGTTGTAGCGAGGTGGGTGTTGGCCTCTTCTCCCAAGTGACAAAAGATAGGATGAGAGGAAATGGCCTCAAGTTGCACCAGGGGAGGTTTAGACTGGGTATCAGGGAAAATTACTTCACGGAAAGTGTTATCAAACATTGGAACAGGCTGCCCAGGGAAGTGGAGGTATTTAAAAGACAAGTAGATATGGTGCTTAGGGACATGGTTTAGTGGTGGACTTGGCCGTATTAGGTTTACAGTTGGATTCAGTTATCTTGTGTCTTTTCCAACCAAAATGATTTTATGATTTGTAAGTCCTCTTTATTTTTCAGTGTGACACACATGTCAAGCTCCTGAGCTATCCCAGGGAGCACTTTAGGGCACCTACAAAGATATGGCACTTAAGCCATTCCAGGAGAGGAGGAGGAAACTCAAAGGGTTCAGACAGTACTTTGAGGATCACATAAAAATTTCTTCTAAATCCCGGTCCTTTCTAAACCCTTTCTAACCCGACCAGGACTTTTATTCCAGAGAATGTGCCCTGCCCTGTTGTAAATACCCACAGCACAGATGCAGCTTTAGGAGTCCAGAGCTGGTGATTTCCCACCATTGACTGCTAATAAAATGAGGGTAAAGCAGTGCAGAACCACTGCCAGAAAGCAGCTAATTTAGAGCAAAGAAGAGGGAAAGAACTCTGTCCCATGTCTGAAGTGGCTTCAGAAATACGAGTTTGGGAGTATTGATGAAAATATCGGTAACTAGTGGTTAAAAATAAAGGACTTCTGCCTAGCCATAATTTATGACACATCTAGCTTTGGTGGAATGGTGGCAATTGATTAATTACTTTCTAGCATGTGTTCATCAATTTATCTTCAAACATTAACAGAAAGAGTTTAAAAGAACAGTCTTCTACAGCTCTGATGGTAGCAGCCACATTATCAGATTGTTCCACTTAGTATATTTTACTGAAATCGAATGCATTTAAATACTTTTGAGATTATGAATGATTTACTAATTAATAGGCCTAACCTGTCCCTTGAATTATAGTTTACAAATTGTTTTAAATTACTTAACCAGTCTCTGGCTTCCTGCTGTTTGTTTTCCACACTGTGGTAGAAAAGAGGTCAAGGTACACAGTACAATTATGATTTATTGATTTATACTGTGGAAGCCTAACAGTCTTCTTGGCAAGACTTTACTTTTCTAGTGGCTTAAAAAAGGCTATTAGGCAATGACTAATATTATAGCTCTAATTTAACATGATTAAATGGTTGTATTTTATTCGGCAGTGGCTGGTAGAGTTTGAGAAACAAGGAATCACTTAATTACTAGAGTGATGGGTGTCTTAGAAAGCCTAATTGAGGCAGGGAGGAAGTTTCATTACTTTTGTTTCAGTGTGGACTTAGCAGATGTTGAATAGTTTCTTTCCATTTGAAAATTCATCATGTGCCATTATTAATATTTTATCTGGTAAAAAAAAAGAAGTCCCAATCACTTTGATTCACCCATTTCAAACTAACAAGCATTTAAACCCTTAATCATACATCTTCTAGCATGCATGACGTGCCAATGTTCATGGTATGCTTTACACAAATTTATCCCAAACATTACTGAGACTGCAAAGAAGTGGTAATGGAGTCCGTATTCCTGGAAAGACCAGTATGTCCCATTTCAACAACTGTTGGTTTCATTTAGTGGCTTTCCTTGGTCACAGTAAGTTGGTCTTCATGTTCAGCAGGCATCTGCTTTCAATAAAATCCTTAAGGAGGAGCTTTTGAGCAGAGAAGAGCAGGAGAGCAGAGCAGTACCCTACTGAAATCCTAGAGGAGTCATGCTGTCCTGCAACAGGTTAGCACAAGGGACTTTCAAGGTGTCTTGCTCACCAGCATCATCACCACACCCCTGTGGCACCGTGAACCTTCCTTGCACACTGGATGCTGATTCAAAGTGAAAAATCTGCAGCCAAATGGAAACTGCCACCAAGTGTCACATGGTGCCTGTATAGGCACTTAATTCTGACTAAATCCCATTAGATACATATGGAAGGCACAAGCCAAGTTCTTTTGGGTTGTTTGTTTTGCAAATTAATGGTTGAATATTCAGGCTGCTTTCCATGGGAAAAAAGCGTTCCCTTTCAGTCAAATGCATGTGCACAGATAACCTCTCCCTTCCTATTCAATCACAAAGTCCAAACAAATATTATTATATTACCTCCAAGCAAAAATGTAACCTTGATCTTCAGATGATGTTAAAGACCCTGTATTTGCATAAGATGAAATGCATCAGTGTTCAGTGCTTACCTCAGTGATGATGTATGAAAGAAAAAAAAAAGACACAACCACAAACAAAAAAAAGGAACTTAGAGTGTTATCTGTACCATTTCCTTTCCTCTTCCTTTAACATTGAGAAGCGTGTTTGTTTTTAATCAAGGTCTGGCATTCCGGAGTATACTCATCGTATGTAAAGACAGTGCACTAGAGGAAGAGACATTTAACCAGACATTAATAATACGTGTAGCTTCTTGACGCACAGAAAAACCTTCACATTTTTATTGCTTATAAGCAACACCACAGTTTCTTAGGTATTACTAATAATACAAAACTACTGTTTTTATATATATTCGCCATTTTTATATAAACTGACAACACCGATACTGTGGAAGTCTTGCCTGAATAAAGCAAAAGCTTATGTTTTCTGGAACTTAATAAAAATAGTGTCTCTGGAAGAAGCTGAAGTCTGAATTCACTGAGCTAGAGGGCTCAAACCACCTGAGTCCTTCCTACAGCAGGTAACTACAGCAGGCAAGGAGCAGGCTCTAACTCACCATCCACAACATTCCCTTTCAACACAAGGGCTGCCCATCTTTGACTTGCGCTGTGCACATACCAATTGCCCAGCGTGTATCATGGAGCCCATGTGCCTTCTTGATAGCCAAAGTTCCCTTCAGCTCAACAAAAAGCAGGTGAGCACTGAAAAGAAAGCGCTGTCACAGGGGATAACCCTAGCAGGTTGTCCTGTAGAAAACCAAAGGAAGAGAGAAAAGTGAAGCAGGAAACCATGTGGTCACAAACAGACTTTTTGCCCCAAACTCGACAGCCTGAAACACAAATAGAAGCATGGCTCTCTTCATCCCTCACCGTGTCCCTGGAAACCAGTTAAAGATCAATCCAGAAACAAAAACAAGCCTGAAACAACCTCTCAGAATCAAACAGAGCTATTTTTACAGTCTCAGAGACAACTTAGCCAGGGATGAGCCTTGTATCACAAGACTTTATACCACCTTTATTGAATATGTAATCTGGCTGAGCAAAGATATGGTAGCTTCACACCCACGTACTCTCCAGGTCCTGGTTACAAGGAAGCCAGATCAGATTTTTCTGATCCCGAGCTGTGAGCTGGGCTGTTGTGGGTCCAGGTGATCCACATTATGCAATTCATTGAGGACTCCTGGTAGCCTTTGCAGGGGGTAAAGCTGAGACCTGGAAAGATCCTAGGACACCAGCAAGCTAGCCTGTTCTCTCTTCCTTGTCTGTTGGGCCTCAAGAGCTCAGACCTGGAGCTTACCATGTCCTCTCCCTCTCTCACCTTGTACCAGACCAGTTTCCAAAGCTCTTTCCTAACACACTAGTCATACACATGCCCTAGGGTCCAGACAATGAACCACCTTTCTTCCTAGATCATTGCTGGAACTTGCACTATCCATGAGACCGCACAAATCAAAGACATAAAGGGGAGTTTGATCTGGTGCGACCAGTTCTTCTTCAAGGTCTCCACCCTTGAGACATCGGAAGCATGGGCACTGCAATGTTTTATCTCTGTCCCACCTAAACCTGAAATCTGGATGCCAGCAACAGTCCTCTGGAATATCACCCCTACAGCATGATCCTAGAGCTAAGATAAACACCCCTGAGGACTGGGGGAGGCGGAAGATCCGAGTCGTCATCTGGGCATCGCCCAAGGCTGTCACGGTGGCTGCAGGAGAAGGGGGAAGTGAGACTCTGGGCAAAGGAGGTGACAGAAGCAAAATCTGTTTTGTCTCTGCTGCATGCAAATACCTCCCAGAGGGGCACTCCTGCTGTGTGCATGTCTAGTGTATGTGGCGAGCGGACGGTGAACTTCACGTTTAATAAAGTCCTAGCCAGAAATAAGAGCGATGGTTTCAGATACACTCTGGTTCCTGTAGTGGAAAGCCAAGGGCAGGTGAGTGTTAAGTGCATTGATGCTCCCAGCATCAATGCATAGGATGGCAGGTGGGCAGGCAAGAGCATGAAGCTTGTGCGTTATGGCTCAAGGGCTGCGAGTGAGCCAGGTCTGGTTCCTGCATCTGCGTTGCCGGTGAAGGTGGCACCTCTGGCCATCATCTCCCTCTGAGCTGGGGCATCCTCTGCTCTCCTCTGCAGGAGGGACAGCTGCCAGGTGTCCTGTTTGAGACAAAGTGTATGCCAATACAGAGGATCACAGGCAGACGGCTGAGCGCAAGCCCACATATCAATATAAATGGTCAGCCACGATCAGGTAAAGTCTTTCTAAAGCTGAAGTGTCCGTCATTGCGTCCTGCTGTCTTTGCTGGGACTTCACGCGCCGCAGTCTCACACTGAATTGGCTAACACTGTACTCCAGGTTTCTACGGGAGATCTGGAGATTCGGTTTCTCCACCTGAAAACCGAAAACAGCACATATGTCCACAACAACAGTCAAGACCACATTTTCATGCTTGTAAATACAAAACACAAATTCTAGCCAGTGAAACCTGATGTTAAGAAATATTGTCTGAGAGCCATTGGATCGGAATCTGACCTTGAGAAGCAGTAGAGTGGTCACTGCTGACTGTACCCTGCCAGTACAAATGAAAACAGCCACACCAGGCAAAATCCTGCAGTTGCTAATAATCAAGCTAAGACAATGAGACCCACTGTCACTGATTTGTTTTCCGTATTTTCAGTTTGGGCTTAGAATGGGTCTTACCAGGAAGACACTCCTCTTCTTCTTCACACTTAACGGGATTAAATATCCCCCATCCTTTCCTGCTCTCTGTATTCTTTCTATAGAAATGTAGACAGGCAAACATCTCCCTTTCAAACCTCCCCTCCCAAATCCAAGAAGTATTATTTGTTTAAAGTCTTATTTATTTATTTAAGACAAATTCATAAAATGCTGAGCTATTCACAATACAGAAGCTCTCTCTCCAGTACAAGGAATTAAGCATATTCCCTCTCACTCAGGAAAACTAGCAATAATGGACCTAATTTTGAGCAATACATATATTGCCACCACTAATACAAAACTCATATAAGACAAAAAAGAAAAGGGCTTTAATTGATTTCAACACAACAATTCTCCTTCTAGAGTAGATATCAGATTAAAATAAGTACCAAGCAGTTCAATTAGTCAGAACTAATGAATTCTGAACACTTGTGGTCTACAAGCACTAACCTTGTGTTTTATGATCTAGATGTTAACTTACTTCATATGACATGTAAAACATTGCCTCTTGTTGGCTAGTAGTTCTGCTAAAAAAAAAAAAAAGAGTATTTCTGAGAGTATTGGAATTTAACCAGAGAAGACATTAATAGAAACGCACACTCTCTTTCTTTGCTAATTCACACAGTTTCAGAAAGCTGTGACATTTTTTAATCACGTTAGCCTCAGTTTTATGAGGAGCAGAAAAATCTCAACTTCTGTTTCCTTTGCAATAAAAGATTGTTTTCACTGACATTCAAGGCTCCTTTTCTGGGTTAGGAAAGCAAGATGATATTGTTTTTCCATTTACTTTCTCCTCTAGAGCATGCTGCTTTGAAAAACAAGGTCTGTGTCCCTGGGGTCGGATGGCATAACTGTGTGTACTGGCTCTGAGGATTTAGCTGTCCATCTCCTGAGGCTACGCAGAATTCTTTTCCATGCTCAGAGGATTATCTTTAATATTAATCTCCCAATGCTTGTAATGAGCCATTCCATTTGCAAGTCAGAAGGCTTGCTAGTAACTGCCTGGCATTTGCCCCGCTGGTTCTTTTTGCACTCCACAGCAGAGCATTTTTAAGGTGGGCAGGCTGTATCCCAGCTGGTCAAACAGCAATGGTCCACACTGCTGCCATAGGTCAGCCTTAGTCCACTAAGGAGCAGAATTAGGGGTCTTCTAATACGCAACAGAGGTCTTCTGCCGGCACTGAATATAAGGAGTTGATACATTCTTAACCCTGAACAGCCCCTTAGCGCTGTAAAATAACCTGATTATTATTAAATCTGCCCCTCAAGATGGAAGAACCTAAAAGCTGTGGGTACATGGTCCTTGGAGAACTTAGGTGCTCTGAATCAGCATGCAATGCTCATCAGAAGGCAGAGAATCACGTACATGGAAATAGCGGGAAGCGACTGTGTGATGGAAAACATGAAAAAATTAAGGGAAGGAAGCGCTCAGCAGTTTCTCCTCTTTGCTTGTGCTCTGCAGCTGTATTTTTTTCCTGCGAGAAGTATCTACTCTCACCCTTCCAAGGAACTGCCCAGAGCACACATAAGGGATGGCAGAAGCTGTAGATACCTCACCTTTTATACAGCAGACCGCTAATCGGAGCACAAACGAAGGTAGGGTTTCAGGCCCTCTGCGGCCCCACCAAATTCAAACTCACCTCTTAAACCTTGAGACTGGTCTAATGACAAGAGTGGAGTGTTTCCACTGCCTGTGCATGGCTGTACCTCAGCACAGGCAAGGTTTCAGCATTCGCTGGGACAGAAAAATCAAGAGATGCCACAAAGGAACATGCATGTCCCAAAACTTGCAGAAAGTCCAAGTTAAAATGGCTAGAGCAGTTTTATTAAATGTTTAACAGACAAGAGCTGGATACAGGATTCACATGAGTGGAGACACATTAACCAGTGAACTTTCTATTTTGTCGTCTGAATAGCCACAGTAGGCATATGCTCAACTCTGAGGATGGTCTGAAGTGTTTTTTGCTGGAGTAGGACATGGCTCCTTAGGACCTTATCCAGCAGAAGGTACAAAACATGGTAATTTCAGAACAACAAAGAATTAAGAGGGAAATTGGTTCCTTCTCACAAGACAGAAAACCAGAAGACTCATATTTAGCTATATGTCCTTACAAAGGCCTGGCTGAGGAAGAGGGAGCACAAGTCTGTTTGCTGTCGAGGCAAATGCTTCTAGAAGGAATAAATGAATAAAAAATCTCTTTGGGAAGGAATGTGGGCCCACAGCAGTGACTGAGGCACTGGAGAAGCAGGAGATCAGGGAGAAGGCTCACTCCTTCAGCAGAAGAAAGTCGCTCAGTGGGGTATTTTTAGATTTCTGCTTCAAGGAATCACAGAATCACAGAATCACAGAATCACAGAATGCCAGGGATTGGAAGGGACCTCGAAAGATCATCTAGTCCAATCCCCCTGCCAGGGCAGGATTGCCTAGACCATATCACACAGGAACGCGTCCAGGCGGGTTTTGAATGTCTCCAGAGAAGGAGACTCCACAACCTCTCTGGGCAGCCTGTTCCAGTGTTCAGTCACCCTTACAGTAAAGAAGTTTTTCCTCAAATTTAAGTGGAACCTCCTGTGCTCCAGCTTGCACCCATTGCCCCTTGTCCTCTCAAGGGATGTCACTGAGAAGAGCCTGGCTCCATCCTCTTGACACTTGCCCTTTACATATTTATAAACATTAATGAGGTCACCCCTCAGTCTCCTCTTCTCCAAGCTAAAGAGACCCAGCTCCCTCAGCCTCTCCTCATAAGGGAGATGTTCCACTCCCTTAATCATCTTCGTGGCTCTGCGCTGGACTCTCTCTAGCAGTTCCCTGTCCTTCTTGAACTGAGGGGCCCAGAACTGGACACAATATTCCAGATGCGGCCTCACCAGGGCAGAGTAGAGGGGGAGGAGAACCTCTCTCGACCTGCTGACCACACCCCTTCTAATACACCCCAGGATGCCATTGGCCTTCTTGGCCACAAGGGCACACTGCTGGCTCATGGTCATCCTGTTGTCCACTAGGACCCCCAGGTCCCTTTCCCCTATGCTGGTCTCCAACAGCTCTGTCCCCAACTTGTACTGGTACATGGGGTTGTTCTTGACCAGATGCAGGACTCTACACTTGCCCTTGTTATATTTCATTAAATTTCTCCCCGCCCAACTCTCCAGCCTGTCCAGGTCCCTCTGAATGGCTGCGCAGCCTTCCGGCGTCTCAGCCACTCCTCCCAGTTTTGTGTCATCAGCGAACTTGCTGACAGCGCACTCTAATCCCTCATCCAAGTCATTAATGAATATATTGAATAGAACTGGTCCCAGAACCGACCCTTGCGGAACTCCGCTAGACACAGACCTCCAACTGGACTCTGTCCCGCTGACCACTACTCTCTGGCTTCTTTCCTTCAGCCAGTTTACAATCCGCCTCACTACCCGATCATCCAGACCACACTTTCCCAGTTTAGCTGCGAGGATGCTGTGGGAGACCGTGTCAAACGCTTTACTGAAATCAAGATAGACCACATCCACAGCTTTACCATCATCTATCCACCGGGTAACATCCTCATAAAAGGCTATCAAGTTGGTTGAGCAAGACTTCCCGTTGGTGAAGCCATGCTGAGTGCCCCTAATGATCCCCCTATCCTTGATGTGCCTAGAGACAGCACCAAGAACAAGTTGCTCCATCACCTTTCCAGGGATGGAGGTGAGGCTGACCGGTCTATAGTTACCCGGGTCCTCCTTCCTGCCCTTTTTGAAGACTGGATGTTTATCCAGAGACTGCATCTCTGGATAAAAATCACTGTGTGCTCAGATCAGTCATATACAGCACAGGAATGACCACACCATCTTCAAATCCTACCTGCTGAGTTGGGGAAAATCCTGACAGCTTCAGTAAAAACCCTTCCCTGCACTTTTTTGACATCACCCATTGTTAGATGTTCCTGGGGCGATCTCCAAGCTGTGCATTGTAGCCAGGGAGTGGCATTGGGGTTATTAAATCTATACTCTCAAGCTCTGTGCTCACAGTTCTCAGAATACAATTCTCTTTTCTAGATATCTGGGAAAATCCGTCTGGCAGTCTGTAGTACGAGCCATTGGCAAAATAATACTGTGAGTAAAAGCATTCACTGTCCTGGGGCCGCTGAGCAGGATGGCAGGACCAGAGAGATGCCACATCAGTCTTCAGGTTTGCACAGAGAGCAAAAAATGTTGAAATGCAATAACAACAGAAAAAGAGGTAATTTATAATGTAAAATTTATAATTTTCTCCAAATCTTGTGTATTTGTGAAAATGCTGTCTCTACCATGAACACAACTTTGAATTGGTTAAAGCCCAACCAACACCATTCTTGGGGTTTTTGGGCTATTATTTAGGCCTGTTTACACAACTGTCTTCTCAGTTTCAGCACATCATTAGTCCCAGGTATTTCGTTCAATAATGCTTGAGTATTACATTGCAATTATTTCTATGTATTTATTGCATAGAAGATGATTTTGAACAATAACATGAAAAACGGAAATTCTTTTTGATTTTTTTTCTGTGAAAAGTAACAGAACAACATATTGAATTGAGCAGATGAGCCCAAACTTGCATGTGCTGTTTTCACTACATGTTACTGCCTGTAGAAGAAACACAGGAGCAAATTCTGCTGCCAGCAAACTAAGCACACATTCTGATTTCTTACTGGCTTAATCCAGTGCTAGTGAGGCAGAACCTACAATAGTAGCTTGAGGGCCACAGTATAGGCTGAGCTATAGTGAAATGTATCTGAAGGCAGGATATGCCTAAACTTAAGCAATTCTCTAGTCAAACCTCTGCACGATCAGTCAATTTAACATAATTTTATGTTGAGCACATAGGCACTTTATTGCTCTAAAGCTCTCAATACAACTTAATCCTTTGCAGATCAAAGCTCTCACTGTGCAGATCTCGGCAGGATGATGCCTTTGGATGTAGGTTATTGGAGCACTAAGCATTTGCATGGCAGAGACAGAACAGAGGTACATTGGGGCTGTCAGCTAGGTTCTAAAGAAAAAATAAATCAGAGTATTTCTGTTCAAGTCCCTGATGTGAATTGACTTATTTTGATATGTACCAAGAAAAGTGAAATCAGAATCTTCCACAAAGGCTTCCTCTAAAACATCACCTAAAAGATGTCTGTTGAACTTAGCATTTTTCATCACTTATGCACTTGAATGTGAAACATACTCAGATATCTTTTAAGAAAGTGAATTTACTTATGTTGGCATGTGAGTGGTGATAAACTCCTGAAATATATCATAGAATCATAGAATGGTTTGGGTTGGAAGGGACCTTAAATATCATCTAGTTCCAACACCCCTGCCACAGGCAGGGACACCTTCCACTAGACCAGGTTGCTCAAAGCCCCATCCAACCTGGCCTTGAACACTGCCAGGGAAGGGGCAGCCACAGCTTCTCTGGGCAACCTGTTCCAGTGTCTCACCACCCTAACAGTATAGAATTTCTTCCTAATATCTAATCTACATCTACCCTCTCTCAGTTTAAAACCTTATTCATCCATTCATCTGATCTACCTACATGTTTAAGTAGCTTTAGGTAAAGCTTATCTGGAAAAGGGGTCTCCTTCACATAGCAAACTATGAAACATTACATCCCTATTAACCACAGCTCCTTCTACCCCTCAAATCACAGAGAATGGCCTCTCGTGGAGAAATGATGGCTCCTTTTATAGGGAAAAAAGCAAAGGCAGCGAGTGTCCCAGTGTTCTTCACCATACAGGAACAAAGCAAAGGGTTGAGTGAGTTAGTCATCTTAGCACAGCAGGCCCTGTGGCAACACTTTGTTTGAAAGCTATCTAGCTGTGGATTCATTCGTCTCATAGAAACAAATAAATGTTCATACTGTCTATCAAATTTTAAATAACGCCTGAGATCAGGGAACCACAGGAGGCATTCGGTTTGGTTGTGTTAAAGTCAACTGTAAAGGTACTCCTCCTGTCCATGTGTGGCTGTCGGGCACGTCTGAGTCAGAGCACACAGCTGCCCTGCTCTCAATCTTCCCCTGCTCAAGCAACAGCAAACAGGAGCTGAGAGAGACACATGCTATTGAAACACTGAATTTCCTACAGACGGAATACTTTCTTAAAAAAAAAAAAAGTTTCTAGAACAATAACAAAATTCATCTCGTGATCTTAAACCACCTAGAGATTTAAACCTCAACAAATGCTGGCTGTGGACGTCATCCTACTGATCTGCTCTGAAAATGCTGATGCATTTACAGTAAATCCCCAAGCAGGCCAGTTGTGCAACAAGTTGAAGTGACACAAAGTATTAACATTTATGGTGGTGAGTCAAAATCAAACAAACATCCTTCTTTTATAAGCTTTCTCACAGCATGTAGTAGCATGTACTGCGGCTAATGAAACATCTGTTACAGCCCTGACTCCCTCGAACTGAGCAAGTGTTGCAATTGCTCTGCAGGGCCAGGCTTCACGTTAGGGCTTTAGTGGGTAGATGAGAAGTATCAGCAATGGACAATGCTCATCTCAGTTGATTTGTGAAGAATGAGATAAAATAAAAAAACTCTTCAAGAGCCAGGTTTCTGTGTAGAAAATAAAAAAGTACTATATTGCAAAGTGTCAAAAACTAATTTTAACTCCAGTCTGAGAGACTTATTTCAATGATACTTGCAGTTCTTTCAAGTGCCCAGAAAGTCCCTTTTCAGCAGGTGTAGGTATGGGCAGAAAAGTGAAGTATCAAATATGCTTAGGTGGTTCACTCTTGTATAAAGTTGCCCACTATACTTTAGATCCACTGCATTCAATTTTAAAGGCTGCCCCTTCTGCACAGGGGCATGGGTCTCCCTGACTGCCCTGTGCTTCTGGATATTGCCCACGGTGAAGCAAGGAACATCCCCCCCGCCCCCAGTAAGTTTCGCCATTGACCACAAAGACTTGTCCCTGTTTGCTCCGTAGCATGATCAGCATAAACAGAGTCAACAAAATTCCTGGGAGTCAGAAATCTAAGACTCGATGCAGCAGAACATGTACTAATTAAATATAGACATACTCTCATTTCCCATCAATTCAAACGTGTACTTAAAAAGCACTTGTTTAAGGGCTTTGCTGACTAGAAATAGTTTCCTGTCTCTGAGAATGCTTTTGCATTAGACCTTAAAGATTATGTCTGCTTTGGATATGAGTGATGACTGTAAGCTGTGCAGTCCTACCAGTTATTACAGAACTGGGACACAGAAGTGAGGGGGGTTTTTTTTTTAGCTCAACAAGTAATCAGACACAGTAAAATTTGTATATCACTATAGCAAAATTCACAGAAAGATTTCCATAATAAAAGTTTTCTTTTAAAGGGAGAGGTTGTCGCTCAGAGCTTGCCCAGCATTAAGCCTTTAGGCAAGTTCCTGAAGAACGTATGAAAGGCTTGCATTCTCATTTACTGTATTTCCATACTATGCTCAGAAATGTTCAGAGGAAAATTCCCTTGGTCTCCTGCTTTAATGTGTTTTTCTTCCAGAGCGTCTGTGCAGAAGCAGAGTTAATGATTCCTGCAAGATCAGCCTGCCTCCCCCTCTCAGTTCTGAAATACTTCCTCTGTATTTGTTTTTTTTCCAAGGGAGAAACTTTTCTTGCTCATTTATTACCCCAGTTTACTGATCTAACTCTGTTTGCAATGCAGTACTTGAACCCTTCAATCACAACAGCGATATCTGTTTAGCAGCCACAGAGATTAATACAAAAATTCAACTCTTCGGAATTCCCCCTTATTTCTGACTGCGAGAAGAGTGAGAGAGTTGTTTAATATTATGAACCCAGCAAGGTAACGCAGTCGGCAGGACGCAGCTGCCAGTGGTTTCACTCTTGTCCTTCACCTCCCCTTCCCTCTGTTTGTTTCAGATCATTGCATATTTTATCATGTCACAACTTAAATTTCAAGCTCTCTGGCTCAAGGCTGCATCTTTATCTGAGTTTGTAAAGTTCACAGATTTGGGTACTGAAAAAACAGTGAGAAGAGGACAGTTTAGGACACTTAGAACAACAGTGTAATTAAAAAGCTTTCCAGTACCACAGGGTGTCTGCATCATCTTCCAGCTCCAGAAGCAGCGAGCAGAAATAACAAACTGGTTTGTATCAAATGAACTCTATTGTTTTTATTAATCAGTGTTCCTTGTACAGGTTAATTAAAAAAGCTACAGTTTGTGAAATATATAATCTAGCTACAAGATACATATCTAGGCCTATTGCCATGGTATCTATTTATCCCCAGCCACTGTAAAAAACTTACAGTTTATTTTCTGATATACAAAACCTCAAGCAAACTTTCCTTGTTAAAATTTCAGTAAAGCTCACAGCATTCTACGACACAGTTTCATACAGTGTTTTAGTGCAAAAGGAAGTACAAATACAAAAATACTGAGGCTTGAATTAAAAAAAAAAAAACCAAACCAAAAACCAACAAAAAAAACCAAGCAAGCCATGGAGTTAGAGGTGAGTGTCTGCTATGGGTATTCTTCTAAGCTCTACGATCTGGGAGTTAGCCATGCTGCCACCATCCTGGCTGCCATGACAAGATTCATTATCGCTGACGCTGAGACCTGCACCTGAAACAGCGAAACAAACAAAGGAAAAAAAAAAGAATCAGTGAAAATGAAATCCCGACACAGAAATGATGACATCGTGTCCTGCTCTGCTTTGTTCTAGTTGTTGAAATGCTTCCCTGCCCTACAATGACATGGCAAGTTTCCTCTTACTAGTCTACAATTCTGAATCCACAGATTATAATATTATCTGACATAGTTTTGTACCATCCAGATACGCTTTTTCATAATTCCACTGTCAGCCACTTTATTTGTCTCAGTAAATGGTACAATAGCTATTCAGAGGTTGCCTTGAAAATACAAGAGCATAAATCAAGGCCTGGCTTAGGCTGGGTTCATGGTCTGGCTGTTACAGTCTGGTATTTCCAAGGACTTCTTCATGAAGAATTGATTTTTAATGATACAAATTCCCTGTTAAACTGTAATTCCAGCTGTTTTAATAGGATTGTAATTTCAACATAAGAAAAGATGCTGACTACATATTCTTTAAACCCACATTTGGCACAAGCGGGTGTATTGTGTTTTACTTCTACTGTGAGAGAATACTAGACTTTGGCCCATGGAAACTTCCAAAACATGTCTGGAAGAGACCTCAGGAGGCCACCTTCTCCATCCTTTTGTCACAGGAGTTCTGCTAGCTTGTTGCTTCCTTGCTGTTTTTGAGGGGTTTAGGGTTTTTTTGGGGGGGGAGGTTTTAGTTGATTAGTGTGAAGATACATAATACTGCATTAGTTTTTATGAGATTTTTATTTTTTCAGACCACTTCTTCACAGAATATCGGTTGTAAATATAAACCTCAGTGCATTTTCAGCTCCTCTCTTTGAGTTGTAGAGTGAATCCTAAAATATATGTGGGTCTCATAAGGGTTTAGGGCATTGAGGCTTTAAATTTGTTGAGAACTGCACATCAGTGTAATTTAAGCATGGTGATTTCAACACTGACTAATTTCAGGCATGGTCTTACAGCAATGTCACTTACAAATAACTAGGGAAGTTATTAATTTTGGGCAGAAGTAGATCTGTAACTACACGCAGTGCAAGGGAGTTGCAAAGGAATGACATTTGCCTCGAAAAGCCCCAAACAGGGTATGCTGGGAGAGGCAGTGATTTGCATTTTCATACTAAAAAATATTTTCATGAGTTACTATCAGTTGTACAGTGGATCTCTTATTTCTGCCACAGCTGACATGCCAGGCTTTGGCTTGTTCAGTAAAGGACAAGATAAGGGTCATTTACTTTTTTGGCATTTCCTCATCATTTTCTATGCCCCCTATTGTTCCACTTTTACAAGTTTTTCCATAGCACCCTTCCTTCCACCACCCCCCAAGTAGAAAAGAAGTATGGAAAAGCGGGCAGCAGTGGGATGCTCCTTTGCTGTGGGAAGTCGGGCTGCAATCTTGAATATGGAGCTTGGTTCAGAGAACCCGAGCAGAAGAACCTGCAGAACTAGGTAGGCTTTCCTGCAGAGGTCCTGAAGAAGTCCTAGTAGGGACCAAACTCAGGTGCAGCGCTGCATGAACACAGCCCTGCTGCATCCAGGTGAAGAGTGGGTATTTCTGCACCGTGACCCTTCTTACATCTCGTTTTGGTGTTTGGGTCGCGGAGTGAAGATGCATTCATTTACATCTACCAGATGAGTCCTGTTCTTGGGTCTGTATGACCCAAGCTCTTGAGAGACCAGCAATTACTGTCAGAGTATGACATGAGTAAAAAATCCATCAATGTACAGAGATAGAATAATAAAGAAAAGAAGATTAGAATACTTGCCTATAAGTGTACTGAAGATGACTAAGCTGTACTTACTGATTAAATTTATATGCATTTTTAACATTTTCATTGAATCATGGTCCTAATAATTAAAGGCTGCTTGAAAGTTCTGGGAAAAACAACAATTGCAGAAGCAAGTTATTTGTTTTTTTTTCTTATCTTCTCTAAACCTGTTTGTTTTAGAAAGGAAATATGAGTGTAATAGAGAAGATACATCAGACTGCTGTATTTACCATCTGGGAATGGAAGAACAAGGAGATAACCTTGAAGTAAATAAAATATTTTAAATGGAGAAACAAAACAATATTTCTTATGTAACATCATTAACATCGGAATTCACTCAAAACATTTATTTAGACTGAAGAGCGTACAAATCTCAAAAAGGGAAAAAATACATGATTGAAAACATTTAAAATCATATTATATAAATATTATCATCCCAGGTTCAGATTTTAAGGTGAACACTGACTGTTGGGGTTAGAAAGATATTTGTCTTACTGGTGGCTATACTGCAATTATGGGGTTTCTTAAAGAATCTCGTGCTGGTCACTGTAAAATGATCGGATACCGGTCTAATAAGTTATTACACCATGTGTATTCTTAAATGTCATATACATGCACACTTTGTGCAAAGTAAGAGGAGATTTTTTTTTTGTTACAGATGTTCTTACCAGGAACTTGGTAAAACACAGACTGAAGTAGGCTCCTTTGGGTTTACAAGGGGCTTGTTCTGCTGCTGAGGCCAAGACAAACTGGGTAAGAGCTGATCCTTTTTTTTTTAGGAGTGAGAGCTGAAATGTAACCAGGATACCAGCTTACCAGACGGTTGGCATACTGGGAAGGGTACAACTGTTTACATGATGGAGTTTCACAGAGTTCATAGGTCTGGCTTGTTCTCAGGGCAGAATTTAAACACAATCAGACCCAAAAAAGCATGTACTCCCCTAGAGATGCTAGAGTTGGATAGTAGGTATGTAAGTAACACCAAGTATTACTTTTCCCTAACTTGTGAAGAAAGTATTTTAAGAAAAAGACTCTGGAAAACGAGGCCTTTTCCCTTTCTCTCGTATCAAAGAACTAGTTATGAACCGGAATCGGAGCCCAGTGAGACCCCTCCGGCGACACCTACCGGCTGACGGGCTCCCTCCGCGCGTGCCCCGGGACACCCGCGGCTGCCATCCGCTTGTTCAGGTGTGCCCCAAACTTACACTGAGACACTTTAAGGGAGACAGAGCAGGACTTATACTTGTCCTGGTTTGGACTAAACCAGGCCAATTTTCCTTTCAGTGATTTTTCCTTTCAGCTGAGTTTCTTCTAAGTAACTGCACTTTCTGAAACTAACTGCATGTTTGGCAGACAGTGTCTGCTTCCAGGACTGATAACGCTCGAAGATTATAGTTATTACTAAGGTAACGGTAGGGATGTTATGAAGAAAGGCTCTTGCTGTACTTATTCCTAAAGAAACCAAGGTCACTGCTGAATTCCTCACTGCTTACGAGTGAAGAGCCGAAGGGGGGGTCGCACCTGCAGGGAGAAGGGGGCAGGGCAGGTGACCCAAAATTGACCAGCAAGGTATTCCATCCCATACATGTCATTCTCCGGATAAAGCGGGGGGATCACGAGGGTCTTGCTCTCTTCTTCTATGGCCAGTGTCCAAAGAGGACTCTGTCTGTTTTTCTCCTGCCCCCAATCCTGAACCATGCGTTCCTGAATCCAGTTCCCATCCATCACTGGGCCCAGCCTGGGCCTTCCCGGAGCCTGCCCTGCAGTGCTGGTAGGGACGTGGCTGACATTGGGGGAGCTCGATCTCAGTTTTGTATATATTTGCAAATATTTAATTATTTCCATCATTATTATTATACTCTTTTATATTGTTATAGTTTATTAAAACTGTTCTAAGTTTCCAACCTGTAAGTCCCTCTCCCTTTTCTCTTTTCCTTCCCCTTCTGAGAGCGGAGAGGTTTAATAGAGAGCATCTGCCACCAGTTTAATAGCCAGCCCAGCTTTAAACCATGACAATATTGTACGTGTAAGATGCATTAGATAGAAATGAATAAGCTACACGAACCAACTTTAATTCTTCTTTCAGGGCTTTGACTTTACAGAAACGACACCAACAGACATCTAGACTTCTATGAATAAAGTTCAGATTGGACTAAAAACGCTTCCTGGATATTATCACTCACATTCAACAGGCAACAGGTAGCATATTTGTGAGCAATCACAAATGAGAAGTTCAATGAATATACAAATGAGCTACCATTCCTTCCTTTTTTTCTGTGAAGTGAGCCCTTCAAAACAGAAATGACATAGGCAGATAAGGCAGGGCACGAATCTGGTGCTTTGCCATGGTCTACGATTTATCTGCCCTGTGACAGACAGTCTCCAGGATATTGCACTGAACACCTCTCAGAATGTGAAATTTCAAATGTTTCCTCTAGTTCAGGATGCCCAACATGAGATCCTTAACTCTTAAACCAGGCACCTACAATGGTAATACCAAGGTTTAAAAAATGCTGACTTTGGAACCCTAGCTGTATTAGATTGAAAATTATGAGTTGGTTTATATAGCATCGTTATTGTAATAGCTGCATTTGTGGGGGGGTTTTAATTTATACAGTAGATTTTTCCAGGTATTCTCCATGTAAAATATTTACTTAGGATTTATCACATATGCCTCTGTTAAGAGCAAAAATACACTGATATGTTGATCATAGAATCACAGAATGGTTTGGGTTGGAAGGGACCTTAAAGATCATCTAGTTCCAACCCCCCTGCCACAGGCAGGGACACCTTCCACTAGACCAGGTTGCTCAAAGCCTCATCCAGTCTGGCCTTGGTATCCTCCACACTGTTCAATATATATTTGGAAAGTACTGTGTGCTAGACTGGTATTCTCCACTCTAACCTATAAATGTCTTTGCAAACAACTTCCTACAGGGGTGGGTCACCAGTCAGCACTGGAGGGGTTTGGGCCTCTCCCAAAGGCTTTGCTGTGTTTTGCACTCACATCTCACCCAGAGCGGGGAATTGGTTCAGTTTTGTCCATCACAGAATGGGGAGGACAAGAGCATTTGTAGGAGATGGGAATACAGATGGAAGCTCAAAGCTCAATAAAGCTATCATGCATTTATGGTACTGATGCTTTGGAGTAAAGCTGATGGACAACTTGCTGCTTTGGGACAGATTCCATCTACTTTCATTCTGTTGGCTCTGTTTTTAACTTCCTAGCCCTAACGAGAGCAGAAGTCCTTAGGGAATTTTGCTATATTGTGCTTTAGCCTCAATGACGGTACCACACGACTCCGTGACAAACTGGAAGGCAATGGTCTTATTAAACTGGCCATCAATACAAACCTTGTACAAGAAATCAGAGGAAAAATGAGATCTAGTCCAAAATTACAGCACTTTTAAAGTTAATTAGTGCAATTAACATAAACTAATTAGTAAATAATTGTCCTTCTCAGTAGAAGCTAAGCCTTTGATTCATTATAAAAGCCATAAATGAGACATAATAAAAAAATAATTTAAGCCAAATTCATAAACATTAAAAAAAATATTTTAGTACATATGAATAGGCAGGACATGTCCCTAAATTATTTTTTCCTACCGTAATCGCTCTATAATTTCCTTTACATAAACTGCCTTGGAGCTGGCTGGCCCTCCAAAAGGTTCCCACAGTACAAGAAATGAGGTGATATAATAGCATAGTGAATTCTAACTATAGTTTTCTGTATAGACATGAATGTATTTGATGGAAAGGAGGAATTAATTGGTAAGGCATTCAGAGGCCATGGCTTTACGATATAAGTCCAGCTTTTGAATTTCTTACACCAAACAAAAAATTCTATGGCCATTTGATGCAAAGCTTGCATAAATCTAGCACAGAAGCTGGCTAAGAAACAGTACACTGTTGCCCACCCAATTTGCTAGAAATGCAGTTGTATGCCTTCATCTGACCCAGTCCGTATTTCAGGTTAATCTGTAATTAGGCCCAGCATTAATGATTACGGAACCAAGGGCTAAGTGCATGGCTCTATGATACATTTCTTTAGCAATAAGGCCAAGTGTGCCAATGCATCTATTTGTGGAGCTGCACTGCAAACTGCAAATTACTAAACCGCGGCAAGTTAAAGAATAAAGTTGTGCAGTGGGGGTTGGTTTGATTTTTTTTAACCTGTATCAGTCATCCTTCGTTTCTCCTGCTGGGAGTGGCCAGCTGCACTGCAAGGGTGGGGCAGGATGACAGGAATGAGATCTCAGCTTTGCTGTGATTATACCCTCATTCTCACTGATCCTGGCTGCCAGATTAAACCTCAGACAGTTAAGCATAAATTAAAGTAACCTTCAGACAGCTCTAAATGACATAAGCAGAAAGGACAGATGAAGTGCAAAGAGGCATAATGAGATTTTTGCATATTCCTCTGCTAATCAGTGCTGATCCTCAGCCAGCCTTCAGAATGGGAGTTAATATTGTAGCACAGCTAAAGCTGAGTTTGGTTATAGATTGGCAGTTCTAGGGAATGACAGATAATGGAGGTTTCAGTTTCTGCTTAGCAGAGGCAAAGCTCAAGCAATAGCAGAGCAAGCATTTCTATTCTTCCTCTACACCTAAAAGCCACACCTCCAAGTTTAGGAGTGATAAAAACAGCTAATGTGGTGCAAAGCAACTCTTCCCTGCTCCCCCAGCGGCTTGCCTGCTTGAGATGAGGAATTCTCAGCCTACTGAAATAAAGTCGGGTCTAAAAACGTTTCAGAAGCACTACTTACAGCAACGACAGACAAGAGCAAGGCAGCAAAATGGCACCTCAGCTGCCCATACATTTTAGCCTATTTAGAGAAGAGGTGCTGGTCTTTCCATTGCAGATGATCACTGCTTCCTTGGCTCTGGGACTGGTGCTCAAAGGGCCTCAAACTGATGTGGAGAGGCAAAGGGAGAGGGAGAGAGAGAGGGAGGGGACGAGGAAGGAGAGGAAGAGGAAGAGGGAGAGAAGTCTCTAACCTGAGTTGTTGCGGTTTCAGGTGAGTACAAGCAACAATGCAAGAGAGGAAGAAGAAATGTGCTGCCAGGAGGGACCAGGAGACAGGCTCCTTTCAGTGCCTGCTAGCTTAGCTGCATCACAAAATTCCTGCCAGACCACAGCTCAGTGAATACTTTAGCAGCATAAGCCTGTACTGCCAAACAGAGAAGAAATCCCACTTTCCACCACCTCATCTCCCTTTTTATTGCTTCCGCACGGTTCCCTCCCTCATGCCATCAGGAGCACCTTGACTCCTTGGCCGTGCACTGAACTGGACTGGAGAGCAGGTTTGGATGAAAATAATAAAACAGACATGATTTTTAGTTACAGAAAAGCTCACGTTTGTGGTTTAAAGCACATGTTGAGGTACAGCTTGTCTCTAAGGCAATAGCTGATAAACATTTATTTTGGTGGTTAAAGCTACTCTAACCTCAACACCACCTCTTCAGTTCAGCTTGTTCAAATGTTGTCTGTGGGGTTGGAACCAGATGGGACAACTGGTTTGGCTTAGAAATCATCATTTTTGGCCCCTGTAATGTTGCTGGGGACACAGTTTGGGCACACAAATAAGCATTGGGGTAAAAATGGTCAAATACTACTTGAATCAGTAATGCAAACAAAAATATTTTTCTCTAGCTGTGGCCCTAGGTCTCTGCTTCAAATCACATTAATAAAAACACTCATAGGAACAAATTATAATAAAATATTAATAAAGAAAACAATAATAAAATTTAGGCAAAATAATAAAAAGCTAGTTCTAGACCTGCTTCCTTTAGAAGGACTGAAAACAAATTAACTAAGGATGCAGCTTGAAGATTTATTAAAAAATCATTAAATGCTGAAGTTGTGGTTTAATTATATCAACCATGAGTTTTAACTACTGCTGTTGCCTAGCTTGTTCTTCATGATTTAAGACTCAGTCTTCCACTGTGCATAGAGTTTACTGCAGAAAATAGGCCAACTGATGCCCGCTGAGCTGCTTAAGCAGTGAACACTGTGTGCGATGCTGGGAGTGTTAGACGTGAATGGCTTCATATCTTATTAACCCTCTATGAACTATCTGGTTTCCTTCAAAATATTCAGGAAGGAGTGAAAAAGTAAAAGCTACTTTCTTAAGTACTTAAAAAAAAAAAGCGGTTTGCAACTGTAAGCTTACGCACCTAGATTTGAAAGCCTTGGCCAAAATCTTTAACTGCATAACAAAGTAAAAGTAGTCTGCAAAATGTCCAGGAAAATTAATAGACACAATACAGATTTTCTGACAATCTTCATAAAAATTTGTATTTCTTAGCACTAGGCCAGTTATTAATCATCCAATTATCTTCATAATTAGAAGAGTTTTCTGCAATGGAAATTGGCTTAGGTGATAAAGTATTATGAATATACCGAATAAAACTACCCCTTCATTAGCAGCATTCCCAGTCTTCCAACCAGTTTGACTCTTTTCCTTGGTGTCACTGAAGGGAACAAACTCTTGAAATTATCAGTGTCAGACCACTTAACCTGCTAATGTCACCAGCACCTCGCTGCTGTCTCTTGCAAGGCCTAATGGTATCCCCAAAGATCATTCAGGTGACCTCCTATGACCAAGCTAGTCCATTTGTATTTTTCCTGGTGCCTAGAGGAGGTGGGCTTGGGTTAGCATCTGCCAGGTATTATCAGGTGGTGCTCCTTTGCCTTTGTGGTCACCTTATCAGACATTCCCATGTTGACTTATCTTTCAATCAGGTTTCACTTAATTTCTTCTGCCTGTGGCCATGTCTTGCTATCTATTTATATTATCAGTTGAATAACCTGAAGTTTCATTGGTGGATTGGGTGAGAAGGCAGAAAAGCCGTACATAACTGAGGGCAAAGCCTAGGATTTCGAAGACTTGAACTCTAAGGCTATTGAGGGGAATCTGATTACAGATGTTTTGTTTCACAGGTGTAGTTTGTAGAGGCCACACCTAGAGTGGCCTCCCCTGCTTCTGCCCTCCAGTAGCATGGTGAGCTCATCACATCTGGCTCTTGTGTTTGGGCAGAAGTCTGTCTATCTAGTTTATCTTTCCAGGGTACGCGGTTTTTCAGGTCCAAATGTATTTTATACAAATATTTTGTCTTACACTTATTGGGAGAATCAGTATTTATGAAGTTGTGCTGTTTTTCAGAAAGATCTATATATATAAAATAGATATAGGCATTGTATATACTCTATATATCAATTTGAAAAAGAAAGGAAAAGAAGAAAAGACAGCCCATGTCTAGAGGCAGTAAGTTAGTCATTTAAGCACTTGTGAAAAAATGTCAGAGCCTCCAATCTGCTGCTACTTTCTGTAGGTCTGCTTATCGTCATGACTCAAAACATATTTTTGCAGACTCCTTCTCTGTTATTTTAGACAGCATGCACAATATTTTTCACGGAATAGCAGTCCAAGGTGAAACAATTTTATTTCAGGTTTTCACTGGCAATCACATTATATTAATGGATCTTGTTAATTGGATCTCATGGAATGGTGACACCATTTGGGTGAAGAACAACATAACAACCTTTGAGGAACAAGGAGAAGAGTCACTCACCAGTCTTTAAAGCAAATATTAGGTCATCAAACTCCTGTGATTCCTCATCAGCAACCAATGAGCTGGTACTAAATCCTCCAGAAGGGTGGAAAACATTGCCGTTTTGTGGACTCTGCTTAAAGGCAGCACTAGCTTGACTAGCAGGCTGCAAGGATGCCCTCTCCCAGTCTGCAGGCACCTGCAAAGTTTAAAAAGACACAGAAATGCACTAATCATCAAAACTGTAGTATAGAAACTGGAAACTATGACCAGAGCCGAACTCGAGACCAACAGATTTTGGAAACAGCTATTCTGTCACTTCTATAGTGAACTGGGTAGCCTTCTATATTTTTTTAAGTTAAAAAAAAAATAAATTAAAAAAAAAGTAACTCAATTACAAGTCTCTTAACCTTGTGTTTATTAGGCCTGTCCTAGCTATCTCAAACAGTTGAAAAAATATTGCTGTTTCTGAACATTGGCCCCTGCTATGGAGAACTTTAAATAAAAGCACTGAAAGGTTCCAGCTCATTCCTCTCTTACCACTGCCTCTTCCTCTGCTGGACCATGCTTCTCCCTTCTATAGCCACTAATCATCTTTACTTTCCTTTATATGATCTACAGATGGCAACCCACTGCTTCCAATGTTTACGAATACAATATATTAAAGTAATTTGCCAGGCTTTGAGGGTTTTGCTGGTGGGAAACAGCCCTACAGTTTTGATACCAACTTTGCTGTAGTTCCTCTGTCGCTTCAGTTTAAGGTGCAGCTGCACAAAAAAATCAGAATTTCAGTTAATGAGAAAATAAGTGGTTTTGAAAATCTATCTCCTCTTTAATTGCGATGAAAAGTTAAAATACTGAATTCTAAAAAAGTATATATTAGGACAATCAAAATATATTTTCTTGGTTTATTGCTCATCCACTGTTTAGGAGCTCAGGAACATAAAAGCTTGCCATGTAGAGCTGAGAAGCTACGCTGTCCACTCAACTGGGGAGTCAGGCACCACCTTAAGTGAGACACTGAGAAGTTGAATAAAATTAGTGGTCTCCCAGGAGGCAGCTGAGGAGCTTTAAAGTCCAGACAAAGCTACAGCCAAGCAGAGAGAAATGGGCAAAACCGCTGCCAGGTGAGCAGCTTGGTTTCCACAAAAATTATTACTAGAACTGACATGTTCCCTTGAAATATTTAAATTCTGTTTAATTGGTGTTTTTCCTGGAAAAACTGTTTAGCTGGAGAATTTTCAACTAGCTCTATCAACATGTACATGTGCATAGCAGCAAAAGTCACCTTGGTTTAGTACACGTAGTAAAAAGTGATACTAGCAGCATTCCAGTTCCAGCAACAGAGACACTGAAAATAATCTCCCTCAAAATTTCTTTTTAATTTTCTTTTCCCTTCCCTTCCCTTCCCTTCCCTTCCCTTCCCTTCCCTTCCCTTCCCTTCCCTTCCCTTCCCTTCCCTTCCCTTCGTTTCCCTTCCCTTATCTTCCCCTTCCCTTCCCTTCGTTTCCCTTCCCTTATCTTCCCCTTCCCTTCCCTTCCCTTCCCTTCCCTTCCCTTCCCTTCCCTTCCCTTCCCTTCCCTTCCCTTCCCTTCCCTTCCCTTCCCTTCCCTTCCCTTCCCTTCCCTTCCCTTCCCTTCCCTTATCTTCCCCTTCCCTTCCCTTCCCTTCCCTTCCCTTCCCTTCCCTTCCCTTCCCTTCCCTTCCCTTCCCTTCCCTTCCCTTCCCTTCCCTTCCCTTCCCTTCCCTTCCCTTCCCTTCCCTTCCCTTCCCTTCCCTTCCCTTCCCTTCCCTTCCCTTCCCTTCTTTTTCCTCCATTCCATTCCATTCCATTCCATTCCATTCCATTCCATTCCATTCCATTCCATTCCATTCCATTCCACTTTTATTCTCATTTCATTCTAATTTTATTCTACTGTATTAAAATTTCCACAAATTTTGCAGAGCATGACTTTGGAAAATTAAAGACGTAAAACTCGTCTAAGACCTATAGTAAGCTGAAAGAATTGACATTTTGATTTCTCATTACCTACTTTTGACAACACTTTAACCAGTCTCTATAAAAAACTGAAAACTCAAGTAGAAAAGGGAAAATTCTCTAGATGGGATGTTACCAGGGGGTTCTAAGTTCCAAGAATATCACCACGGCTGAAGATAAAAATTTATGGCTAAGAAAAAGTAATAACCCCCCCTCTCCAAAGGCAACACATAACAATTAGCACCTCATTCCTGTGTATTACACTTCAGTACTGCCACTTAAATCTCCAGGTACATTTTCAATACACAAAGTAACGACTATAGAGCACTGTTACCTCTTCCATAGCACTGATGAGGTTCTGAGTGGACTTGCTGATCTCTCCACCTGCAGCCGGCAGACCACTGCCATGTGTGAAAAAAGCTGATCCCGGAGTTGTGTGCCCATTCATGTCTACAGTGTAACTTGCTTTCACAGGACAGCAAACTTGGTTGTGCAGGATAAAATATACCACAAAGACATAAAGACCCTGAAAGAGAGAGTGAAAAAGAACGTCAGCGTGTGAAATGCAGGGAGCTTAGATCAGAGTTTGAACGCAGTCATGGCAAGGTCCTCTATGCTGTAGCAGAGGCCCTCCTTACACCAGCAGTCCATGCCTCAAAGGGCTGCAGCTTATTTAACACAGTTTCTGTGTTAAATAAGAGATGACGTCACTGCCCATCAGAGATCTGGAAGTTAAAAGTAAGTTCATATCCTGAGGCCTTCAGCTAAACACACACACACACCACCCCCCCCAAAAAAAACCCAACCCAAAAGAGTCATTGAAAATTATTATTTGTTTGAACTGACATGGCTGCAAAGCAAAGCCAAGATCCCAACAACAACAAAACCAACTTGAGTTTCACAGTTGTCATAATAGTGAAAATGTGGTTAAGGGCCGCCTTCACAATAGGATTTGGCTGCTGGCCCCTAGCCACAATCCTTTATTTCCTTTCTGACCTGCTGGCTCTTTGCATTCTTGCCCCAATTTCAATCTCGTGCAAACTGCACTGCTGCCGTCACAGATACCAAGTTGTAACTATAAATCAGATTCTCTATGATTTCCACTAATTCAGCACTGTCTTTCATTTGTGATTACTACAAAGGGTCTGCTGTACGCCTCTGCAGTTCTTTAAAACTTGCTAATTTTGACCTTTAGACTTAGCCAAGGAAAGTATTATAACCATGTCTTTTGTTTGCAAAGAAATCCAGTGACTAAACTTCTGGATATGAAATCTGACTTTCTCTAATTTTTAAATTGCACTAATGCTGAGCGAAAAGAATACGTTTCAATTGATAAATAACCCAGTTCAATAATTACTAAAGAAGGGGTTAACCAAAAGAGTACAGAAAGAAGACTTCCGGTTTCTTCCAATTGCTGCAATGTAATTACATTTGCTATTTCACGTTGTCCTCTGGACCCCTGAAACGAATTGTACTAAACAACAATTCCTTCGAAAGGTACCCATTGGCATGAAAGTAGTAACTGGGATTACAAATAGTAAAGAGTTTCATCTAATCATATTTGGGAATTCCTAATGGAAGGAATTTTGAAAATACACAGGGACTGCAAATACTCAAGATATATGTTCATTTCCATCCCTATAAAACAGGCAGCAGCACTTCATGATCCACAGATTCCTAATCTCCAATGCCAAAACTATATGACAAAACAGTCTGGTCCAAAGTAACACATAACAGAAGTTAATGGGATTAAATGAGATTTCAATCTCAGCTGGTCAAACACTGGAAATACCCTCATACAGATGCTATAAAGCCATACAGCTCTGTGTGTGCATTTTTGTTAACAGGAAACGAGCAAACAAAAGTGTTAAAAACAACTATTTTGAGAAACTATTTTCCCGCTTTTCCAGATTATTGCTTTTTGTCACAAGGACCCAGAGCAGTTAACTGAGAGGAAATTTCTTTTTGATACATTTAAGTAAATACATTCCAAAAAAATGATGCAAACACATGTTGCACGTAAGAGACACTAAAAAGGAACGAAAATGTCCTTTCATTCTATAAACAAGTCCAAGGACACTGATGTAGGTCAAGCATAATAGGACCAGCAAATGGATTTATTTTAATTAAAGTTGTTTAATAGATATGAAAAGGATAAAAAACCCAAGAAGAACAGATAACAGTGACGACACTGAATTCAGAGCAGCCTCTGGCATTTCAGTCTCTGAGGACCTAGCCATAAAAGTTGCACACACATTTCAAGTGGTTTTGTACTTTTCAAGAAAACCCATTAGCTTAAAGTGCTGCACAGCCCTGTGTTTCAGAATTGCAGGGACATAAGGCATTGGTATGCAAGGCCCATGCTATGTCACTCTCCCGTGCATCCCCAAGTGTGGACACTCACTCTTCTCAAACAAATAAACATGGAATAAAGGCCACAATTATCTCCTTCACTCAGCCTGGTGTCCCGATTTAACTCTCTGTGTGTTTTGGACAGTGCTATTTCTGAGGAACTATTGTTCTACTAGAACCACAGAAAGGCATTTTGACACAGAAATCATAGAATCAGAAAATCATAGAATCATTTTGATTGGAAAAGACCTTTAAGATCATCAGTTCCAACTGTTAACTGTTAATACTGCCAAGTCCACCACTAAACCATGTCCCTAAGCACCACATCTACATCTTTTAAATACCTCCAGGGATGGTGACTCCACCACTTCCCTGGGCAGCCTGTTCCAATGTTCGACAACCCTTTCCGTGAAGAAATTTTTCCTGATATCCAATCTAAACCTCCCCTGGCACAACTTGAGGCCATTTGTTACCTGGGAGAAGAAACCAATCCCCACCTCGCTACAACCTCCTTTCAGGTACTTGTATACAGCAATAAGGTCTCCCCTCAGCCTCCTTTTCTCCCCACTAAACACGCCCAGTTCCCTCAGCCGCTTCTCATATGACTTGTTCTCCAGACCCTTCACCAGCTTTGTTGCCCATCTCTGGACTCTCTCCGGCACCTCAATGTCTTTCTTCTAGTGAGGGGCCCAAAACTGAGCAAAGTATTCGAGGTGCGACCTCACCAGTGCCGAGTACAGGGGGATGATCCCTTCCCTAGTCGTGCTGGCCACACTGTTCCTGATACAAGCCAGGATGCTGGTGGCTTTCTTGGCCACCTGGGCACACTGCTGGCTCATATTCAGCCGGCCATCGACCAACACCCCCAGGTCCTTTTCTGCCAGGCAGCTTTCCAGCCACTCTTCCCCAAGCCTGTAGCGGTGCATGGCGTTGATGTGCCCCAAGTGCAGGACCCGACAGTTGGCCTTGTTGACCCTCATACAGTTGGCCTTGGCCCATCAATCCAGACTGTTGAGGTCCCTCTTCAGAGCCTTCCTACCCTCCAGCAGATCAACACTCCCACCAACTTGGTGTCGTCTGCAAACTTGCTGAGGGTGCACTCGATCCCCTCGTCCAGATCGTTGATAAAGATATTGAACAGAACTGGTTTATCCCTTTCCCCCTTCACACCTAGTTTAAAGCTCTTTTGATGAGCCCTGCTAGCTCCTGTGCACTGAGCCTTTTCTCCCCTTTGAGACAGATGTGCCCCGTCTGTCACCAGAAGGCCTGGTGTGGTGTAGACTGACCCATAATCAAAAACCCCAAAATTCTGCCTGTGACACCAGGCTCGGAGGCAGGTATTGATCTCCTGGCTCTTCCTGTTTCTTCCCTCATCATTCCCTGTAACTGGAGTGAGGAGAAGGAACACGCCTCCACAAAATCCAATGTGAATCTAAGTGAAGACATTTATTAAGCATAAGCTGTCCCTTTTATACATTTTGTACTTTCCCTAGCTGTAAGCATGTGCATTGCTATTCGTTAATATTACTAAACATACTCTTCTTTGATGTGTTGATTGGTCACTGCTCTGCCACTGGTCCTTCCTTAATTGGCTCCATCAGTTCTTGTTTCTTCTCCTCCGTGTTCGGCTCCCACCGGCTACTCCCTCAATTCTTGTTTGCTCAGCTGCTGTTTTTCCTCATCTCTCGAAGGTCGGCTTGTTGACACTAGCTACATGAATCTTCTCACGCAGCTAGGCCTTCACTCCATACTCTCATACTTCTGGCTCATTACATGACCATTCTGCTCCAAAAACCCCTCTACACTGGAGGGATAAAGGAGAACACTACTTTGCTCCTGATCCCTTAAGCAGTCATCTCAAGGTCCTGAAGTCTTTCTTGATTGCCCTCGGGCTTCTTGTTGCAACTTCATTGCTGCCTACCTGAAAAATCAATAATGTTTAATAATCTGAGGGCTGTACCAGGGTAGGAAGCTTCCTCTTCACAGACTTGCTGCCACTCCTCCCTGCTGCCACCACTTCTGCCCCTCGCTGTCATCCACAGACACAGACCTTTGTCCTGGGCAGCAGAAGCCAGCATCTCTGAGATGCATCGACTTGTGTGGCACTCCTGCTGCAGCCCTCCTTTTCTTGAGTCTGAGAAGGAACTTCAGTATGTGCAATTCAGAGAATTCCCATGTATTGACGCACACGGGTGATGAGACAGCTCCTCTGGGACCTTCCATAATGAGCACATGGACTCAGGCAGGTTATTTGACTGTCTAAGAACAGGAGGAGTCACAGGCTGAGATAGCTAACAGAAACAAAAATTGTGAGTTTTACTTCTCCCACTCTTATAAAATATTACGCCAATGCCTTATAAACAGAAGCTTATACTTAAAACTCAACACTCCTAAGTAGGTTATACATTTACACAGGAACTGCGTTGCTGAGTAGCAGATTTCTTGCTTAGCTGGAAAAAGGATGGAACTTTCTTTGACCCATATTCCTATCCAAATCTAGAGTCTCAAGAAGAAACACTCTGTGTTTCTTTGAGCAAAAGAGCTGCAAATGCTGGCACTGGATGGCTGGGAGGGACAAGTCAACCTCCCAGAGTGTACATGTGCCACCGACTCTTCTGTCAAGGGGTTTCTCCTCTGTGCTTGTGACTCTCCTCGACTGTGTGTGGAGAAGACGCAGGTATGGTTTTGATTTTAGATTCTCAGCCTTTTTCCTAAGATACTAAAGCTTATGCATTCATCTCCAGATCAGAGTCCCACTACACACACACCCGCAGCCTCACGTTAAGAACCGCATGTGAGTTCCTGTGTGCCATCACTGTGGTTTTGTTTGAAGTATCAAAAGGGGTTTGTGGTCTTATTCTCACTACCCTATGTCTCTGTGAGAAACCACTGCAACTGAATTTTGGGAAATCAAAACAAGGCAAACGGTCCTGCCCAAACAACACCAAGTTCCAATGATCATACACATGAAGATGCCATGGATCAAGTCATATTGATCCGTGCTTATTCTAGCACCAGCAGCTACCAGGCTGTTTACTCTGAAAGACCACGTGCAGAATGCAGACACTCACGTTGTGTCAGTGCAACCACAGCTTTCACAGTCTCAGTGGGTTTTTTTCAAAAGCACTAGATTGAGAATTGAATTGTCCTTTATCACACTTTTGACACTCATTATGTTCTTTTCCACTTCAACCTTTAATACTGTCAAAATAGTCTAAAAGTACTAAGAAAATGAGGCTGCTGGCATTGTCATATATGTTTCACTGTGTTTATCATATGAACAACTTCAGCCAAGTTGGCACCACTTTCCTTTTTTCAGAGACACACAGGCATTGCCCTTGCCAGTTGGACCAAGTGCGAAATGCAGAGAATAGTGAAGTTCTGTTGACGGGTCTACCAGACCTGCAGGATGTTCAGAGAAGAAACCTACAAACTCCAAAGAGACTGAAAGAAGAGAGGTCTGGATATGGATATTAGTAACACAGGCAATGACATCTCTATTAAAAATGTGGTAAATATTTTGTATTCTTAAGAAGATTTCATAAAAAACCCCAACCTAACCCCAAAAATCCAAACCCCAAAACCTCAGCCTGGTACCAATATCCTCTGCTGTTGCATACAAATTCAGAGCCGTTCTTCTCAGTCCACAAGCATGTACAGGAAAGCCAAAGGAAACTATTGGGTCTCAGAGTGAAATGACTGATTGCTAACCTGAGAATTTGACCTGGGCTCTATGGAAGCAGATCGAAAAACCAAGCTAAAGAACTATGACTCTGGAGGATTTAGTTGTACTACTACATACCTTCTGTGCACTGAGCTCACAGGGCTACTTACAAAACATTTAACCCCATGTCATTTCCAGCTACATTATGATAGCAGTATTAATACAATGTCACAGCAAAAGATAAGAGGAAAAAGTGCTACTAATGCGTCTCCCGTGGAAGAAGGTGAGAACTGCTTCAAGCAGACAATTAGACTGTCCTGAAGATGGGAGCACAGACAGGCAACTCACAGTTCTTCTCAGATGTGGTGGCTGTCTGAAAAATGTTTGCAAGATATTGTCAGTAAATGCTGCTGGTTATTTTACTGACATATGTTGACGGAAGACAATTAAGCTTTTGTTATTTCATCTCAGCAAGGTGGTTTGTACATCTGCTCTTTTGCACTGTTATGTCAGGGAAAAAAGTATCCAGGAAAACCACAGCTACAACAGTCTGAAGGAAAGCTCACATGCAAATGAGTCTACTGGGACCTTTTCAGCAGTGAGGTACAGCCTCCTTGCTGCCCTAGGTTATGCCAGATACTTCACCAATCTTTTTTTGGATTTGCTACGGATACTTGACCAACCCCATTGCCTTCTGTGACTGGTCCAGTGGACAAGGTGAGAGCAGTGGATCACATCTGCTTTGAGTTTTGCAAGGCTTTCAGCATGGTCTCCCACAGCACTCTGGTACCCAAGTTAGGACATTGTTATCTAGATGGGTAGAGCACTGGATGGGTAAGAACTTGAGCAAGTCCAGTGGAGGGCCACCAAGATGGCCAGGGTCTCAAGCACATGCCCTGTGAGGACAGGCTGAGGGAACTATGCTTTTTTGGTGTAAAGAAGGCTCAGAGGGCAATTAACAGCTATTAACTGCTATTAGCTTTCTAATAATAAGAGGTGGTTCCCAAGAAGACAGAGGGGCATGGCAGAAGAATGAGAGATACTGGTCCTACGCTGAAACAGGGGAGGTTCCAACTGCTTGTAAGGAAAATATATTTAATGTGAGGGTAATTAAGCGCTGGAACAAGCTGCCCAAAGAGACTGTGGAAAATTCTCTGTAGGAGAAGAAGGGAGTTTTTTGCGGGTACATTTTATAATTAGTGAGAGGGTTTTGTGCATGCATGGGTGTGAGGGGGATTCTCACATACAACAGCTTGATTTATTTATTCGGTGGAGTGACAGCTGCAGGAAGCTATTAAAGACAGACTTCCACAGCTGTCAATAAAAGGCCAGAATACATTTTATACTTCATAAGATCACATGCAAACCTGGAGTATTGATTCACAGAAAGCCTTCAATGCACATTTGACACTCGTAGTCTCTCTGTCTCTTTATCCTCTAATTCTGCATGTTCCAACTCACTGTGCTGTACAGAATGTCTGAATTTGGAAATTGAGATAACTCTGCTAGTAGTGGGGAGAAAGCATGCAACAGACTGTAGGCCATCAACAAACCTCTTGATCATGTCCTTACACACTGAGAGAAAATCAAGATGCCTATTGTATCCCATAATTTTAAATTGGTCTTGTATGATAAAGGACTTTTATTGCTCTTATAAACACAAACACACCAAACCATTAGATTTAAAAAAAACAAAACTGATATACATCATACTTCTCACACAAGTATTTTCATCCATGCCTGAGACACCCTACTTTGAAATTGCAAAAACTGTTTTTCAAGGAGAAGTGAATTCAGACAATGTCATCTATTTTAGAGGAATTGTATTTCTATTTACAAAGCTAAAGTATCTTTGCAGGACTTTTAGTAATGAAAAGTCATTTGAACAGTTTCTCAATCTGTTTCTGGGTATGTATCAGCACTAACAAAAATTCAGTGCACTCTACAGAGGCATTCTTTGAGTTCCTATTTTAATTTGGAAAATTTTATTTGATAGCTATCATCATGTGACTATATCACTGATCTTGTGACTATATCACTAAAAGTTGTTTTTTCAAAAGGGAATATTTTAAGTGAAATCAAGGCTTGTGAAAAAACATGGTATCTTGCGTTAGACCACAAAAGCACCTCCGTGTCCAGAACTGGATCATTCTGATCCTTAGATTACCATGGCTACATCACTATTATTTTTAAAGTTACACATTTATTGGTGCCAGGTGGTAAAAACCCCAAGGAATCACACTAAGAGGTGTCTCTGCCAGCAGGAGAGTTGTCTTTGCTCATATCAGCTTTTGAGACTAGCTGTCTGTAGTCACTGTAGAGGAATTTCACATGCTGGTATATGCTTTGGCTAGTTTCACTTTAGCTTTTTTAATCTTATCAGGGTGAGATTTAATCTTACTCTCTGTCTGGACTATGCTAATTTACTCTTGACAACAAGTCCTAGAAAGTCCTTTGCTTGTCACTTTAATGGTCAGGCTGTCCTTCCTGAGTGGCTGTCGATGGCCACGGGTGCTGCTGCCACTGCTGGTGGCAGCATCTTTGCTGATGCTTGTGCACCTTAATGCCTTAGCTGACTTCTTGCAGACTTCCCTGGGGATTTCACTAATTTACTGGAAGTTCTTATGTTGCAGACTTCTCTTTCCTCATGTAGTTTTCCATCACTGGCCAGTCAAAGCCTGCACTGGATTAACACTGACTTACCTAACAAGTGCCTACTGCTTTTGGGAAAATTAACTGGTCTGATTAATCCAGATAATTTGCATGTTCCGCCATGTTCAAGAAGCTAGCATCTACATAGAAAAAATGACTCACAATGTTAAAGGAATCATATTCAGGAAATTATAATCAGGGCTATTGTACAATGCATGACATATATTTGATATTGTTGTCTTTCCTAATCATTTTTGGAAGAAAATTAGCCATGGAACTGAATAGTGATATGCACAATAGCATTAATAATAGTAATCAAGTGATACACATAAAACATATATAATTCTCTATTTCCTTCCGCAAGTTTCCTTGTTTTCAGAGATAATTATGATAACTTGCAGTCATAGCATTTTTGTGCATGTCTAGATGTCCAAAAGCAGACTTTAACATACATTTTATTTTTCTGTATCTTCTTCAACCACATTTTTATTTGAGAACATCTTGAAGATCTTTTATTGGTGTCATCATGACAGAAGTATCATCTTAGTCACATGATACTACATCCTAAGCCATCGCTTAACATCTCCCACTCATAGCTCTCCAGAAATATTAACCTTTGAAATGTAAATCAGATCCTTCTGTTTAAATCTAACTCTTTTTTCTTAGCATCAAAGTGACTGTTGTAAAAGCCATGTCCTTAGCAGTGCAAACCTGCCAACTGGTGATTACACTTAATAAGTTGACTTTGGACCTGCTGTGTATCATCAAGGGTTTGACTGTTTATTTGCTGTTAAGCACCACTTTTGATGAAGCTATTACAATTCTTATCAATCACATAATTTCTCTTATCACAGCTTCTATTGGGAAGATTTACTGCTTATCCACTCTTTGCTTCCTGAGGTATTTACATTTTGCTCCATAGGAAAAGATTTGTGTCAGTTAAAGCTCAAGTTCTAAAAATTCACATCAAAAGCAAAAGACAACAATAAATGTAATTGAGGACTGCAAAACTCATACCATCTTGGTAGGCAATATCATAAGACCACTTGTTGAACCAACCAACTGCCACTATATACATATGCATGTACATATACACATACATGCACAGAAGCCACCATAAAAAATGGAATGAAGAAAAGTAATCATTCATATATCTACCATTACATTAAGAATGTATTTACAGGTTTGCACTAAGATATAGTTATTTTGAGTGTTTTCTTTTTTTTTTTTTTTGCAAAGTTATAATTCCACAGATGAACAGGTTACAGCTATACTCTGTAATAATGATAAAAATACTGTGCTTTCAGCATTATGAATATATTTTCCTAATATTAATGTAGCACTTGAAACTTAGTCTAAACTGTCAAGTTTCTTTTTATGCAGAGCCAGCTATGCCAAGACCATGCTGAATCTTGCAGTTTCTAACCACAGCCAAAGCCAAGGCCATAAATTCCTTTCTGGCAAACTGCATTCAGCTCAGATTTAGTCCAAACTTGGCTCAGGCTTACCTGAAAGGTTCGCAAACTTTGGCAAATCTTTAAAAAGCAGATTTGCTTGGATACTTAGGATTCACTATAAATATTTTGCATAGCGCTCAGCACACTTGCAGCTACTCCCACACAACAGCCATTTGTACCTCTGAATTCAGCCCTACAAGTGGCAGAAAAGGTTTGGGGTTTTTTTTGTTATTGTTTTACAGAATCACAGAATTGACCAGGTTGGAAGAGACCTCTGGGATCATCAAGTCCAACCTTTGACCTAACACCACTGTGTCAACTAGACCATGGCATTAAGTGCCATGTCCAGTCTTTTCTTAAACACCTCCAGGGATGGTGACCCCACCACCTCCCTGGGCAGCCCATTCCAATGTCTAACAACCCTTTCTGTGAAGAAATTTTTACTAATGTCTAACCTGAACCTCCCCTGGTGCAGCTTGAGGCTGTGTCCTCTAGTCCTGTCATTAGTTGCCTGGGAGCAGAGGATGACCCCCACCCTGTTACAACCTCCTTTCAGGTAGTTGTAGAGAGCGATAAGGTCTCCCCTCAGCCTCCTTTTCTCCAGGCTAAACAATTCCAGTTCCCTCAGCCGCTCCTCACAGGACATACCCTCTAGACCCTTCACCAGCTTTGTTGCCCTTCTCTGGACTTGCTTCAGCACCTCAATGTCTTTCTTGAAGCACGGGGCCTAGAACTGGACACAGTAGTCGAGGTGCGGCCTCACCAGTGCCGAGTACAGGGGGACAATCACTTCCCTAGTCCTGCTGACTTCCTGATACAAGCCAGGATGCTGGTGGCTTTCTTGGCCACCTGGGCACACTGCTGGCTCATATTCAGACGGCTGTCCACCAATACCTCCAAGTCCTCTTCCACCAGGCCACTTCCCAACCACTCTTCCCCCAGCCTGTAGCGCTGTATGGGGTTGTTATGGCCAAAGCGTAGGACCCAGCACTTGGCCTTGTTGAACTTCATACCATTGGTCTCAGCCCATCTATCCAACCTGTCCAGATCCCTCTGCAGAGCCTTCCTACCCTCAGGCAGATCAACACTCCCACCCAAGTTGGTGTTGTCCGTGAACTTACTGAGGGTGCACTCAACACCCTCATCCAGATCATCAATAAGGATATTAAATAGGACTGGGCCCAGTACTGAGCCCTGGGGGACACCACTAGTGACCAGATGCCAACTGGATGCAGTACCATTCACCACCACTCCCTGGGCCTGGCCATGCAGCCAGTTCTTAACCCAGCAAAGAGTGCACCTGTCTAAGCCATGTTTGTTTTAAGAGGACAGATTCAAATTCTAAAAGAGAGGTGTTCAGCTTGAAGATGCACTTAAAACACAGACACTTAGCCAAACTTGCCAGATGTGCAGATTGGGCTAGAATAAGATTGTTACTTCCTTCCAATGTAGTCATCCCGGAAATATCAGTAAAGCCCTATTTTTCTATTTCAGCTTAGATGAGGAAGAAATACGCACTGAGTCAAAGACCAAAACTACAAACAGTGGGACAGGTGTGATCTGTGGAGGGCAAACATGGGAGAGTCAGCATGTAGAAGCAGCTTGCAATTCACCTCCGCAGTTCTGGCTGCAGTCCCTCATTACAAAGCTCTGTAAGATTCAGTAAATCACACCAACCACACGTGGTTGCAGGAGGCTGAGAACAGCCAAAAGCAGACTAAGCAGACCAGCACCCCATTGTTCACCATCTCTGCCCCATTTCTTGGCCCATGGCTTTTTTCCCCTCTGCCTTTTTCGTTTTTCTTTCCTGCACAGGCAACAGAAATCAAGGACAGCACCCCTTGAGGTCCTCTTTGCATTAGGTTCTTCTTGTGCTTTGTCGTATGCGGAGGACCACTCTGGCAGCAGAAAGCAGCCAGAATACACGCCAATGAAAACCAGACTATTTGTCCACTGATGAACCTTACACTAAAAAACAAAAAGCAGGAAGAGCAGAAGCTATAAGGTTATTCCTCACATATTTTTCAACTGCATTGACTGTAAAGACTTAGAAATAGCAGAGGTCATGAATTTGCACATATGCTTTACAAAATTTTGCAAACATTTACTCTCATACTTACTTTCCAAAGTAAACATTTATAACCCTACATTTCAGCTCACACCTTACAATCTAAGCCTACTACTGTTTTCTTTTCTTTCTCAAACAGAAAAGAAATGGCGGATGAAAAAGCCTTTCTCACCTCTGCCCCTAGGTCAAGAGATTCCTTGACTAACAGCATTAGAGCAGTTAACTCTCTAGTTATATCTGAAAGCAATCTGAAAGCTAGCATAGGAAAGCAATGCTCAGGAGGAAAGTTAGCAACTGAAGAAACTACATTCAGGAACCATACAAAGGAGCATCATACATCACTGAATATAATCTTGCCCATATAAAAAGTCAAAGAAAGTGCCATTCCTGCAGCGCATTAAAATATTCTTTTTATTATTATTTTTTGTTAAAGCAGTAATTTCTACTTATTAATGACAAATACACAGAATTAAAAGAAACAGGGAACTGAAAGCATGACAGACAGGAAGAGGGAAGAGAAAGATGCTAACTTTGTGTTTATTGCCAAAATTTTACTTGCTTTTGCAGAAAATCTCAAAATGAAGAGTTAAGTAAAGGCTAGGAGTTATTGCTACAACAACATTTTTTCCCTTTAATTGATTCTTTCAGTGTCATAATCTCTCTTATGCCTTCTGTTATCTCTTTATTTCTTGTTACTCTTATCTGACTGAGAAAATGGACAGACCATTTATTTAGCAGCATTTCGCTATAGTGCCATAACAGAGTAAAACTAACTGACTCGTGCAAATTAAGAAGCCATAAATGTAAGAAACCTTCAAAAAACTCTGGCTTTGAGGAAACCCAAGGGTTGTGGATTACTGATATAATTATTTTCCATATCTGCTGCTTGAGTGTCTTAGGACAAGACTGGTGGGAATAAGGTGTTTGTATACTCCAGCATTCTCTGACTATTGGGAAAACCTCTTGGGGATGCTACAGCCAGCTAGAAAGCTACAGCCACACACTGCTGTAAGGAAACAAATAAAGTCTCACCATCTTCAACCTCCGCTTAGTTAACAGTGACCCCAGGAAGTACCTTACAATGACTTTTTATGCCTTTTATGTCCAGCATAACAGATGTGTAAGTTACTACAAGTAGTTATTTTTGCCAGAGAGCTCTGATTGTCTCAGAAGTAGAGGTCTTGTTCAGCAGGTTTGCTATTGAATTACATTCACAGGAACCTGTCAGCAGTTTACACTCCCTACTCCCCTTGCTTTTAATGAGAATTACTGTAGATATTTACTGCCTTTCGGCAGTTTCAGAGACAGCAGAAGGCAAGTCTTATTTATAAAGCAGTAAGTTAACATTATTTTGGTTAGAGATGCTCCTCAAAAAAGGGAAACGTGGGCAAAAATGAGGACAAGGACTAGACGTCCTTCCATATCTGACAAGTAGGTGAACAAGAGTAGGTGGAGGTATAATAATATATTTGGCTCTGTCATTAAAATCATTCACTTCCTGGCTTGAGAAAATGAGCTGATTTTTCCTCCCCCCATCCTTGTCCCCAGTCTGTGCAAGGAGAGAAGGCTCTGGATGAATAAAAGTACCTCAACAGTCAATGAGATCTCTTTTCACAGGGAGTGTTACGCAAAGCAAAATTAAAAACAAACTCACATTAAATATGGACATGATGTCAGCCTTGTATTAGAAACTTTTGTTTTGAGGCTTTTTTTAGCAATTGTAGCTCTAAAGCTGTCCAGAATTTGCATTTGTGGGTTACAACTTCTTGTTTTTTAATGGAAAAATCATTGGCACAGAAATTTATATCAGGGTTTTTTAAATAGACTCAGACAGGAATACCACTACTAAGCTGTGAACAAAAGAAATTTACAGAAAATAGAAAGGGAATGAAATGAACATTGAAGCAATTCCACTGGTTGACTCTAAAGAGGGACCAGTCTTTACTTCAGGGACAAGAACATCACTTAGGAGAGTAACATCCTTGAAGTATTTCATTATTTCCCTATGATTCTGCTTATAAAAAGCTAAATTGCATGTCAATGCATACCAATGTAATGCCAAAGGATATATATATACATATGTATCTCAAAACTAAGCTACTGGAACATTTTATTTCCATGCCTTGGTGTATTTATTGAACGGTGCAGGAATGCAGCTCTACCCATTGTCAGCAACAGACAGTGTAAGTCGTGAAACACGTATCAAACTCTTGGTTCTTCTTGTACTTGGAAAACAAGAAGTTACTTTCCCTCTTGGAAATTCTCTCTAATGGATTAAGGCCAGAAGTGACCTAAGATATGTTTGCAGCACCAAACAGAAGAATTTGGATATGACCTGCTCTGTGACCCATTCCTGCTATCTGTGGAGCATTTCTTAATAGGAAAAAATGATAGGAGCTGTTGAAGGATGGACTTTCACGTATTTTTCAAAGCAATAAGCTGTTGTTCTTAGCTGTTGTTTTGGGTTTTATTTTAGCTTAGTTTTTCCTGCTACTTAGCATGGAATTATATGTCCTTTTGAGGTCTCCCTCATTGTGTGAGGGCTGCAGATTGCTGTCTATTCTTTTCCAGCACCCTTGTATGGCAATAACTTCTGGCTCCGCAGTATCGTGTTTTCTCATTGCAAAACCACCCAAAGTGTTTGACAGAGCTGTCTTGGCTGCACAGTGAAGTCCAATGTAAAGCAAACACAGACAGCTGCCAACTCCAGAGCTGCATGGTGGGTCAAGAAGAGAGTACATGACCAGAAGAAGCCCTTCACTATTTTTTTCTACTCTAGTGCTTTTTGACTTCTCTTCCTTTGCACTTTCCTGTCCTCAGTCATAGCAGAGCAGCTACCAGTTCTGCCATTATTCTTCCTCCAGTCAGTGCTGGGAGAAAGACTTCTAGCCTTGTTCCTTCCTGCCCGTACAATCACAGGCAGCACTGGTTCTGCCTGCACAGCAGGGCCAGCATGTGGAGGTAAGCTCCACCAGCCTGGAGGTACTTACAGGTCAGACCGGATTGGGAGCACTGACCTAATTAGGCTTCCACCTCCACACTGCACATGTTCAGATGTTTGTAGAATGCAAAATGCAAGGAGCATTTTGGCTCCTTGCAGAAGTTAGCAGAAAAGATGGGTTGATAAGCAAGTGATGAAAAGCCTGATGAGAGGTAAAAGCTACCTCCTGAGGGAACTGGAAGGAAATTCTGAAGTGAGACAGGGAAACTTTGCCAGGCAGGTGGATTTTGAAGCAATTTTATGTTAAACAGGTCAAACATAAAGCCTACAAAACCCAGCTATGTAGGCAAGTACTGGAAGCCTCATTGCCTGGTGTGGCAGTGCTGCTTTGCCTAATTAATAATTATGATAACTCATATAATTTAAGGAATGTAGAAGTCCATAATGTGATGTTCACCATCCCATTCCAGCAAGGACAGTGGAAATGGTAACAACCTGATTGTGATTCTGCTTTCTTTGCTCCTACACCAGGCTCCATGTCTCCACCACCACCACCAGGACAGTGGTTCTTGCCTCAGGCTCACTCGGAAAACTTCACTGTAATGTAATATAATGACACTTCTAAAACTGGCCAAGCCAGTTTCTCCAAGTGCTCTCAGTGGAAAACCATAGTCTCCACACACCTACCTTCTGCCTCACTGCCACTCCATGCTGTTCCTTAGGAGTCTTTCAAAGCTACAAACGGCCTGGGAGGGTTTTGTTAAGGTGGTTTCTGTGTTGTCTAAGATATAATACATATTTTCTGGGTAACAAAAAAAAACATTAATCTGTGTTTGCCCATAACTATCTCTAACTATATACGTGTAACTATATACCTAGATACCTATATATGTAATTTAATATAGATAAACTAGGCACAGGTACATCTGCTGTGAGCCCAACTGTTCTTTGAACACAGTCAGTGAGTAAGGCAAGTTTCAGGATACAGATGAGCTTCCATGTTAAGCCTTAGGTAACTGCTCCATGTGAACCTACCTCTGAATTCAGATCTAGAGCTACTCAAAGCATATGAGTACTTCATATGAGTACTTCAGGTATACTACCTGAGGGGAGGTTGTAGTGAAGTGGGAGCTGGCCTCTTCTCCCAGGCAACTAGCGATAGGACAAGAGGACATAGCCTCAAGCTGCAGCAGGGGAGGTTCAGGTTGGACGTTAGGAAGAATTTCTTTTCAGAAAGGGTTATTAGACATTGGAATGGGCTGCCCAGGGAGGTGGTGGAGTCACCATCTCTGGAGGGGTTTAAGAAAAGACTGGACATGGCACTTAGTGCCATGGTCTAGTTGACAGGGTGGTGTCAGGGCAACGGTTGGACTCGATGATCCCTGAGGTCTCTTCCAACCTGGTTGATTCTGTGATTCTGTGATATGCGTTCTGTTACTTGTAACTGCACTTACATTAAGCTTCATGTGCAGTGAATTACTAGATGTAAAACTAGATGTAAAATTAGATGTAAAATTGCATTACTAGATGAAAAATTTGGGGCAAAGATGATAATATGGGGTTTTTTCTTCCATTAAAAAAGTATAAACATACAATGAAGGTCATACTTACCAATATGAATTAAGGCAAAAAAATGCATTTACTTTGTGTCATACTTTAGTTATACGTTGTCTTTACTGCACAAATGAAATGAATGGAAGCTAAATTGAATTTCTTAATTTGAAAGGAATCTAGCAGGAAAATCTAGCAGTAGCAACCTTTCCAAACTTTGCTGAAAGCAACAGAAAAGGAACTAGAGATTATGATTCCATCTCACCTACGAGTATCACACACACACCATTTCAACGTCGGTATGCAAAGAAAATGCTATAAGAAAATCCAGCATAAGCATAAAAGGAAGGCAAGTTGCTAGTCAAAAAAACATAAAATGGTTGGTAATACATTGGCCTATACAAGTATGTCACGCATGCAAGGCATTTTTATGCTTGGCAAACGGAATCTTAGCAGGTGTAATCATTAATTACTATTAATTCTGAGGTAACTGGCAGTATCTGTTCCAAGATTCTGCTTATTCATAGTGTCCAAAAGGTTGATAAATCATTACTATGTGGTATAGACATGACTACTATGTTTTGCAGATATTAGTAAGTGCAGTATTTGTGGCATAGCTGTTGTGATAATTATAGTCCAACCTGTTGGACATTAACTGACTTTGTGCAACAAAGCACTTGCCAAAGCACCTGTTATTTAGTAAACCTTAATCATGCACATGAAAGTGAAGTTTTAATAAAAAAAAAAAAAATAACACCAAACAAAACATGACCCAACCGCATGACGAATCCAAAGGCCACTAAGGAAGAGGGTACCTAGAGTCATCATCTGAGCAGTGATACAGAGGAGGTGGGTCAACAGCAGCATAGCAGAGTAAGCAACGCTGAGCCCAAGCTTGGGAGCTTTTCCCCTCATCACTGAGCTCCCTGGCTCTGCATCTCTGTTGACACTGCTATATTAGTCTTGTCTCTAAAGCAGATGTGCTTTGTGTCCATTTAGGATTGTCTGTGTCATATCACACAGATGTATTTCAAATGGTAGCCCAAAAATCCAGCATTTGCACTTTAAGGATGCACGGACATATTTTTGTAAAGAAAATAAATACATATCTTTACACCTTTTTCAGTAGTTGTGGAATGTGCTAAAAGAAAGTTTCACTTTCAATGAAAAGACTGTTTTTTCTCTGTTCTTGTTAGCTCACTGAATAAAGATTTTATCCAGTTTGCTAATGAAAGGATCCCATAGGACATAATATGAGACTAATTTCACTGTTCAGGAGGAGAGGATACAGTAACCCTACACGCTGCTTTTTTCTGGGATTACTTTTGCCCTGTTGCCTTCCTGGGGTCAGCAAGGGACAGCAATGAAGATAGGAGTAAAGGTATAGGGCTAGGAAATTAACTTCTGATTCTCTGGCTCAGCAGCGCTGGCAATGAGATTACTCAGTGAGGCAGGAAGAAGTATCCAAGACACACCTCAACTCCAAACTGCAACACTCTTCCATCCTCCACACAGAGTCTTTTCAGTATTGACACGATTCCTCTTTTTTATTAAAAAAATGATTGAACTATTTAACACCTACTTAAAACTTTTTTTTGAAAAGATGCAGTATACAGTATAACTTAGGTTTTATGTGAACAAAGCTAAGAAAAATAAACTTCTAATGCACTAGATGGCTCAATCTATACAAGTCACACACACAGAAATCACATTCTTGGCAGAAAGCTATAACTATGATCCTGGGATTTATTTTTTTTTATTTTTTGCATTGTTTGTATTGGTACTGTGCAAGGAGAAATTTCCAGGCAAGTTAGACATCACTCAGTGTTAAGTACTGCATTATTTTCTTCCAGTTCATGGTTGGCATTTTAGCTATTTTAAATAATTTTTACAAACTAAGCCAAGCCATGTTAGCAAAGTGACTACGTAGTTTGTGCTAATGCTCTTTGCCAATGGAAAGCAGGGTGGCAATAATCTGAAAAGAGATGTTTCCAGGAAGAGGAGGGTCTTTATTTAGATCATGCTGAAAATAAGTCATCCCACAGCTCCTTCTACTCTCTACTGTTACAGAGATTTAATGAACTAGTAGCACTAAATTTGACTTCCATTTAGAAAACACAATCCATTCAAAAAACAAAGTACTTGCAGCAATACAGACTAAGAGACTGGTAGCTATGTGGTTTAATAACCTAAGCATAAACCTGAAATGTAGGAGCCATTAAATTTACTTCCTATATTAGCAAGTATGCTGGCCCTACACAAGTCATTTATCTTCCTGTGGCTTTTATTCCAGACATCTATAAAACAGAGATGATAATATCCATCCCAGAAAGGCACTCTGAAGATTGACCAGCTGGTAATTCATGCTGCTGCAGAGCAGACATGACTACTTACAGGCCAAATGAACTATTAAAAAAAGATAGTCATTAAAAAAATAATTTATTCTCAGTTTTCCATACATTATATTAATGTATCCTATTGTGACAATTTTCACAAGCAGAAAATGACTACTTGTGAGTGCTTTGAAATTTCTTTATGATATAGGAACTTAAAATTTATGTTACATTAGTGAAAATACTGCATTTTTTCAATTTTGTTATTTTCTATATTTTCAAATTCCTATGTTTGTCCAAATACAGCAGATGATAAGATCTGTGTTTTTATACAAACACATTTTCTGAAAGGCAAAACTGTAAAAAATGTGGTTACTTTAAATATTTGTAAAATTTTGTAAGGGCTACCCTGAAGATACTTTCTTAGTTGGTTTTCATGTGTCCTAAAGGAAAGTAAGTAGGACATTTACATTGTTTTTCAAGGGATTGCAATAATAACTTCAAATAAAATTCACCACACATGGCTAGATCTTGGATAAATTACTTTTCACAATTACATTTCTACACTGATTCTTAAGAAAAACTTCAAGTAGTCCAAGAATCTCATCATGACTTCATGGCCTCACTACATCCTGTACTACTGTAGCCTACACGAAGAACACTCTAGACTCTGCATTTGCAAAGCAAAGCCCCTGTGGAAATGTGGATACAAATGACTTTTTATCCTTCTGAGATTACCCATTTCTTAGGGAAAAAATGAAAAAAAGGTTCTGAGATAGGCAAAGAAATATTGGAATGGGTGCTAGCAGACTCTCTGTTGTCAATGTAGGCAATGTCTAGATATTAGGTTTTTTAAACCTATGCAGAAGGGGATGAAGAGACAGGTAAGGACAGGGTTGTCTTTGGGATAAATCTCAGTAGAGTTTCAAGGATGGGACTCGATTCCAGCCATGGGAAAAGGGGAGAAGCTTTGCTGCTTCTTGCAAAACTCTCCACAGCGATTGTCCTTGGTGTGGTTTTAGAGCACAGAAACAGTTTTTATTTCTCCTTGACTCAGCCTAAAAGATACCTAGTGCACTTGAGGTTTATTTCAACTTATTCCCATTGTTCCCCATTCTCACACCATGCAGCATTTCGAACAGCACAGTGCCCTGCCAACTGCAATTTTCAAGGACAAACAGTTAAATATCCAACCCGATCACCTTCTTGATGACCTCCTCTTAGGTCTCTGGCTACAAAATCTTGTTGCCTGTCATGCTGGCCTGTTGTCCAATTGCCTGCTTGTACTGCATGTCCTGCTTGTCCATTTCTTGTCTCACATCGAGTTTATAGACACGTTAGGGCACAGGACATATTTTTGTTCTCTGCTTGTACAGTATTCAACACAATGAAAGTCTGGCCCATTCATGAACTCTGGAGCACTACAGTTAATACATAAACATTGTTTCTCAGTCTAAATGACTGTTAGGCATTAGCATTTAGTGGTGGGCAAATATATAGTTACCCAGCTAAAGCAGGTGGTCATAACCTGAGCTTATTTCTCAAGACTTTAGCAGATGTTCATCAGCAAAAAAAAATATTGCAAGGAGAGGACAAAGTACTCTTTATCATTAAAGGCCAACCTGAAAGTAACCAGTTTCTAAAAGATGACTATTAATTATTTCCAATTTTGTCCTTTGGTTTTTGTTTTTTTAAGAACACAAAGACATTTCTATTTAATAAAACACTGCAATATAAAGAGCCTAAATACTGAAATATTATACTATCTGAAAGCAGTGAGAAAGCAGGAACTCACACGTGTCAAGAAGCATCCTCTGGAATCACATTCCTCTCTTTACTTTTTGCATAAAAAGCCTTTGGAAACCAGCATACTAATGTAGGTGCCTAGAGGTGGGGAGTATGACTAACCCTTTTTTTGTTCACTGTTGAAAATGAAATTACAGAATTGAAAATAAACCTATAAGCACATACTCCTTTTATGAACTAAAAATTTCTGTCACATAGGTTGGCCTATTTGGCTAATAACAGGTGATTATACAAAAGCTAGCATGAAAATAACAATGCTTTGCACGAAAGCAACAGTCTTCATGGTGAGAATCACTGTTTTCGTGCCATTTCTCAGAAGTCAGGGATGAGAAAAAGGTCCTGTGAGAGCTGCTGGCTTCACTCCACTCAGAAAGGAATGACTCTGCATATTAAAATGCCAATTTTCTCTTTCCTGGGACTCAAAAGATTAATCCTCGAGGGTGCTGGGGCATAAGAAATACTGAACTTTCAAAATCCTCTACTGAGTATGCAGGGTATCTGAGCATATTTTAGGATAAGTCTTACAATTTTCAGCCTGCTTCTGTTAGACATTTTTTGAAGCAAAATCACAGCATTAGGAAGTCTCCAGTAGATCAGTAGATCATGTATTTTATTTACACACACTCACACACACACAGAGAAAATAAGACGATGCCCCTCTCAAAACTGTGTCTTCTACTCAACCTGCTGTAAGAAGACATACAAAGAACAAAACCAAAAAATATCAGTGTAGTTCACAGTTTTGCAATTGAAGATCTAATATAACTTTGTCACTAAAACTTTCCATGACTCTGTTGTAATGGCAAAACAAGACATCTGAAGATTTAAACAAATAATCAGCTGACAGTACGAGTTGATTTGGTGCTTTTTTAAATCCAACTGATCTTTGTCAAGGCAAAGGCAAAAGAGCAACACTTGACATTTTGCTCAAAATAAAACATAATTTAGCAATTTTTATCCAACTGTGGTTAGCTCCAGCTTCACAGTTGCTCAACTCTTTCCAGACACAAATGATTTGCAGTCCTCACATGCATTAGAAAGCTTCCTGAGAGAGTTGCTACTAAGTGGTTATACTCAGATCTCGCATTTAACTGTTGACATGTTCCCCTTTGGAGAAAAAATCCATCACAAAGAGTCAGTACAAAAAGAAAACATTGGCAACACTACACTTAAAACTTTCAAACAAACTGACTTTGGAATGAATGTATGACAGTTCTTTAAATTCATGGTCCTTTCGTTAATAGAAGGAAACGCTGAAAATCTCAAAGAATTTAGTGGTATGAGATCACAGCCACACTCAATGTTTCTAGGCAGGTTAGATGTTTAACTGTTTGCCTATACAAATCGCAGTTGGCAGAGCACTGTGCTAGTAGATGTAGTCAAAGTTAATTTAACTTTGAACGTAATGCTCGCTGCCTTCTTCATGCCCTGACACCACCTTGCCTCCTGTGTAGAACCGGTGTTGGAATTCAGAAAGCTGTTCTGAGTTAGGGCCAACTCTGAAAAAGGACTGAAGTCTCTAAAAAATGCCTGCTGAGAGACAGCATATATTATTTTGTGTGCAACACAACACTGGTGTGATTATACAGCTGCTGGATCAAGGCCAGTATGCACACAGACAGCAGATGATTGCTGACATGTGAAATATTCTCAGGCTTCTGAAATAAGATTTTCAAATCCCTGATCACCACTAATACTTGTTTTCTAATCCTACCATATACAGAATTCATCTCTCGGACCAACGGGCTCAGAAATGCCCACAGGATCCCAAATAATGCATCACCAGCACCTTTTACAATAGCATTCATATTGCTGTTGGGTACAAAATTAGCATCACATTTGCTTCTTTCAAGCCTGTATCATACTGGTGATTTGCATTTGTCCTGAGACAAAGCAATACACTCATTTCAGTTTACACTTCTCAGTTATACATAACTTATCAACTTATAGCAGAAATTCTTTCACTATTAGTATCTTGGTTCATAATTTTGCACATAGTGTTGTCAGAACTCATATATTCGCTATTAATTCATTCCACAGATTAAAAATCATCCGTTTTATTCTGTAGGATACATCAGTCTTCTGAATCACCAATAACCCCTAGATTTGTGTAATCAAAAAAATATCATTTTTTCTGCCACAGTCATAATTAAAATGGAAGTGCAGATTAGTATTGAGATGCAATATAACTACTTTTTAATTTTTCCTATTTTATTTTTACCATATTTTTCCCTTTACTCTTACTCCTCCAATTTTGTTGTGGCACTGTATCAAATACCTCCCTAAGAGCTGAGCAGATTTTTTGCATTTACGTTGTCTGGATTAGCAGATAACGGTTTGGACTAGTATGCCTAACTTCACTAGATGCAGGCTAGATTTTAACTTACTTTTAAGTATCTGATGTGTAATTGTAAAACTGATGTCTAATTAACAGGCTTCTAGTTGACAAAATCAAAATATATTTAGTATGTAAGATATAACTGAACCCATGTTGTGGCACAAAAAGGTTTTGCTGATGTCTAGATGTCTCCCAGCTTTTTTTCAAGGATTCTTTGCTTACTCTGTTCCAAAATGCTTTTAAGTAAAAAGCAAACTATATTTTCATATTATGTCACTGTTTCAAAAAGTCATTGTTTCTTTTGGCAAACTACCTCCCCTTTAGTCCCAATATGACATGTTAGAGCCCAAACCAACACTTCTTTAGAAGAAAGTACTTCTAAAAATATCCATTGAACAGTTTCTTTTAGTTTAGCTCTGTCCTAGTTTGGACAACTCCTAATTCCTTATTTCCTAGGCTGGCAAAATCATTATCAACTGTACTTAGAGAACTGCTCTGTTCTCACTGGAAAATAAGCATTTGCAGTTTACCTGCAAGTAGAGGAATGCAAGAATTTTTTTTAAAGAGTGCCAGGGATCGGTCTCACTGATGGTTTCAAGATGATTTTAACTCTGTCTTACCCACAACAGAGGAGTATTTCACTAGGTGATAAAACTTATTAAATAGTCTATTTTTTTTAAGTTTGGAACTCCTCCTTAACTCACACTGGTTGCTGTGTGCAATAACCTTTTTACCTACATGAGAGAAGTTCCTTCATGCATTATTCTATAAGGACCATATGCTTAAATGATTTTATTTTTTCCCAGTCTGGTATGCAGTTTTCATACCCCTTCCTGTTCTCTTACCAATTCAACAAGTCATTTTATAAATTAAGGCTGGGTAGTGGTCCTTTAACTATATTCCTTCAACACTTATCAGCAGGATGACATTCCAAAAATCTAAACAGTTTCCAACAGCGATACCTGTTTAAAATGCATTATATGTCAAGGATAAAATAAAATACAAACAAAGAGGAACTGTACTTTGCATATAGTACTTCAGAAAAAAAGTTAATGAAGTCTGTCTTTACTGAATTCCTGTTATTTCGCTGTTACTTCAGAATGAAATCTTAGCTTATCATGCATGGTCTCTGCAAAAATTGCATATCATGAATATGCTGAGTAATTATGAAACTGTGAGAGATAAAAGCAGTAATGCCATTCACTCTTTCTACAGTAGTTGCTTGGAGGCCACTGAAGCTGTATATAAAATAAAAGAATGATTTTTTTTTTTTTTAAAACACGAGTTTTACAAGCCCCCAAACGAGACCTCATCTGTATTTATTATGAAGAAAAGGAGAAAACATCCTTCTCATACTGGTGAAGCATCAGGCTTGTATAATTTAGAGGGTTCTTGTGCAGGAAATGTGTGGGTGGAGGAAAAGGGAACAGTTCTTTTCCTAGAGGCTATTAAAACTTTATAGCCATTTATTTCACAGAAACATTCAGATTAGCCTTCATAACGTAATGATGTTCAGCATGAAGATATGTATGCATAGAGACCACTCTTCAGTGCTGAAGCATAAGAAACTGAATCCGCTGCTCCAAAGTAATTTCTAAAGATGACTATTTTACCTAAACTTTCCTGTCTATATCATTTCTAGGTCTTTGAGTTTTATTATTAGTTCTGTGATACCTGATGCTTTTCTAAAAACTCATGACCTCAGGGCCATGTGGCCAGTGTTGTTATCTATCTATCAATCACAATGAACGGGTTGAGAATAGAGCTTCCCATATGTCAAATCACAGAATCACAGGTAAACTGACTGGATGGGACCTCTGAAGATCATTTAGTCCACTCAGAAGGTCAGTCCATTGATCAGGTCACTATGGCTTTGCCTAGCTGACTCTTAAAGCCATACACCAATGGAGATCCCAAACCTCTCTGGGCAATAGTTCCAGCTCTCTGCTTCCTCCTAGTGCATTATTTTTCCTCATGTCCAATCTGAAAACCTCCCATGCCACAGTTTTGTGCCCACGTGCCCTTGTTGTTATCACCTGGCATTTAGAATTTAGAAGTCCGGATTGATTCTACATTATGATTATACTGAGATACTTCTTTTAGCTGAGTTATTGAAAAAATGCTATTTATGGGGACACAGAGACTGGCAGCAATGTAAAATGAAAAGGCAGGTGATTTGTCACGGACACCAAACCAAGTTGGTTGCTATTTTATTCTCCACAGTAATAAAAGTCGACTCGTACTGACAGGGGTGGAAGAAGAAAAGAACACACCTGATCCCAAGTCCTTTTCAGTGGATATACTTCCACTGACTGCAGCCATACATGTTACAGTTACATTCCTTACTTGTCGTTGTGTACTACATAATTCTTGCTATTATAATGCCTTCCAAGAGGAATGGTTAAAGCTGCTTTGTCATCTTCTACCTCAAAAAATTATTAGAGCATTTAGAGATTTTTCCTCAAATATACATGTAATATGAAGTTCTTCAAGAACAGCTGAAGGAGCTCCATAGATGCTGGAAGACCTAAAATGTTATTTAATGACTATATTTGTTTTTTAAAAAAATGCACTATAATCATGTGTTTCCATTTTAAGCGGGCAACTGAAATACTCTCTAAATGGTTTTGATTAACAATTGGTTGAAAATCCAGTAAATCAAAGCCCACTCCAGTACATTCTTTCACTCTGTACTTTTTTCAGTTTTATTATGCATTATTCTATATCCTTTCATCATCATAAACACAGCTTTAGACACAAGCTACTCTCTTCTGACATCAGTTGCTTCTATGTATTTAGGAGATATTTAGTTCCAACCTAACAATGCTTCCTGTGTTTGCCTGACACTGCGCACATTTTTCCTTGTTTTGTCTTCAGCTATAGACTGATTTTGGGTCCACTACGTAAGGACTTGAATAGGTAAAGGGAATATTTGACCATATTTCATAAGTCATTACAGTAATCATGTATTAGAGTATGTTTAGGGTGGTAACTAGGAACACAGAGAATTCTTCTTTAAGAAGGAAGTAACATACATAAAGAAAGGGATATAAAATTGAATGCTTCATTGTCTTCATTCACTGCATTGGACGGCTTCGTAAGTTTGCACGGTTGGTATGATGCATACCAATGCTATTGCCCAATCAGGATTATATCCCAGTTTAGCTGATGATGTCAACAAGTACCAAGTCTCAAAAAGTGACAAACTTTATTTTCTTTATATTAATCCTTTTTACTTTTTTAAAAATAAATGCACATACTGAACAAACTTTCAGCGTTTTTTACTTTAACTAAAATAACTTATTTTTCTAGTCTTTTGTTGTTCCCTTTTTTTAATAAATGAACTGTACAGAGTATACTATTTTCTTCCCTTCCAGGTATAATATGTCTGCAAGAGAATCCAAGCCTCCAGAAACAGCATAGGAATCTACTTTATTGCACAGATGTCAAAATGCAATGCCTGCTTTGGATGTGTGTTTTATTTTGTTTCTGGGGTAGTGTATGAATTCTTTGAGCTGTGTTTAATTGTATTTGGTTTATGCACTCAGCTGAAAGAAGAGGGTTTGGTATTGCTTGTACTATTTCTTCTTGAACATGCTTATGTGCTTTTCTTGATGCTCTGCTTGTAGTTCACCTTGTCCTGGCAAGAGTATGATGACTTCATTGTCTTTTGTTGGGCTTATCTGCAGTGTGGAATCACTTTTTGCAAAATCTTTAGGCAGTCTTTTGCAGCTCACCACATTTACTCCCATCTCGTGTCTGTCTAGTAATTGATTTTGTTTGTTTTTGATCATCAGAACTGCTGTACAGGATCATCTAGTCCATCTCTGACTCATGAGGAGGAGACGCTTCAGGAAGACACCATAAGAAAGAGGAAGTGAATCTATTTATAGTGGTGGTATTCTCAGTGTCCCCTGAATATGTCCCAGAGTTAAATAGTATGTTCTAGGAAAAAACATATCTTTCATTTTCAACTGGTGCTGGCCTGAGCTTTATAAACCATGTACTTTTGTTTATTTTATTTACTGCACGAATATAATTCACTTACAAAAATGTATATCTTTGTTCTCTTCTTGCTTTCTCAATATACTGATTTTTAAACTTTTTTTTTTTGCTTCTAAAACTGTGGCATATTGATTTCTCTTGCTGCATTTATTTTCTGTTGTTCCATAAACAGGGTATTCCCATTACAATGAGGGGGTTTTTTGCCACCATAATTATTAGTTTTCTTTGATATTTTATCTCCTTTGCTACTTGAGCTAGCCCTTGCTCCCATCTGGTTTGCTTCTGCTATTTTAATTAATGAAGTTTGGTGAATCACACCTACTCCAGCCAATGCCAGGTTTGGGTGTGCACCTGTTCACTTGTTTTCTATATGTCCATATTTCTTGTTAAAGGTACCATGGGCTTTTCAAACATTTGTACCTGAACTCCTGAATCTTCTCTTACTGTAATCCACTACAAATAAGTTGACTTTTAAAAATTGTCATATTAGGCAAGTCAGCCATTTTGCCCAGCTTGGAAAACCACCAGTAAACTCTTACTTCCAGATTTTTGCTGTGTTTCTTGGGAAGGTGTATTTTACATGTAACACTGTTGGTCATTATGTCAGCATGAGTCATCATGGTCTGCTCAAACACAGAGCGACATTTTAGCCTTATCTGCATCAGCCAAAACAACCACACAAGATCTTTTTGAATACTGTGGTTAATAACGGGATACCTCCCAGTTTTGGTTTACTTTTCTCCTGATTTAAAATTGCTGAAAAACAGAGTTTTGATACTGTTGACAGGTAACATTTCAGTATTTCATAACAGCAAGGTTTTGATTCAAAATTACTTATTAAAAAAGTTAATTAATGTATTGCTGGGGGTAGGGCACAGTGGGGCTTAGTGCAGGAAACCACAACAGGGGTAGCTATGAGGTATCTAATACCTTGTAGTTTGCAGTGTAGATACACCCTAAATTACAAGATAGAGGGTTGGGATATGCAGCCCAGTTTGCTGAAAATACAGCCAAAACCAATCAAGATTATACTGAGAAAGTTGGCTGTGGGGAAGAGCCTGAGAACGGGTCTGAAGCCTCAACCCAACCCTCTGCAAACAATGAGAAGAGATCCACCCACTGCCCTGAACTTTGGATCCATCGAATGGCAAATACGCTGCTGATGACCTTAGCTGTACAAACCAGAAACACCCCCCTAATTGCATGAGAAACACAGCAATCGTTTATACAAGTATAGTGTATGCAAAATGGCTTGTGAAATCCTAACCTTGAGAAGCACATAAGACAGCAGCTTATTCTTTTGCTCCTGACCCCAACAAATATCTTGTGAACAAATCCACAAAGGCAACTGTATGAAAAGAAAAGAAGTAAATGTTCCTCTCGGTTTTGCAAGTGAAATGATGAGGAGGCGAGGCGTTTCACCTGAGAGCATGGAATATGTTTCTGCAACACAGATGCTGCCTGGGTAGGATAATCAAGAGCATATTGCTGAGGAACTCAAAACATCAGATATATTAAACATGCTGCTTATCCTTTTCCTTTCATGTTTTTCTAAATTTATTTTTTATTTTGTAAATCAGCTGTTTTCCCCCCATAAGGCACTTTGCATGTTTATTTGTGAAGTTACAGGGAAAGGACTAGCTTTCCCCTCCATGCACTCCATGCACTACAACAGCTCGTACCATAAACTCGTCTCTGATTGGAAACGTTTCCCGCAGGAAGTGCTCGGAAACAATTTGTCCCTATTAGATGATTTTTCTATCAAGTGCATTTCCTAGGAAATGTATGTCGTAAGGCTAAGCAACTAAATCAGATAACATGCAGCATCCTTCCAGTCTCCTGAGTTGAGTCTATTTGGATATCCAACACATTTTGATGGGTCATGTTCTGCTTCGTTACACAGTCTGCAGCTCCTGAGCAGCAGGGAAGCAGGTCTCTTGTTTCCTATAAACTACTGCATGTTCTCGTTCCTGTTGGGGAAAAGCTCTTAATGAACATTGAATTGCTTTCCAACTGAAACAGGGCACGTTGTATAACAGAAATGCCCACCAATAAATGGTAAAACAACCTTTTATTGCAGAAAAACAGCTTCGTTTTAACAATCATTATCAATTCTTAGAGCTGATAACGACATAACGCATGGGAATGAGATGCCAACAGCATGCACTAAAAGACAGCTAGTTCCTCTCGAAAACATTATGAAAATGTGTTATCCACTGTTAAGTACCATTCTCCTCTCCCATTCCCAAACAGCTGGGCTGACATTAAAGATTCAAAGGACACTGGAGATGGCTGTCCATGTCATGGATGAAGCTGGTTCTGCAGAGCCTGGAGGCCAGAAGGACCCCTCAGCAAGGAGCGTGTGCCCCCCGAGACCAGCCCCTCATTAGTGGGAGTGTGGTCTGCAAAAGCTTTGTAAAGCTATACCTCCTTACACCAAAAACTTAATTTATTCAGTATCCAGTATTTGTAATACATAATTTTCTTCTACACAAACAGTTTGCATACTGACATTTTCTCTAATTAAGGCAATTTGGTGTATCTGATTATTTGATGAAAAGTATAAATTAAGGGAATTTACAGACTCTCCACCTTGTTCCTTCCCTGTTTTTCAGTTCATGCTGCATGTCTGGTCACCTGAATCACACGTCAGTTTTTCTGTTTCCTGATTAGATAAACTGTGACTTTAAAACAGAAGAACAATATATGTGGGTTGGTTATTTAAAAGGTGGGGGTGTTCCAGGAAATGTTTTTTAAACTTGTTTTATTGTAGAGATTTACAAAGCACTGAAGACAATCACCTGTTAAAACAAACAAACAAATATAAAAGCTGTGGTACTGTGAAAGAGCTACTTTTTTTTTTTTTTTTTTTTTTTTTTGTTTACTGTTCTCAGGGTACCAAACACTAAAAAGGTATATTTTCCTTTTAAATATTTGGTAACTTTGTATTTTAAAAAGTAATTTCCAATATCTAGTAATAAAAGGTAGTGGACACTGTCCTATTAGATTTTCTGCCTGAAAACTCCAGCAAAGGATAAAAAGTGTTTTTAAAACATTATGTGTGAAGTTCCTGAGCTTCTTGTAGCTGGAACGAAAAGTTTTTATTTACTACTGTTTGAGTTGGAGCTCCAGACCTGCATGTTTTAACTTAAAATATTAACCAGGAAAAGATTATACATTTGAAATTTTTGCATCTCCTGTCAACAAAGGAACATTTATTTTATATTTGAGGTTTTATAGATTCTCTAGGGCTAGGAATAACAAAAATAACAGATTTCTCCTTTTGATGTGGAAGATCAATATTGATGTAATTTGAACACAGATGCGGCAGTATGTCCTGCAGGCCAGTTGACATCAACAGTTATTCCCCAGATATTACGATCTATCATCAGATAAGAAGCCAAATGAATTGATCCCAATCCAAAAGAGACGGTATCTATTGGTGAAGCAGTTGCTCGTGTTGGTAGAGAGTTAAGGGAAGAATTACGGGCAGAAGGGCAATGTGGGCAGTCTGGCATCACCACGGGTCTGAAGCTAAGGCTGTGCTCCACGCACGGTGTTGCACAGCAGTGATAAGGACACAAGGCAAGCCAGACAGTGGAGGGTGAAACTTGTCATATTTGGTTTCTTAATTTTTTGTTTCCTAGCTCCTCTGAAAGTTGTCAAACAAAGTTTCTGAATGTATATTTTCCAGCTGTCTAATTGAGCGTGGAGATGCAACCGGGGACATGCTTCTGCAAGATGAGAAATGCAGTAGAGGTTATTTGATCTTTGTGCATGACCCCATGCTGCTGCAGGATGCAGCCTACAGAAGAGTATAGCTCTTGAAAGGGACAGTTATTTATGTCAGGTCCTTGAGCACCAAAACAATATACACAGAAATATGTATTCTTTCAATTGCATGCAATTATGGTGGAAATATTTCTGACATTATAATACCCCAAAAAAAGTTCCAGCAGAAGCACACAAGAGTTAGGTACCACCTATGCAGGTCTTATTGGAATTTAACTTTTGTGTGGACAAGCAATGCTGATTAAGAAACCAGTCAGCAATCAAAGAACAGTCAATAAAAGAAAAAAAAAAAACGCTGTAAAGTTCAAAGACTTTAGAGCACATGAATGGAAACAAAACTACATAAAGACCATTAGATTCAACCAACCGAAAAACTTCACGAAGATTGAGAAAAGCAAATATTTCTGGTATCATCTCACTTTTAGCTGTATCTAAACAAAATCCTAATGTTGGAGTCATGCAGTGGTGCATCTCGAATAGCAGACATGACTTAAACATTATTCTAGGCGTGCTTTTATATCTGTGTTTTCCATATCACCTGCTACCATCCTGGACCACTAGTGCGATAAATCCCCCACAGACCTTGTGGGCCTCATATTTTACACGACTGGCTTTCAACATCCTGTTTTACTTGTTGACCCTATTGCATGAATTGGTGCCTTGCGATTGGCAACATTCATTAAAATAACAATAATTCTATGGCTTTGAACTTTACTTGAATAAAATGAAATTTCAAGTTATATAAAACAGACTAATATAAAGTCTCTTCTGGCAATCACACAGAAGGGTCAACATTCTGGCCAAAACCGAGTAATTTCACAGAGTACTCATCTCTCTTTTCTCTAAATATGCACTGGCAATAAAGTATTTATTTTAATGAAAATATCCATGCATATTACAGTGCTCTGGCTCTACTTTACCTCCGCCATAAAATCTCAATTATAAAGAATTACCCTTTTCAAAAATTTGTATCCGAGACAGACCTATGTAAAACAAGCCCAGATCAGATTCAAGTAATAACCCTTTGTAGAAAGATAGTAAGGAAGGATATATAAAAATATATATGTATATCTACATGTACATGCACACACGTCACCACACATTTATGCTTTATATCAGTGCATTAAGTTTCACTATAAGGTTGTGGTAGTCACAGTTGCAGAGCTAAAACTCCCGTGAGGGTTTGCCTCTACTCTGAGATTTTGCAGAGGGAGAGGAAAGGGAGCAATGTGCTTTGGTACTGCTGCCAGTCCTGCAGAGCTGTGGCTGTCTCACTGCAAAAAAGCGATTTTATGTCTATGCTGTAGACAATCACTAGAGCAAATCTATTCACGTAACTTCACAGAAAAAAAAATCGTAACTAATTTGAGCCAATATACGCCAATATATACGGAATAGTAAATGACAATATATACTGAATAATCAAATATATTACAAGGAGAATGAGCTACTTTTTTTTTCCTCAATTTAAAAAAAGAATTTATGTGTGAGATGTACATTTTGAAAATATTTAGACTGTTGCTTAAGGAACCTCCCACCTTTTAAACTAAAATCTAAAATAAATCTGCTTTGTGAAAATACACCTTTTTAATTAACTTTCATTTGATGAGGTATAAAGATTTTTAATATTGAAAAATAATACATGGTGTCACAGATATTGCTGTCACAAAAATTGCAGAGGAATTTGCATAAAAGATTTGGACATATATTTTTTAAATTCCTCATCATTTCACTGTTTTCAGACATCAGAGGCATTTTACCATCCATGATAAACTACTCTCTATTCTGTAAACAATTCTGCAATGTGCAGTATTGCATTGAATTCAGTGTAATGCAGTACCGAGTCCGGTGGAAGTACTTACATCAGTAGAATTTTGCAAAAGGCTCTTTGCATTTTTTATACCTAATAATCTAGTCTATACTTGATTTTTGCAATGAAAAGATCTTTGCTTACCAATATGTATGCTGTATGATAAAAGCTAAGCCTCAAGGCTCACCTCCCATAATGGAAAAAATTTCAATATTATGTTTATATACTTTCAAATTTTTGTTGTTTTTTTTTTTCGTTAGAATTAACAGATACAGAAAATTGAAATATTCAGTGTTTTTGCAAAGGCTGCAGATATTTCACTTTTACTGGTATAATTATCTGAGTAAGATATCACATACAGAAGCAAGTAATTTTCTTTCCCAGTGTATTAGCTATGAAATTAAATCTATGCAATTATAATGCTATTGCTTCAAAACAATGCATGCCTTGCTTTAATATGTATTCTATATGTTAATTTCAGAAATAAACAGAATACATAATTAACACTGCCACTGTCTCACAATGTGTTTCTGGATGTTCAGCTGATGAAGCTGAAATGCCAAATGTGTTGTGAGCGGTGGAGATGACCCCCAGCTCTGCAAGAAAGAAAAGGCACCGGCTCTTACCTGCAGGCTGTTGAAGATGATGAAGAAGACTAACATCCAGAGGTGCCGGTAAGCCATGTGCAGTCCTCCCCACAGCCAGGTCACAGAAATCAGGGCAAAGAGGTATAAGACCAAGGGGATCTCTGAAAACCACAAACACAGCATTTCAGCTCATGTGCCCCGGGATAAACACTTTTTAAAGCATTATCGATGCAGGACCCTGTTTTGCAGTCTCTGGCCAACCTTGGAGTTAGTTCTCTGGTGATGGGCAGCCCTTCTCCTGCCCCAGACGGGTGGGGGTCCCAGGGCTTTCAGGGCCCCCCTTGGGGCCAGGAGACCAGCAGCAGGGCATGGCCAGCTGGAGGATGGAGGGGCCAGGGGGGTACAGCCCAGCTCAGCAAACCAGGCATGGGTGCTTTGCGGGTGGTTAGAGCACACGTGGCATCAGAAAATGCACTGACCTTGGGGGAAGCTTGGGAGAGCTCTTGGCAAGCTCTGGAAATTTGGGGAGGAAATGGATTTTCAAGAATTGAGGGGAAAGGGAAAAGAACAAAAGCATTATCAATACAAAAAAATGCTACAGCTCTGGCAACATATAGAATTATATAGAAATTATACAAATAGCTTATTCTCTGATTTGTTGTCACTTTCACTGCAAGCCAAACATGAGAGGGCATCTGACCCTATAAAACTTTAAGTGACAACTTCCACTCAGTTGAGGAGCCCCTCAAAGACACACTTTGCACCAGTTAACTTCATTCACCTTCAAAAATATGTGCAGAATCCATCTTTAAGTGCACATACGTACAGCTGCGTGTTATATTCCCAACTGTATTTACAGCATAAAAGATTTAAGGAATGCTGGCAGGAAGACGTCCGCATGGACAAAGTTTGCAAAAAGGAAAGCAGAAGTTAGCTTTCGCCCCACCCGCTCCTGTTGCCGACAGCCAGGTACACCACGCTGGCCCCCCGTGTTGACCCTATTCGTGGCAAACTTCAAAGTCCATATTTGCCCAGGTCTGCACATGTCAGGGGCAGAGGTGTTCGGCCAGGCACTGCCCCTCTCCACATTGGTCATGCGGCATCAGCAAAGAGTGAGGATGCGCTTTTGACAGGCATCGCCCTAGAAACAGCAGTTTGGGAGCATTTTAGGCATTTTGTTTAATACTATACAAATAGTAAGTATGTAGGCAACACCAAAGTCAAGACTACCTTCCAGCAAGGCAGGCAGTAGCTACTTCAGGGTTATAACTATTGCTTTGGCAGAAAAGCATGGGTATATTTTATAAACAGGGAATGACTTGAAGCAAAGCACAACGTGAGCAGGTACTGTGTTCCTAAAGTTTCCCCTATTAGAGCCCAATACTGCTCAGTAAAACCTGGGGTGCAAACCTCAGCCTGTGCTGTTCCACAACCACTGTTTGATAGTGTGACATAACATTTAAGAGAGATATGTGTTTCCTTAGTGAATTATAATGAGATATTGCGTTGCACGTGAAAATTAACATTATGCCAGGGTAGTGGTAACCTAGGCCTAGGGGCAATAAAACCAAAGTATTACAATAAACTTAGTTCTTAGGAGCAGTTAAAAAAGCCTTGCTTTTTCTGTGGGGGAAAAAAAAAACCCTCCACCTATTTTTACTGAAAAATCACAAAGGTCATTGTGGGTGGGTACTGGTGCCTTAGAATGGCAATAGATTCATGCATTTTACGTCACAGGAGATCTAAAGGATCTGTACGTGATCAGCACATACAACATAGGGCCTGTGGAAACCTCATTATGAAGAGAAGGCTGGAGGCCAGACTGGATAACCTTGGTTATCTCAAATGACAACTGACACCCATTATGCACTTAAATCACTTCTCCCATGGCAAGGTGAGGTCTGGCCAAAATTTATTGAAGTTCTGAGACTTCTCAAGGATCCCTGATCCATAACGTAAAACTAATAATACATGTGTACTATTCAGAGCAGCATCAGCGGAAGAAGATTAAGGCTATGTGCCTCTGTTATTCCTCTGGGAGGAACTCGATTTTGTTAGACAAATAGAATGGAAATGCAAAGTATTTCTCATGCCACACTCCACAGGCACTAGTATCCCTTGCACACAAAGCACCCGTCTCGAAGTCCTTTAGGCAAAATGGAAAAAGTCCTTGTGGCCTCGACAGATGTTGAAACAAACTTTTCTATAACAGCAACTAATATCCATGGCCAACATCAGAATGCTTTTACAATAATTAAAAATGCAAAGCCCTCTAAAGTACCAGGTAGTATAGTAAGAAGTAAAACATTAAATATTTCTCTTTATCCTACATTGCACACACTAATGAATCCAAATACTTATTAGATGTGTACTTAACAATGTTCATAAAAAAACAGCAAAGAACTGGCAACCTCAAAGTTTTTGAGTTTATAATAATGAAATTTACCCAAATAAAAAATAAGAAAACATACATCAAAAAACATCGCTTTTTGTAAACGTAAATCTAAAGGTAAATTCAGTAATTACCTGTAGAGCAACACATTAATCTATTTGTGCACAGATATTAATGGAATGATATAATCTTTTTGTTTAAATCTCAAAATCATGCAATAAACTTCAGCTGCTTATGAAATTCAACTGATATAATGGACTGTCAGGTACTGATCGCTAGTGCATACAATTCTAAATGCTGTACACTGACCAAAGTGGACAGTAAAGAGAATTATCTTGGGAAGTTGCATAATGATTTGGCTTTTTTATTACTTTGCAATATGGTTCAACTCAGGTGGGGAGCAGGGGAGAGAAGAATGCAAATTGTGGAAGGACGAACTGCAGGCAACAGAAAGTGCCAAAAATTAACATGATGATTTCTGCTTTCAGTGAATAAATATCCCCTAAGGAAAAATACCACAACATTAATCATAGCCTCGCACCTCTAGATTGTTGAAACCATAGATCACTGAAATACCTGTGTACATAAAGCTGAGGAAACGGAGCAATATGATATCTAGATCATATACTTTTGATGTCCAACGATCTGACTTTATTATCATCAAGCATGTGTGAGGTTGAAATTTAATAAATTCAGTGCCATCTCACCAGAGTAAATTACCACAGGTAAAACCAGAATCAAGCTCACTGAAGCTAACAAGATCTTTATGGAGTGCATCTTGAGTAATTCTGATAAAAGTTTATGTAATGAATGCTACTCAGCACAAACGTGAATTTATATATGCATTATAACAATAAAGATGGTCTGAAGACACCTGCTTTTTGCCAGATGCTGAATGTTTGTACAGTTTACAATTCTGCTTTTATCTTTGTCACTAACAATTGCTTCATTATCAGTATTGTAAAGGGTTAATACAGAGTTGAAGCTTGGCAGCATTTAGTTTCAGTTGTTTGAATTATCGTCACCCATTTTGATCCTACAATTTGTTGTATTTAATCAAACAAAAGCTCAACTACTAGAACAAATGTATCAGAAAATCAACAACAATGTCTTTTAAGTTTGTAAAACCAGCTCTGCATAAAGGAAAAGGATGCCAATAAACAGGCTTGAAATGAACCAAAATAGACAGTCTAGTTATCTGTGATTTCCTTCACATGAGAAGAAAACCAACACCCCACTCCCAAACAAACTTAAAGGGTATTTCTAAGATGAACCTTCACTGACAAGAATTGTACTCTAAATCCAAGTGCAAGCAGCCCCCTTAGATGATCTGAGTAAACCTTAGCAAACAAAAGACTGCCGTGGAGCAGTTAACTCCGCATCAGTATGATGTAGGGAAGACATTGTGAAGCAGCTCTGTTGGGCATTATACATTTGAACCATGCTGGTCCACATTTGTTTTACACCATTATCACATCTTTTTTGTTACTAGGAATGATGGTGGGTTTTATTTAAGCAACAGTCAGTCCATCCACTCCTTAAAAAAAAATATACATATATATATGTATGTATGTATGTATGCATATAGCACCATCCTGACTGTTCATGCCTCTCCCTGAAATATCTCCCCTTTTCCCTAACTATAAGCCTAAGAAACACGGGCAGAGTTGATGACTCAGTACAGATAAATGCACCTTATGCAGCTCTAGTTGCCGTTTTTTAGAGTTTGAAAACTTACCATAGTCCAGCTTGGTATTGACCAGGTGAAATTACATACATTCAATTTATTGAACAACTAAATGCGTCCACTGTTTCTCACTCCTTCCCCATTGCTGAGAAAAGATTATTTTCCATATTAACTATCTATAAAATTTATTTTTCTGCAATGCTTAGGGTTCTGAGGGCTGCGGTACATTGTAATGAGTTCTCATGGGTGGTAAAACTGTATTTTTACTACAGTAGGGGAGTCCTTAGCATGAACACAAGATTTTGTCCAGTGATTTACATAAAAATTATGTTGGTGAGACTTTGAAAGATAGGCTGCAATATTTTCACGATAGGTTTGGATTAGATTACAAGATTCATGAACTAGAAAAAGTATCAAAGTGCTGGAAAAATTGATTTACCTCAATGGGAACCTAAAAGGAGCTGTACTGGGTACAAACAAAAGTTTATCTGGCCCTGCCTCCCACAAGGGCCAAAAAAGCTGGCCAGATGTGATACTTCTCGCAGCAATTCTCCCATTTACAACTCAGGAGCTTCCTGAACCAGACACAATTTCTTTCTCTTTAGTAATCTTCAGGGGACTTCCCTTTCACAAACTCATCTTGAACTAATTACAGTGAGCTTTGATAATTCAGAGTATCCAGTGGCAAGGAACTCCACAGGAATAGCATAAGATTCAGGTAATGAAATGCCATATTGCTTGGCTGAAACAGCTGTCCATCTTGCATTTGTTGTTTGGTTTCCTTACAGCAGAAGTAAGAACAAGAAACAGAAGGAAACAGAAAACCCAGAACATTTCCCAACAGCTATGCTTTCACCTACAGTGGTTTTAAAGCTGTAACAAAATAAACCCACACGATTTTATATTTCTGAAATAAACCTCACAAAGAAAGACTATGGTGACAGTTTTAAGTTCACATTCTGCTGTGCTGTGAGACATCTGTCCTGACCTACGCAGAGAAATAATCTGATGATGAGGCTCGTGTGTCTACACCTACTGCAACCTGAGCAGGTTGCACCACCTTACCGAGGTCCACAAATGAGTTTACCACCAAAGACTGTGGTCCAGTCAGCCTCTGCATGACTTCTTCAGAAATGAGAACTGTAACGGTTGTCTCATCTATGTGCCTGAAAGGACTGGAAAAATGGGGAGAAGTACTAAATTTTACAATACAGGATGAGAGTGCCTAAAATTTATTCACAGCTAGGGCCTGGAATAGATTCTGCCAATTGAGTAGTGCTGGTTCAGACACTGCAGAGAAAAAGAGTAAAGGGGAAACAATTTTCCAGTGTCAAATGCATCCTGTAACTCCCTTCATACATAAGGTACACCTGTCTTGGAAAGCATGAGGAGGAGACACCTGCCAACCTCTGCCTCTGCACCTGACAGCACAAAGAGCCATGTGGCCTCACGGTAGAAGGTGGAATCAGCTGCGAAGAGGAGCAAGAAGATGAAGAGGAGTTTTGCAATGCTCTCCATTGTGATCTACTGTCACACCTTTGATGGTTCACCTAATGGCAAGTTGAAGATTGAGATGGATTTGTGTATGTCATGGTAATTTCACCTAATGATGGGACACTTCACACAGCTAACGTCTTTTATCTTATCTTATCTTAGTGTAGTGCCTATTGATTACAAAAGAATAATTTAATGGTGCCTGACACAACCTATTTTACCAGGAAGGGAAGCAGCAATGGAAATCCTCCTGTACAACTTCAGTCAACTGCCCACGGTGCATAGGAAAAGGTTCTTTAAAAATGCCTTCTTGCTATATATTTCATACTTTACAGTTAGGAAAAACAATGGATGAGCACTTGGGCAGAGAGAAAACCTACCATGTGAATGAAACTACCACTCACTTGAACAAAGGCATCAAAACAGAAATAAGTCATAAGCCCTATGAAACGATGATCAGCTCACTGCTCAGGAGAAAATCTGTAGCACCACTAGGAAAAGTGACTGAAATGAACTAGGAAAACAACACACTGCTTTTATGGATTGCCAGCACTGGAAGTCTCTTCAGGACACCAGAATTAGTCCCTTCGAAATACCACATTCAGGGAAGCGGGTGGGCTTTGATGATGTTTTTGTATTTGGTACCCAGAAAAAAAGCTGACTTTTCAGTTTGTATTAGATTATGTATTTCAGAAGAGAATACAATATCTTATTCCTAGAACAGACATGTAATTCAAAAGAAAATAAACTTCATATTCTGAAATGGCCAATTTTCTATTTCTTCTGTCTGTAGAGTCAGAACTACTCCTTAACTTTATGTATTCAGTTTGTTTCATTACAAAACAATCAGATAGACTGCCTGAAGGTTTTCTTCCTTCCTTCCATACCTGATATTACAGATAAAATTCTCCAGGACAATGAGTGTGAGCAGTGAACAATGTTAAATCAAATAGAAATTAATAAAACTGGAAATTATGAAATAATATTAAAACTCTGAAGTGTAATGCTGAGTACGTCTTTGCAGTGAACATCTAGATGATTTAACTATGGAAAACAAAGAATGCACTATGCTTTCTTAACGTATCCAAATATTTGTATTCTCACCACTGTGTGGGCCCGTATTATGTCTTTTTCTATTGCCTGAAGTGTTTAATTGTTTTCTAAAAATAGGAAAGTCAATAAAAGAAGCAATTAAATAATATGACTTTAATGATCTTCTGAGTTTACCTATAAATATTTACTATGTGTCTTCCCCTGAGGTTGTTAAAACTGATAATGCTACTTTAATTGCTTTTAATTGTTCTTGGCTAGACATGAAGACCTACTGCAAAACCTTAAAGATCTTGACAAACATTTTTTCCTGGATGATTGGGGAGAATGTATTACTTCATAGAATTTCACCGATTTGTGGGAGACGTAAATTAGTAAAATATTTACAGACTATTGCTTAAGAAATCATGGGTTAAACTTAGCAACAGAACTATGAAAATGCCACAAAACTTTTTTTTTTTTTTTAAATAAGCTTGAATAACAGTGTTCCAAATCCTGCTGGCTCTGTTTTCAGTTGCTTTTGCAAAGTGCTGTAGAAAAGGAGTTTGGTAACAGTATTTTGTGGCCAAAATAAAGAAGATAACATATTTCCTCATAGAGTTCAAAGGAGAAAATACCACCACCACCACCAACGTGCAATCAGTGACTCATGACAAAACCTCTGATTCCAGATTGGGAATGTTAAAGATGTGCAGAATTTAACAGCAGCTGATACTGAAGATCAGAAAGCTGGTAGGTGCATGTCCATGAAATCCAACTGGACAAAACTGGTCATCGATAGTTTGTAAAAATAGGAAGCAGCAAACCTGTTAAAAGATTATTTTTGTTTCATTTATATTTTTTGATTTGCTGCTCCTTGTGGCAAGGAAGAATCTGAAATTAAAGAATACCTCCTAAAAGAGAAGTACACCTCCCATTAAGCTTAAAGACTACATCACTACTACATCACTACTACAAAATCACAGAAGACTGACCTCTCTCTAAACTTCCTGCTAAATCTCATTTTTTCAGCAAACTTTCTCATACATCTTTGAGACACTTTATGGTATAATCAAATGAAAAACGAGGCATCTTCTTACAGCTTATGCTATTACTGTTACACAAGGGAACATGGCAAATCTCAGAACAGTACCAATTCAAAAACGAAAGAAAAATTTGAACCTACTTTTTTCCGTATGATAAAATTATTTAGAAGTATTATGCAAAATATTAAATGGGTGCTAAATTCACAACTATACAGGCATAACTCATGCAAATTAACTTGCTTCTGCGGATTGCTTTAAAGGAAGAAAGCTAATTTGGGCGTGTGAATCACAGTGCAAACAATCTAAATTACACGAGTGAAGATGATGCATTTAAGTTATTATCTTATTCAGATCTTTGTTGTTTATTTCAGCTTGTAATTATGCTTGTGCATTTTGTATTAACTGTATTTGCAAAAATCTCGGAGGCAAAGATTTGTTTTTACCCTAATTACAAAAAAGAAAAGCCCCTGGAGCACTATGAAGACCAAAATGTTATATCTAATGTGTGTCTGTGATGAATACTGTGAATACTGTACACAACTCCTAGTTCAGAGGTAGCCAACACCTGGTTCTTGATTTCTAGAGGCATACTGTCATCTCAAGATGAAAGCATTCCTGCAATTCACTGGTCCTTCAATTCTCTTAGATACATGATATGTATGTTAAAATTCAAGATAAAGATTTTAGCATACAGCTCACAGGATAAGGAAGACATGTAACTACCGGTTTAGATATACAGTCTCACTTAGAATCAAAAGCCCTGTCCTCAGCATCGTTTCCTGAGCACAGAGGCATGGTTGGAATGTCCTGCACTTGCATTTTGTATGCCTTATTTGTTTCTTGAGAAGATCAGATGGTAGTAGGTATAGGTGGACCATCCAGCATGTTCTGTCATGATCAGGAATTGCATACTGCTAAGACAATAAATATAGTAAAGACATTTATATGAAAGAACACGCAAGAAGGCAGTTAAAATTTTACAGCTAAATATCTAAGACATTCTTCATGAAGCTCTATTTTGGCAACATAAAGTTTTAATCTTTAAATTAATTCTGGCACATTTACAATGATGATATCTCGATCAGGTAAGTTCTACTGCATATTTATGTGTAGGGCACAAAAATTATGCCACTACACGTTGTTCAACAGATGGAGGTCATCTATTAAGAGAGGTATTATCAGAAAAAAATGCAGCTGATGTTTCACTTCAAATTTGTATGTCATATTTTCAACTATTTTTGTGAAATTATGAAAGGTTAGCAAACAGTTGGAAAATAAAATTATGTATATTGGATTGTTGTCTTATTCATCTCCAATTCCTATATTTGCAGATTAGGACTGTCAAGAAAAAACACTCATCTCTTATATATGCCTATTTCAACTTCCTGTTATTTCAGCCAAATAAAACCATCCTGCTTTAGACCACCTGATTTCCTTCAAAAGCAGCCTTTCTTGTTGAAAACTCAAATATTAGTTCACCCAGAGGCTGTTTATCCAATGCACGCTTCTGACTTGGCTCCTGTCAAGGCTAACTTTTGAGAAGGTAGTTTCTATATATAGCAGAACAATCAGTCAACAGAACGTGTTTGCCGAAAAGCTGGCAAACTGAATCACTTCAAACTGAAGTCTCTTTTCTAGGAAACTCAATACATATCTTTGAAAGAGCATACTGGAGGTAGAGTTGACATTCTTCGTAAAACAGCTTTCACGCTGTTTTCCAACACTCACTTTTGAGGAGGAAGAGCTGCCTGCTCTAAGCAATAATTAATTCTTGACTCTCCCATTGTCCCTTCTTCCAGCTTTCTACTGTTGAGGAAAATTCTCTGACCTAAGCAAGCTATATCAATCACCACATAAAACAACATGACTAGTAACAGAGCAATTCTGGAGCAGTAAAAAACAATGTGAGAGGGCAACCTCACGTATTTGGTGTTCCAGACATGCCAATGAGAAGTGTGCATATTGCTCAAATCAAGATTTGGCAAATTGTATTTATTTGTGTTTATCCTCCACTACAATCTTGTTTTAATCATATTCTTTTATAGTGATATCGAGGCTTAAGAAAAGTGTATGATAAGCTCTCTGGGAAGATCACAGACCACTGCCAAAGGAATTGACAACAATTACTAAAAGCAGAATTTTGCTGGGCTAGCTGTCCTTGGGCCATGATGTTTTCTTGAAAGCCTGGAAAGTACGAAAACACGGTAGGAGAGATGTGACTCTACTCAAGAGTACCCAGGATAAATCTAGAAGACTAAACCACAGTACTGCTACCTAAGTTCAGGAAGATGTTTTATTACAGCAGACAGAATTTATTCTAATAGCTATAGAAGACTAATCTAGTGGTCTTCTACGATGGAGTGACTGTGTTGGTAGATAAGACAAGAGCAACTATGTCATCTATCTTGACTTCTCTAAGGCCTTTGACATGATCCCACACCACATCCTTGTCTCGAAATTGGAGAAACACAGGTTTGATGGATGGACTATTTGATGTACAAGGAATTTGCTGGATGGCCACATCCAAAGAATTGCAGTCAATGGCTCAATGTCCAAATGCAGATCAGTAAAAAGGGGTCCGTACTGGGACCAGTACTGTTCACTAGCTTTATCAATGACACAGACAGTGGGATTGAGCGCACCCTCAGTAAGTTTGTGGATGATACTAAGCCGAGTGGTGTAGTTGATATGCTTGATGGAGGGGATGCCATCCAGAGGAACCTTGATAGCCTGGAGAAGTGGGCCCATGTGAACCTCATGAAGTTCAACAAGGCCAAGTGCAAAGTCCTGCCCCTGGGATGGGGCAATCACCAGTTTCAGTGCAGACTGGGAGATGAAGAATTGAGAACAGCCCTGCAGAGAAGTACTTGGGGATACTGGCAGATGAAAAGCTGGACATGAGCCGACAACGTGCACTTGCAGCCCAGAAAGCCAACTGTGTCCTGGGCTGCATCAAAAGAAGCTCAGCAGACCAGCAGGCCAAGGGAGGTGATTATAGCTCTCTACTCTGCTCTAGTGAGACTCCACCAGGAGTCCTACATCCAGCTCTGGAGTCACCAGCACAGGAAAGACATGGACCTGTTGGAGCGGGTCCAGAGGAGGGCCACAAAAAAACACCAGAGGGGTGGAGCACCTCTCCTACGAGGAAAGGCTAAGAGAGTTGGGGTTGTTCAGCCTGGAGAAGAGAAGGCTCCAGGGAGACCTTAGTGTGGGCTTTCAATATTTAAAGAGGGCTTATAAAAAAGACGGAGAAAGACTTTTTAGCAGGGCCTGTGGTGACACAACAAGCGCAACGGTTTTAAGCTGGAAAAAGGTAGATTTAAAATGGATAAAAGGAAGACATTTTTTGCAGCGACGCTGGTAAGACATGGGAACAGTTTGCCCAGAGAAGTTGTGGACGTCCTATCTTTGGAAGTGTTCAAGGTCAGGTTGGATGGGGCTTAAGCAACATGATCTAAAGGAAGATATCCCTGCCCGTGGCAGGGGGTTTGGACTAGATGATCTTTAAAGGTCCCTTCCATCCCAAACCATTCTATGATCCTGTGATTCTGAGAAGTTCAAGATGAACCTTCTTTGCAAGGGAAGTTTCAGTCTATTCCAACAATAGAAGAAAAGAGAGTAAGAACAAATTTTTACTCAGTTTTTAACTTAGCCACTTGCGTATTCAACTTATTTGAAAAAAACCCAGTACACACTACAAATGAGGATAAACTTATTCTATTCCTATTAAATTTCTATTAAAGTTAGTAATAGCCTTCCTCAAGTAGAGATCACAAATATGGAACTTCAGAATTACCAGCTGTAGTTTAAGAGGCTTTTCCTACAATCTGTGAAATGACCAAAGGAATGTCCACTTAGAAGCCAGATAACGATATTTTTTTCTTTCAAATCTGCATATCCAGCCCCTTTTTCTGTTTTATGGTAATATGCAAGCCAGTGACCTTGCTATTTTACTTTTATTGACAATATTCAGTAATGTTTTGCATGAATTATTGCAGAATCCACATTGGGTCATCTCCATCACACTGCAATTTTAACTGTCTTCTACCTGGATGACTTCCAGAAAGGGAATAAACAGTACTAGTTCAAATATTCACATGCAAATAGGTGTTTGTATGAATATCTATGTATAAATGATAATTACATGTCTATATATGCCACTTTTTCCTTTCTGCAATACTCCTTGCTCTCTGGAATGTAAATGAACAGGTGTCCACAATTACTAGTAAAAGTAAAAGCATATTTAAAAATATTTTTGCTTATATTTACAGCTCTCTACACTTGATATGTCAGAATTGTTTACAGTGTCATTCACCTGGAATTTTATTCTCTTTCTAGAAAGGGTAACTAATGGAGAGCAGACAATTTTCCAAAGCAGTGATTTTTTTTTTTTTCATTACTGCACTGTTCAAAGTGGGGAAATTAGGGTACTGAACCTCAGACTGGAGGCTGGGAGAGGGTTTTTTGCTGTAGGAATTCATTGTTGTGGGTGTCTGAACGGGGTAAATCGGTATGGGGACGACAGCCAGAGAAAAGCTACAATAAGACACTAAACACAGACAACTGTTGCTTGGTGGCTCCACCTTTCCTCTGGTTTTGGATGAAACAGAGAGAAACCCTGGCATATTCATTGCCATAACAAAACAGCAAAATAATGGGTGCCTGTGCAAATTAAGGAGGCAACGTTGCCAAAAGACCTCCCTATCCTATAGGATCTTGTAAGACGTGCTGAAGCCAGAACTCCGTGCAGGTGTGATCCAGGACCCCATCTCTGTTGCAGAAGCAAGATATTATCATGCAGTTGATTGCAGGTAACTTTGCCCCTATGAAAAATGTTGTTTCCCACAGCATCCTCTGAGGTGGCTACAATAGCAGCACTGAAGCAGGAGCAGGTCCCACTGAGTTTGTAAGAACATGGAGTCAGTGGAGTGAACTTGTCCAAAGAGTGGGTCATATGGTAAGATTAAAAATTTAAAAGTGGTAATAGGTCTTACCACTGCAAACTGCCTTTGAATATGTCTTTAGAATCACAATATACCTATAAAACATTTAAAAATATATAAATATACTACCACCGTCTCAAATTTAAGAGAAATATTCAGTCAGAAAGTCAGAGGCCTTCAGTTAACAGTTAGTACCATGTTATGTAGTTATAGGCAATGTTACAAACTACAGAAATCATGGGCTTTTCTTTCTGGAAGCTTACACTATAAACACAGCTACACAGAGAGCCCTTATACAACCCCAGGCACCTTAAACCTCAGCAGGCAGCTCCTTTTCTTCTCCAGAACAGCCTCTCTCCAACTTGCTCTCACCCACACTGCACGAGGTACTTTCATTTGTGCTTGTAAAAGCCCTATGGTAGTGAAATGCCAGTTTGCCATGCAGGTGCACAGGTAGTAAAAGATACAATTTGCTTTTAAAAAATAAAAGCTATTATTGACTTTTTACTGAGCACCTCTCTTCCTGATTTTTTTTCTTTTCTTCGCAGACCTTAGCACTCTATATACCATTTTCTGGACTCTACTGGAGAAAGAAAATACCCTGAATCCTATGTTAAATCAAACAGAGCTTTGTTTCAACCCTATTATTTCATGTCTCTGTGTCATGTAGTTATAACTCCTATTAGTACTTTCTGCCATTTTGCATGCTGACTTTATTTATGGTATTGTATCAATATTCAGTATTTTTTTTTCTTTGGTTTAACTGCTCTGAGACAAGCCTTAACCTTCAACATATGAATATGGACTCTCCATCCTTAGAGATAAAAAAAAAAAAAAGTTATTTATAAATAAATAAACTGTATTATTTAAGACTGAATAAGGACCCACTTTTGTGATTGCTCCAGGCAGTCCCTTTTACAACAGAAAGGAATGAAAGAGTAAAGTGCAATTAAGGTCTTGAGTATCAAACTTATAAGCTATGTTTATCAGACTTTATCCAAATTCATTAACTCTTAGTCAAGCTGACATTTTGTCACTAAGAAATTAATATTCGAAGAAATGTCCTGACAATAAATATTTAATATTTATTTTAATTTTCTCATAAAAGGAATGTATTTCTATAACCCAAATGTTAAAAAAACCCACAACCCCTCATTTCATAATACAATTATCACTGTAAATTTGAGCATTTGAATAAGACAGCTACTCTTTATAATTTGAACAGTTACAAGCACTGGAATACTCAGTGGAATTTTTTAATAATCCATTGTCCCTTTTAGGTTCATATGTTATTTATTTAATGAAATGGGAAAAATGACTCAAGAATCTTTCACAAGTTTATAAAATCTAACTGGCTTCATGCAGCCAGGGAGAAAATAGATACACTTTTATTAAAATCTGCGTATTTGCACTTGTTTATAAAACTCAGATTTTTTTTTTCCAAAAACACCACGAAAACAAAAGAAATATTCTAAGCTTCCCACAGAGTGTCCTATTATTATGGTACTGGTCTAAACTGCTGCAACTTTATTTTGGAAACGTTATTGTATTTGCAATTGTTCTGACAGAGGAGACCGACCGATACTTCCTGTTTTGCACGAGACAGATCTTTTCCTTCAAGCATGTTTCAGTTGCGAGTAGCACTAGGAAATTTCAAAACAGAGGCATTAACTCCAAATGCTCCAACGCGCAGCCAGTGCCTGTCTGTGCAGCCACCAAATACACTGCAAAACACGAGGGCGAGGAGCTGTGCCCATCACCAGACACAGCCAGTGACACTAATTTCTTGGTTTAGGTTTAACACATTTTTATCCTCCTAAGACAGCTAAGCACCTGCATAACTTTCATCATTAAAGTGCTTTCACAGACTTCAAAGGGACCACACTAGCACGCTTAATCTTCAGCAAGTGCATAGGTATCTACTGAGCTGTGGTTTCTAGTGGGGTTTTCTGAACTGGTGAGAACAGTCAGTACTGCTCTCAAAGTCCAACTTGTTTGTGTAGGGGTAGTCAACAAATCGTACCTGCAGCATTTGTTCTTCCTCTGAAAATGTCGTCGTACGCTTTCCATTGCGGGGTCACCTGGTAGGCATGGATGAACACCACAAAAACCACTACCAAGCACATTAATGGCACCAGCGCAGCAGTGAAGAGAGCAGCGTAGGCATTTGGAATGAAGCACCTGATGGAAAAAAATGGAGAAAATGCTGTTGATAAATATAAGAGACACCTTGAACAGTCATGAGTGAAATTTCAAACACAAATGTTTTTGAGGAAGGATATGCTTTTCAAAGCATAAATTCTTTAACATTATTCCCAGAGTAACCTCGATAGGATGCATTGGGTTCTGTTGGTTCTTATCTTCTCCTCATATCTTAAGGAATACAACATTTGCACCTTAAAAGTATACATGTTATATTTTAGCTTAACCAATTCTGGAGAGATTTAAACTGTTGTAATGGAACAAATTACATTTTAACAAACTCCACGCATGCTGTATTCATTTAATGTGATCACTCTAAGTCACCAAAGCCTAAAAGGGCATTATGCAATTTTCTATACTTAGCTCCCAAAGCCACAAATCAAATTTTGAGAAATATATTTTTAAAATAAATGAACAAGTCCTAAAGGCAAGATAACTATTCCTTCTCAAGTTGTTGGAAATTATATGTCATTTGCACACTACAGCCAAATGCTCACTCCCTCTCATATTTTTTTTTAAGTTGTCCTGTCTCTCCTTACCCTTTCCACTTATTAAAGTTATAATTATTTATAAAGATGTGACAGGAACATGAATTATTCCTGAAAAAGAGTCAAATTACGTATATAAGACAATGACTTGAAGGATATGGAGATGATAGTTAGAGAGCTCTTGACGGTGTGGGAGATCAGGATTTTTTGTGAACTCCCTGGAGATCAGTACGTGCTTTACAGCCACTGACCTACTCTAGAGATGACGCACAACAGCGCAGCCCAAGGGACAGCTCAGGAGTCAGCATGTCTAGAGAGTATGTGGTCATTGCTATCCCTATTAAGAGGGTGTAACTTACCCAGCCCTTCTACTAAATAAGTTTATAGTCAATGCTGGTACAATGTACATCTGAGAAGAGTCTGGGTACGTTTCACTGATACACCTGGTGTATCTTCTGGGTTTGCTTACGTGAACATGCGTACTCTGTCCAGCAAGTCAAGAACTGTATGCTATGTCAGCTCTTCCAGAGCATCAGTTGGGCACACTCAGTGAATCCCAAAATCACTTCCAGCAGAATCTAAATACCTTCTACAACTCTCTTCAGAAGGTTCAGGCTTAGTCAGGCACCAAGCTGAGATACCACCTGATAGCATCACTGAGCAAATAAGTAAGAAACATGGAAGTTAGGAAATCTCTATTGCAATTAAAGGTGTTTTTGTTTCACAGAATCACAGAATGGATGAGGTAGGAAGGGGATGCGGGAGGTCATCTTGTCCAACCCCCGTGCTCAAGCATGGACACATAGAGCTGGTTGCCCAGGACTGTGTCTAGATGTTTTTTTAATATCTCCAAGGATGGAGACTCCATGACCTCTCTGGGCAACTCGTGTCAGTGCTCAGTCACGCTCACAGTGAAAAAGTGTTTTCTGATATTCAGACGGAGCCTCCCATGTTTCATTTTTTGCCTGCTGCCTCTGGCCTTGTCACTGGGCACCACTGAAGAAAGCCTGGTTCCATCTTCTTTACATCCTCCCTACAGGTATTTACAGACATTAAAAACATCCAACTGAGCCTTCTGTTCTCCAGGCTGAACAGTCCCAATTCTCTCACCCTTTCCTCATAGCAGAGATGCTCCAGTCCCTTACTCATCTTGGTGGCCTCTCGTTGGACTTTGTACAGTCTGTCCATGTCTCTTTCGTACTGAAAAGCCCAGAACTGGACCCATTGCTCCAGGTGTGACCACACGAGTGCTGAGCAGAGGGGAAGAATCACCTTCCTCGACCTGCTGTCAACATGTTTTTTTCCTGGACACAATATCTGATCCATTTCATCCTTCTCATTTTCAATATTTCTTAGGTATGAAAGTTATTTTTGTTCCCCAAATGTATTCTTGAGTGGGTTCAATTAGTGCTAAGACATGAAGGCACATTGCCATAACCTATGCTGCTTTTTATTACTATACTGAGGCCAAGAATCTTAGCACAAGCATAGTCTTCTATAAAATCACATTTATGTTCTGAAACGTGTCATTTTTTTTCAGTTTGATACATTTTTGCATTTCAGAGGTCATGTATACTCTTAAAAAACTATCTGAACATCTTGAAAGTTTTCTGTGAACGCTCCTTTATATTCAGTTAACGAAAGCTGCATAAAAATGAAAACCCACAGGGATGGATCACTTTTACTAATACCCCTAGGTACTTGCTCTAAAAAAAGACACTGAAAAGTTATGTAGACAAGCAACACACAAAGGTGTATTAACCTACAAAGCTTACTTCGGATTTTTTTCTTGAAAGCAATGGTGAGCAATTCAACGACGACCACTACTTCCTGTAAGTTTTATTCACATATAGTAGTGTGATGAAATATGTTGAAAGATACCTTTTATGCTGGAAATCATACGGGATATCATTATAGGACCAACTGAAAATATTTATTGTACTTGACACTAGGGGCACACATTTGTTATTCCATTACCGTGACACAGTTGTCACATGGAACTACTGTGTGTCTCATATTCCTAGCATTGGATGGAAGTAGAAGAAAAATGTCCCAAAGCATCAACTCAGTTGGTGTTCCAGAACACAACTATTCTACGGAAAAAGGCCTAGAAAGACTGATGTGGAAACTAGAATGAACTACAAACCTTACTCGTTTAATGAAGAGCATTATCTCCTGCAGTACAGTTTCCAAGCAAGTTCTTTTTTTTTTTTTTTTTAAACTGGCAGTAGACTTTGTAAAGAAAGACAGAGCTATTGTGCATAATGTGCATAATGAAGACACTTTTGTATTTCTTTCTTGCATGAGTAACTATAAGGTTTTTGTTTTGTTTGTTTTGAATCTGAGTAATAGCAAAGAAAATACAGCTACCAGTTGAAAAACACGGCTTCTGCAAGGGTGACAAGAAAAATCAAACACTCTTAGCTTCTTCAGAGACTATCATTTTATTACAAACTTTCTGTGACTTCCTATTAACGCTTCCTATTACCAAATTGTACTCCTTTTTTTCCTGACTGTTTTGAGAAGTTTTGCTACCAGCTTATATCTCTTCTAGCATCAAAAAGACAACTGTTTAGCTTCTGTCCCAAGCTGCCTCCACTCTTGCCCTTCTTGACTATTGTTATCTGACTGGAGGGTCCATCTTTAGTTCTGTTTTGACCACTTTGCTCTGACGACTGACTTTGTTTTGATCCCTGATTTTGTTTTGATTACTATTTCTCTGGTAACCTTGACAGCAACATATTGCCATTGGTTGATTCTCTTTCACTACTCCTAGCTAAACTTGTTTCTTTTCATTATCTTCAAGACTCCCTTTGGTACACTCCCAATCTTCTACTCCACTCATGGTGTCACTTTTCCCATAAAAACCACTTCCATCTCAAATGGTTCTACCTTACAATTTTTTTCCCCAACTAATGAGAACATTAAACACATTATCCAAAGCCCTGTGTGGGTATGAATCTGTTACAATTCTACGAAAGAGACTAGATATAATTTTAGAAATAATTGTCTTTCGTATGTGTATTCTCCAAGGTATAATTCCATGCTAGTATGTAGAGATTTGTTAATCATTTTAGAACTGAAACAAAAAAAATAGAAACTGTATTAGGTGGGATTTTTTTCCTTCAATGTGAAGCAATAAGACACGTACTTTACTTTTTTTTTTTCCCAGGACTAGAATGATGAGAAATAGCTTTAATATATAAGATTTTTTTTCTCTCTTAAGAACTATTGCAGATGTTCATTTAACCTAAATTGCTACTTTTAAATACAACAAACACAGAGAGATTAGGACATACAAATTAGCAGACAATACCATTTTCCCTCTGGAAAAGATGTAATCTCAGAAAATCATATACTTTTAAATCAATTCATTGATTAAAATGACCTCACTTATTGGACAGCTCGAATCAGGACTTTACCTTGGTTTTGCTTTTTTTTTTTTTCCCTTCTAGTCGATAAAAAGTGATTGCTAGGCTTCCTTTCTTCTCAAGGGGTTTGAAGCATGTTTATCTGACCCTTTAAGCATCTTTGTGAAGTCTTCTGTGATCTCTTAAACCATAACATTTCCTAAAATCTAGAAAGGTATTCCAGCTATGTAAGATATGGAAGGCCCTCTTTTATTTTTTCTAATACTTTTAAAGGAAAAAGAGAAAACAACTGACAAGATGTATACTGGAACTATTCGTTAGCACAATTATATAATGAATACTGAAAAAAAGAAAAAGAAAAAATCCCAAGCAACATTGCTAAGTGTCCTCGTTTCATTGGGATTTGGTTTCAGTTTGTGGCCAGCCATGGTGATCAAGGCCCTCAGCAGTTAAATCCAGGGCAGCTGACCCAGGCTGGCCCACAGGTGTATTCTATAGCATTAATGTCAGTTCACTATAAAAGGGAGGGTTTGGGGAAGGGGTGGGGGGGGCCTCTTTTTGCACTGTTCCCTTCTCTCCTCTCTCTTTCTCCTCTCTTCTAAATAATTGCTATCCCTGGAACAACTTGCCACAACTCTGTGAGCTAAGTATAATTTTGTGTGGTTTGTATTGGCATTGGTATTGGTTTCTTTATTTTATTAAATATGCTTAAATTTTAACCCACAAGTCTCCCTCCTTTTCCCAATTCCCTTTCTTGGTTGGGGAAGGAACATTAGATGAGAGAAAAACTGTTATTGTTTAGCCCTGGGTGAAGGCCAAACTAGACACTAAGGAAATAAAGACTAAAAAATTCAGGAAGGTACTCAACGAAAGGACTGGCTTATTTTCTTCCCTTCTAAGCACGAAAGATTTAAAATAGCTCAATGTGTTAAAGACAGTTTCATTCCGTTATTGCCATGTCTTGAATTCTAAGGACAATCTTCAAATGCATCTTGAAAGCATGGAAAGTTAAGTTCGACAAAAAATCAGAAGTGTTCTCATTCATCAAATACCTAGTGTTCTCATTTACTTTTGTCAGCATGCAGCTAACCTTTTGAGTTAACCCTTTGAGCCACTGAGCATTTCAAAGCAAACCAAAAATAATGCTCATTTACTTTAAAACCGCCATGCAGGAAAATGCCAGTTTTAGCAACTGTTTGAGACCAAATCAGTGGTGGGCATACCTCTGAGCAGATAACCGTGTCAGCTTTTGCAGTGTCAAAGCCTCCTGAACCTGACGAATTCTCAACGTGAACAGATTATACAGTTCCACTCTTCTTTGTTTTATATTGTAAAAGTAGTCATTTTCCATAAATACATTAAGCAACAAGATTAATGTTTGCACTGTGTTTTGTTTTCCACTCCCCTGACAGGGAAAGAAACATAGGAACAATTTTGTTGAATGTGTTGTTTTTTCTTAAAAAATGTTGGTTTCTATGAGCTGATGTGAAGAAAACCAGACAGAAAGGGTATTCTAAGCTTAAAATGGGTAACATTTGAGATGGCAGTCACTAGTTCCTGAGGAAATTCAAGCCACATTCACACCAGAGAAATTTCTGTTTCTAGAGTAGATAAGATTCTAGAGATTTCTACAAGATCATATAAAAATTTGCAGTGCCAAAGGCACACGAGTTTAGACCCGTAGTCTTCATTCTACTTCATGCAGTCTTCTAGATACACTAACAACAGAAGACTGCATTAAAGAGAGTGGCCCAATCTGATGTGCGCTACGGCCACCTTGGGCAATGGAAGGTGGTGTAGCCTTTATTTGGAGGTTTTTTTGAGCTTTACTGCAAGGATAGGAAGTTTGCAACTCAGCCAAAAAACAACTGCATATGTAACAGATGCCACCTCGCTACCTATCATTGCAGGAAGCGTTGGCCTGTGATGGTATAATGGATACCACAAGTAAGAATTTGAAAATATTTTTGAAGTACCATCAGAAATGACTCGCTGTCCACATGAACCTTTTACTAAAGCAAACTGTACTGTGGCTGATAACTAAAAAGCTTTTCTCTCTATAATAAAGCTTTTCTCTATACCACACCCTATGTCATTACTGCCTGATGTCTGTCTAACCTGATAAACAACACACAACCTCTCCAAGAAACCTGTTTCAGTGTTTCACAGCACTTACCTCTACAGACCATTTCCCAGTGTTAAACTTAACTCTTTGGTTCGGTGTATGCACATTACATCTTGGCATAGCCAACACGGAGGTGGGAAACTGATTTTTCCCTTGTTTGCTGCAACATTTCTTTATCTACTGTAAATTGCTACAATTTTCCCCCTCTGGTCTTCTTTTAACTGAACAGTCCTAGATCTCTCAGTCTTTCTGAGCATATTTTATATTTAAGACCTTTGCCAGTCCTATTGATTACACCACTTTGCTAACGTATTTCTTAATTTATGGGGTCCAGCACTTTTGATAGCATTTCGTCTCAGTACGTGACTACAGCAGAAGGACTTTACGTGTCCTTAAGACTAAGTTGCTTTATGTATAGGCCAATAACATGTCTGACTTTTGTGCCGTAGCACAAAGTTGTTGACTCATGCTCAGTTTATCATCCACAATATGCACAGGATCTTTTAGTGAAGAACTGGTAAACAGCCAGTTATTCCCCATCCTATTTCTGCATAGCTAATTATTCTTGGCAAGATACAATTCTTTCCACATGTCCCTACTGAATACCATACTACTTTTTCAGAACAGATCTCAGATGTCAATAACGTTATGAATTATAACCAACATTCAATGTACTTCTTTCCCAGCTTTGTGCTGTGGCAAATTTGAATGGAAACTCTTTTATCCCAGGTTTGTCTTATATGAATTAAATGTAATATTTTCCAGTCCATTAGTAACCAAGGAAGATGTTGAACAACATTTGAAGGACATTTTAAAGTCATGATTCCTTGAGAAGTTTTATTTAAGAATTCTGAAAAATTACCTGAGAACATGGTCTATTGACAGCCTTTTTCATTATGTCTTGCAATATATAGGGAAATTTGAGATGACTAAATATGTACTAACATTGTTCCACAGGTCATAAACTGAACAAATATGAGACATGACAAATATTCAGCCCAAGAAGAATTAAAAAGCAAAAATCAAGATGCTTTTCTGGACAACATCAGATAAACTTGATTTCATTCCTTCATGAGGTTACAGGTTTGGTTTATAAATGCACTTGGAAACTTTTAACACTATTTGAATTACACAGTGGGATGCAATATGAGGAAAGCAAAGGTAAAACCTGCTACACACCTACAACGCTCACTGGCTAGTTCTTAATTCTGCAGGAAAGAATCTGGAAATTATTGTGGATCACGTTAAGCAGAACATGAGTGGCAACTGTATGTTGGTCCAAAGAGGTAAATGTCATGCTTGAATGTGTGAACAGCAGTATATGCTGCAACACACATGAAGTAACCGTTCTGCTCTAGTCAGCATCACAAAAATCTCAGTGGCAAGCTGTGTCTGGTTTTGGTACACTTCAAAAACCTTGCCTTTACTTTCTCCTTCCCTTTCTCCCTTTCCTTTCTCCCTTTCCTTTCTCCCTTTACCCTTTCTTTCCTTTCATTATCAATAAATGCACACTACACACATCACAGGACACCTGCACACATCAGAGAACATGCCTAGCATGTATTTTATTTACATCTCATTTGGTATTTTACTAGGATGTTGCCTGCCAATGTCTCCGATGATAAGCAAGCTCATTTATATTCAAAATCGACTAAAATATTGCACAATCCAAACTGTATAATAGGACAAGTAATGCCTAAGGATGAAAACCACACATATCGCTCCAGTCTAACAGTGCAATGTATACTTTATCCATTACCCAAATTAATGTTTACCAAAACCTTCACTTTCACTGCTAATATGCTTTGCATCCTCCTGCTGGTTAGACAATCTCTCTCTAAAGAAAGATATGCATAAGACACAAACAAGAATTCTAAAACAACCCATCATCAAAGGTTTTATTTTGCAAAGGGCAAAGCGCATTGCAATACAGTAGGCATGGAAGCATTCCAAGCATTAAATTTTTTCCCTAAGCCTTCAGAAAGGAACCATTGGCTTCAGGCATGCTCTGAGTAATAACATGGCATGCAAACGATAGTATTGAGTAATGCTTCTATCATCTACACTTACTATATATTAAGCATGAGCTATAAAGAATACAATTTCCAATTTGCAGCATAGAAATAAAACTTAGTGATGTAAAAATAATTTTTACAAGGCTTTTAAGGATGTTAGTGCCAGATCAAGAGGTACAGTATAGGGGATTACAGCTGCCAGGACAGCGCTTAGACAATCAGGTCTCTCTCTATATATAAATGCATTTACATGTAAATATAGCTTGAAACATTTTTCAACCAAATGTTGGTCCAATCTTGGCACAAGATTTCTGCTCGGTAAGTGAAAAGTTAAGACAAGGATCTAGGAAAAATTCCTATCGTCAATCAATACTGACTTAGTGGGGGACATCTACACTGGCAAATGAAGGTCTAGGGATCTACAGTCAAGCATGGATTCTCTTACCATCCAAAATGCCTAACTCTGTTTTGCGTTGCTCCAACTAGGTATTTTCAAAACAATATCCAGGCAGAGGCAGACTGAGTCAAAAAAGTCATTACTGATGAAACTACATCCAATTTAACTCTTTCCATCTTCTACAGTCTATCAACGCTACTCCACTGCTACTACAGGCCTTAGGTGTCTGTGGTGGGTTGACCTTGGCTGGACACCAGCTGCCCACCAAGCCGCTCTATCACTCCCCTCCTCAGCAGGACAGGGCAGGGGGAGAAAATAAGATGGAAAAAAATTCGTGGATCAAGATGTAGGGAGTTTAATAAAGCAAAAGCAAAGACCGCGCACAAAAGCAAAGGAAAGCAAAAGATTTATTCTCTACTTCCCATCAGTAGGTGATGTTCAGCAGCTTCCTGGGAAGCAGGGCTTCAGTACGTGTAGCGGTTGCTCCGGAAGACAAATGTTGTAATAATGAATGCCTCTCTCCCCTCCTTTCTCTTAGCTTTTATTGTTGAGCAGACATCATATGGCATGGAATATCCCTTTGGTCAGTTTGGGTCAGCTGTCCTGGCTATGTCCCCTCCCATGAACTTGCCCACCCCCAGCCTACTGGTGAGGGGGGAATGTTGGAGAGACAGCCTTGATGCTGGGTGAATGCTGATCAGCAGTAGCCAAAACACTGCTGTGTTACCAACACCTTTCTAGCTACCAATACAAAGCACAGTACTGTGAAGGCTGCTAGGGGGAAAATTAACTCCATCTCAGCCAGACCCAAAACAGGCTCTTAAACACGCCCATGTGCCACCTGCGAGGACACACCACACAAACTCTCAGTTTCGTCTTACAAAAATACTCCCCTTGAGAGCTGTCAATCCAGCTCTCATGCTGTTTCAAACACTCTGAATTGGAAAAAAAAAAGAAAAACAGACAAAGCAATAAATTTCAATGCTATGAAGACTCTTTGCAGAGAACAAAGCAGATACAGGACCAAGTGCCGTGTAGTTTTGGGTGTGGGAGAGAGTTCAAACAAATGTGAATGAGAACCAGTCTGTATCACTTAGCCTTTGGGCAAGGTATCAGTCCTTTTATTTGGCATGAATGTTTAGAATTTGAGGCGTCATTTTGTAATCTAAAACATTTTCAAAACTGACAAGTAGTAACCTCCTCAGTTCTAGGAGGATTAGTGAAATTGCTAATTTTGGGTGATGGTGGATACCTAACAGATGGAGAGAAGCACGCCCCTTTGTAGTATTCCAAGTTGGTCCTAAAAACTGATACACCAGTAATTTTTTTTCTTTGTCTTGACTCACAGTGGTAAGATCAAACTTCTACAGAAAACCCAATGATGATTAGGAGAATGTATATCCTTACAGTCTTATTATGGTGTTTATATGTAAATTAAAATCAGCTAATAAAGTATATTGAAATACTGATTCATTACACTAAGTCCATACTGTGATAGTCATATTTCAGTAGTTAAAATAAGAAAATATATAAATGAAGGCTTAAGCATAAATTGGTCTTTTTGCAAATTTGGATATCATAATTTCCCAGCCAGAAAAAGTGAATGTGTATGGCTGTGCTGTTTCAGGTGTTTGAGCATCTCTCTCTGAAGCAGAAAATTCCAGAAAATTTCTGGAAAAAAAAAAATCATAGTAATATAATAAGGTACTGCAGCTGCATAATGACCTGCATTAAAAGGAAGCAACAGTTTCCATTCTTTTAAAAATACATTATTATTACATAATTAGGATGATGCTAATGATAATAATGTTTATGATAATAACATTTTTTTTTTAATGCTATGCATCCCTCATCAGAAAGTGTAAAACCATGATTTGATAAAAGCAAACATCTGGCTTCCAGCACCACTACACAAAGCCATGGATGCCTTGATAAAAATAAGACTCAAAAGGCCATGGCAGCCATACTGAAGCAGAGCATTAACGGTCAGATGCACTCTGCATTTCTAACAGCTCATTATTCATAAAAACCTCAGGCCCATGGCAAGCTTTAAAAGAAGAAGTGACACAGCTTGGGTAAATCGAACACTGGAAGGCAAGCACAGTGGCATCGTGACTCAGAAAGACACAGTATGTCCCCTTTCATGATGCAGTGCTTCAGAAGCCTTCGTATGAGCACACTGAGCCAAGGACCTTCCCTCCAACTAGGCTGATTTGTCTACAGGGCTGAGCAGGGAAGAACGATTTCACACTGGTCAGCACAAATTACAGCCGTCTCAGGGTACTCTAAATTGCACTTGGCAGGCCATGGAGGTTGTTCAAGCAGTGGAGGCCAACTGAAATGTGGCATGGCTTCGTATTTCAATGACTCGCCAATACGCAAGAGTTTCTTTTAGCAAGAGGTTCCTCTCAGGAAATAGATTTTTTTTCCTGTCTGCTCTGCAACAAGAGAGTAGCTGAGAATAACCACGAAAGAGCTCTCTGCTTTATATTTGCATCAGGTAACTCCAACAAGAGGCCTTATGGTAAGGCGAAAGCAGCACTGGTTTATAACTGAGACAAAGGGTGTTGCTGGAACTTTCACAGAGGTGTGACACAGCCCACATCCCGCTGACATCGCCTTGGCAGGATGTGGCTGCCCACCAGCTCTCCTATATTCTTTGGAAAATCCCTGACACTTTTTTTTTTGTTTGTTTAAATGACTTGCAAACAAACTGCACGGTTAACCCACGTTGGCCAAATTACATGGATTGTATCAAATTTAAACCTCTTTTCTTAAACCGAGCTTCAGTACAGCATTATAAAATAAGTCAAATTCTGGTTTTATTAGAAAAAATTTTGGAAATGTATTTGTTACATAATGGAAATTTCTGACTAGACAGTTTAAGGTTTTAAAGTGGTATTTACATATGTACATGCTCTTACTAGAAATATTTTGCCTATTTCTTTCCATAAAAAAATGTAGGAAGCTGTGAGAATTGGGTCCTAAATGCAAGCAATTGGTTCCTAAGAACTGACTGTATTGAAATTAAAGGGTGCATGATGATTACAGAAGTTTTTAAAAAATTCGCACTCTGCTGGAGTTATATTTTAGGTAGCAATAAGTTTTCTAATATTAGTGGGTTCCAGTCCCAAAGAATAATCTGTTATGTGTAAAGCACCTCTGAAATCTAAGATGACAGACAAAATAGTTGTAAATATTAAACTTCTCTCTCTATGATATGTATCTGAAGCTATTTAAATGTCAGTTCTTGTTGCTTCTAGTTCTGAAAATCATCCTTTTTGTAATTTACAAAGTAAATTCGCTAAAAATAAGTAGGGTTTCTACCAGTAAGATAACACATTTAGGAAAGCTGAGAAAACATCAGGCAAAACAAATCAGGAATCTAACAAAATGCACCAGCGTTTATAAAGATTTATCTCTTTTTTTGACTTAAACAATACAGTGTTTGCTGAACTTCTACCATAAGCTCATGTCGGTGCTGTTACTGATAAGCAAAGAACACTAACAGAAATAAATGTTCTTGCTGATAAGTGAACCACAGGCAACCCTTCCTGATATTAGTGAGGTTTTTTTAAAACCTTGTCTCAATTCTCACCTCCAAAAAACACAGCCAGAGAATCTCCAACTCTGGAGGTTAACAGAGGCTTTTGCAGTATGTAGAGTTTTGTTTGTTTGGGGTTTTCAGGGTGTTGTTTTTTTTTCCCCCCAGCTTTGCAAAAAGACGCAGCTCTCAGTACAGCGTGTGCAGGACACGGCACAGAGCGGAAACTCGCCGCGGTACTGCTCTGGAGGAAGTATCAGTTTCTTTCCTCATGAGCAGTCTGAAAAACCTGAATTTGTGAGCCTTCAGAGCGTCGAGTCTGCACCCCCGTGCCCCTTATCGAAAGTGCTTCATCCGCCTTTCCCAGGTGGTGAAATGGCAGATAGGTGAGATGGTGAAACGGCAGATAGGTGCCCAGCCACCTGTGAGGCTGCCCAGCAAAGCTCTGCTCTGGGCTCTGGGCACTGCTGCTGAGCAAACACTGAGGGCAATGCCCGAGGAGCTCGGGTCCCATCCGGCAGCCACCTCCAGCTAGGAGCACGGTTGGCACCACTTCCATGTCTGCTAGCCCCGGCATGACAAACTGCCACTTGTTGAAGGCTGAGCGTTACTGGCTCCACCAGTTGTTATTTACAGGGTTTTACAAGGCTGTGCTTTGTTAGCCAGCGTCGGCATGCTGCAGAAACAGACTTTGAGATGAGCTGCTCTTTGCAGCTGAGCTCTCTGAAGCCAGTGCAGCTACCCTGGGAACACGGGGTACCCATGGAACAGCCCCTGCGCAAACACCCAGCCTCTGCCCCAAAAATACCTGTCTGGTTGGAGCTATAAGTTCATCTTACACTTTTGTGCACCTTTGCAAAAACTGCTATTGTCTGTATGTTGTGCAAGTTCTTCATAAACCCATGGCCACGATGTTCCACCAGCGGTTTCGCAGGTTATCCTACATTTAGATGTGGTCTTGATCCATGGTGACATCTACACAAATTTTGATGTCAAAATGTAAAAGATTCCTCGTTCAATTTGCCCTGCTTACCTAAGAGACGGGATGCAAGAACTAGAATCAGGGAAAAAAACACTTTTCACCCTATAATTTCAGCAAAACAGTTAACTGAGAAAGGTCATATATACCTATGGAATTATTTTGGAGAAAAATCAAAAATGTGAGTGCTTTCCCTACAGCTGCAGCTCAGAGATTACCCCATGATGTTATTTTTGCTTTTGTTTAATCACTTTTCCTCAAAAGGAAATGGGGGATTTTCTCTGAAACACCAAACATCATCTGCTTATGGGTCAAAGCAAGCAAATCTCAGATGAACCATAAACACTGCCCCAAAGAGTCCAGTACAGCTGTGAAACAAGTCACCCACTTGTATACTTTGAGGCTTCTATAATCAAACACTACTGCCCAAAGCACAACATAGCTAGACTGACCCTCCTTGATTCAGTGATGTACTTGGCCTCTGCCACCTCCTTGGGATGATCAGAAAATGGAATAACCCAAGAAATCTTACCACCCATACTACTGCTGTGGATATTGTTTGGTATGAACGAAAATGAAAGCTGTGTTTGCGTTTGATGAATTTAAATCAGTTTATACCTCATGCAGATTAGCTCAGAGACAGGACCAATACCTTTTATTTCATATATAATTCAACATGGGGAAATTAATTACTTTACTGGATGTAAGTTTCAAATGAAATGCAAAATGTTTAATAGCGATTTTTCCAGATTTTATCGTGTGATAATGTGGCAGTCAACCCTTTGGCATTATTTAGTTCTCTTTTACTTTCTTTCCTCTGTGCAGCAAAAGAAAGAGGAAAGAGAGCGAGGGGAAGAGAAGAAGGAGGGGGGAAAAAGGTAACAAAAACAGACACTGCTTTGGTTAAGAAATGTAAACTCAGAAATCAGTGGAACTTAAAATTGTCAGAAATGAAGCCAAGGCTTGCTCATTCTTGTTTACATTCGGGCAGATTGTCCCAACAATTTATTGAAAGACAACTCTAAGACAGTGGGAATTGCTGCTAGAAATTTGACCCTATCACCTTTACTCACACATCAAAATTCATTATAAGTAGCACCATATTAATTAATGGAGGTACTCACAGAGTTACTACCAATGATCAAAACAGTGGGGGAAATTCAGTCCACCACGAACAAAGAATGAAGAAGTGCCAAGATGCTGCTTTGAAACAGCAAAGAACAGGATCTTCAGAAGTTTCAGTTTGAGTCAGCGTATGCAACAAGTCTTGTCAATAAACCAGACCTATTGCATAATAAAGCAAAAAAAAACAATTTCCATGTTTTCCTCTACTGCTGCTGTTCCTGTAAAGCTAAACAGTTGGGAAAAGGGGAAAAATAAAATGCCTAAGCAATGCTTTTCTATAATGAGAACCCAAAATGTCATCTGCTGTTGTTTCAGAACATGGCCCACTGTGTTTCAGTCTTCTCATTATACCATCCTCTGGAAATTTCCCTGAACAATTTTACCTACTCTTTTTTTTTTCTTTTTTTTTTTCCCCTTCCTGTGAAAGTAAATACTAAGGAAGCACCAATTACCAAAGAAGCAGCAAGGATGTAGCAGAAGCACTGCGTTAATACACTTTAGGCTTCCAAGGCACTGGAAGCTCTGGAGTCCCCAGGCAGGTAGTCCCAGAAGTCTTGTAGCCTTCAGCATTTGACCAGGAAAACAAGCTGGTAGAAAGCTGCTTGAAGTCTCTTAGAGCAGGTTTCTTGCTAACACTGCAATTTTAAAATTATATAAGGAGTTATGTGTCTGATTTCAGTTAATTATCTTGCTCCTGTTTACATCTAAGGCTTCTTCCTCATGTATCAGCCATTATCAATGGCTCGGAAACAATGATATATTATTATGGTTATTTTCTGTTGTTTTTTTTTTACTATTTAATACTTCTTACAGTTTCTCACATGCAAGAAAATGTTTCTCTTGTACCAGCTTTTAGGGCAGACACTCCTAATTAGCTTACTTTTCCTATCCATTCTTTAAACCAAGGATTTTAATATAAATCTAGCTGAAAAAGGAGATGTTTCCATGTGCAAACTGTCAAACATAAACAAGGCTCATGTTCACAGTCCATCCCTTTGGCATGAAGAACAAAACGTCACGCAAAAGTTTTTTCCCCCTTCAAAGCAGTATTTAGTATGTACACTTTTTTTAATCTGCGTGTTTTCTTGTAACACAATAAATGCCCAGGATAAGCATGTACTACGATCACTTCTATTGCAGCCTCTCTGTTAGACATCCTGGTTCTGTATAAGCCATGCTAAGAATTAAATTTAATACTACTAATACAAATCAGTCTGCTAAAGCTGCGTTCCTTTTTCTCAGATGTACCTTAGCACAGTTCAGTGAGATACACTTTTAATTACTGGTGCTGTTACGTAGTGCAGACAAGAGTCTGCCTTCCAAGCACAGCTCACCGCACTAAATACAGTCAATGTCCATGTACTTCACACAACTAAAATGTGAGCACAATACCAACCTATTGCAGAACAGTCCTATGGTGAAGTTAAGTTAAAAAAAAAAACCTAATTCTTTTCCTACCAAGACCAAATACGAGAGATTAGGTATATATACTTATTATAAACAGCATGTCAGTGTCAATGAAGTAGTCGGAGCCAGTTGCAGGTATTGATCTCACTATTGCTTATTTTAGCATTTCCTGCTATATTCTAGCATCTCAGATGAGGGCTTTTCTAAACTGTTAGAAAACATAAACCGACAACGAGCTTTTTTAGTAGCAGTAGGCGGTATTCTGCTAATTAAAGATCATGAAGTAGGAGGGACTATCTTGCTAATTTCCTACACAACCTGAAAAGGAATATGAAGCTTTTAAAAGCTGTTGGAGGCAGGGATGCAAGCTTTCATCCTGCAGATGCTCTCTGTTACTCTTGCCACAGTACTTCAGAGAAGTCTCTGGAGTTTTGCTTGGGCACAAAAATCCCCTTGTCTAAACCTGTTTGAAGGATCAGGCCCCAGGGTCATTTGTGGGTGCAGCTTTCACCTGTAACAACCTGTACTTGCAACCCTTTAAAACTACCTTGATTGGTCAGAACTTAACAGTTGGGAATTTTACCTGAATAACAAATATTTTTCTCTAGTCACTTTTCAAAATTCCGCTGCTCAAATCAGCCAGAATTTATCTTTCTTTATTTTAATGCTTTAAAAGCACAACGCAGTGATTATGTCTGTTTCTGATGTGCTAACATTTGCTTAACATTAACAGCAAATATTTGTCAAGATATAAAAAGCACTCAACCCCCTGCCCCCGCCCCCAACTATTTTCCACCACTGAAAACATATGTTAGTAATGAGGGATAAATAAAAGGTAATTAAAGCCAACACATTTAGCAGTGAGATATTTTTAAATAATCCTTAGCAGTGGGTAGCACATCAGGCAGCTGCAGTGGAAATAATGGAGGGGTTTAGAAAAAAAAGCACAAGTAGAGAACACAAAAAGGCCAAACTTTGTAGTCTCTTAACTGTTGCTGTAGGTCACGGAAGCAGAGTAATTTGCCCAGAGTATATATATATTTTAATATATTTATATATATGGGAATGTCTATATTGTGGTGCAGTGCAGACGTAACCCAAGTAGCTCTGGTTCATCAGAAACATTTCTCCTACAGTAGCACAGAGCTGAGCACAGGCTAATTTACCCTGACGAGAAGAGCAAAACAGCAAATGGTAAGAAATCAGCCAGTGCAAAACCCACTGCTCCAGCTGAGTGGTTCGTGCAGCATTCGGCCTCGCACCCAGATGTCCGAGCATCATGCTGCGCTTTGCAGTGGTCTGCAAAAGCTTCAAAATCCTAGGTGATTTTCCCAGCGAACTGAGGAGAAAGGAAGTGGAAAAATTGGGATAACATGAAGCACAAGCTGGAGGGAGAGGACGGCTCAGGGAGACACTTCCAAGTCCACGCAGAATATAAAGCATGGCTCAGGCATTAGGGGATGGGAATTCCACACCCATTCATCACACAAACATTTTCCTCTTAGCATGTCTGACAGTTCAATTAAAATCCCTGAATGCTTTTTCTGACTACTCTTACCTGTTTTCTTAGCTATTCCTGCCTGTAAAAGTCTGGTGTTTCAAGTATGTTGTTCTAAAATCCGGGGCTACATTCGGCACTTTTGAAGTAATAGGGGAAGGGGGACATAAGAGACTTCATCCAAATATTTGGACAGAAATTAGCTTGCTTAAGCTAAAAAATTCCTGTAGCTGGCAGGGGCACGAGCCCTTGGGTTTAAGAAAGCAGGGCTCCATTTCAGGGAGCAGCTAGCAACCAGGGATCTGTGAATCCCAGAAAGTGTGCCAGCAGTGAAAGAGTCACGCAACTTGGTGAGACCCAAAGCAGCGCCCAGTATTTTGTCTGACTGGGTTAAGTGTCAGTGCACCAGCCTGGCAGGTGTTCAGTTAGAGAGAAAGCATGACTCCATCTGTAACAAATATTCAAGGTTTACAGGGGTCCTCCTTGTAACTGCAGCCAGTAAATAATTAGAAGTTGTGGGGGCTGTAGCCCTTGAAATAAAACTTAATGAAAAGTAGTGTCTAGAAAGGTGCTTCAAGCAGATTTATCCTTACAATAGTATCAAAACAAATGAACCTTGGAGAAGTACTTAGACAACACATCATGAATTATTATGTCTTATGTTTTTGTTCAGGTTGAGCCCTGAGCCTAGACTGTCCCCATCCTCCCACCTATCCTTATGTGTTAAAACTTACTTATTTAAGAAATCTTTGGTGGGCATCTTCATTCAGACTTTCAGTCCTGGCAAGACTTTAAAGTAAACATTTCTCATCACATGCAACTTTTATGCAATCTATATAACACCAAATATACAAGCAGGGCATAATCATTTACAGGTGCATGCTTCTTGCAAGCCTTCCACTTCTTCACTACACTCGCAATCCATGGGAACGCTGCTACCCTGATAGCATTTGTGCTTCACCACACCATAGCATTTGTGCTTCACCACACGAGAGTGTCTGTGGAAGTGAACACCACCTCTATTTTTGTGCATTGTACAGCTCTCAGCATACAGGTGTTAAACAAACCTACAATTAAGACTTAATATCTCAGAGCATGAGGTATCTCCGTGCTTCTAGTTTTATCACTAGTTTAGGTTACAACTCAACAGCGCACGACTCGCTCAAGGAAACGCAGCATTCAGACAGCGACTGCATGGCTTGTTTTGTCTGAAATTCAGGCCTGACTCCCTCTCATGTGAGGATACACAAAGTGCCCCTGTCCCATTACTATGCACCTGGTACTGGAACGCATTTTCTGTGAAGCTGCTTTTCCAAATAATGTTGGCTGTGGCACCTAGACATTAATTTGTGCCCCATGCTGTGCCCATGTATAAGAGCTTGTTTCAGAGAAACTGCAACGTTGAGTAACAGTAAGAGTCGTAACTCTTAAGTCACAGAAAAAAAAGTTCATTTTGAGCTTTCTGTAGCCTTGTGTTCTTCCGTCCCCTGGATGTGGCTGCACAGTCACAGATCCAGTGACTTTGCTGGAAAAATCTCTGCCTTGGGCTAGACTGTATGGGAGATAGAAGTGGTTTTTTTTCTAGAAAGGAATTTTGCTGGGCAATCTTTTTTCATTGTTTCTCATAGATATCATTGTGGCAGATGATATGATAGAAAGAAGACATATTTGTGAGAACATTTAGCTTAGCCTTTTTCTGCTGTTAGAGGTTACCATATCACTACCACCGAAATTAAATACAAGGATACTTCTATAATTTTAAAGTATTGTTTCATGTGGTTCTCCTGTGCTCAGTTTGTTCGCCATAGGGGATTTTAGAGAGGAAAATGAATCAATCAGGTGGGACCTCCTGATGTAGAGGGGTGATCATTCTTCCCTTGGGCAAATAAATGATCCTGCTAAAAAAAGACACTTTCAAAAACTGGAGGGATTGGCAGAGGGAAAAGAGCTCTTAAAAGTGCAAGGAGCAGAAAGCCAGGTCTCAGAAATGAGTGAAAAAAAAACATTCTGGGAACTAGAGGAAACTGTATAGTTTTCTTCAGTTAAAAAAGCTAGGCTAAATCTTGACTACAGCCATGCTTGAAAACCAGCTTGGCCAGCTTTTGCAAGGACATAGTGGGCAGGGTGATATTTGTTTATAAACTTTAAAATTTGTATTCTGTCATGTCTAATCACTTCCAGTTTTCTCCATTTCAAAGGTTACTTGTTTTAGCTTATACTCTAATAAAAACAGTCCTTTGGCCTTCTTAGGGGAGTTCAGTTTCAAGAAGAAGGTCTAGTCAGATTCAAAGCTTAAAGCTGCAGCAAGAGTACTTCTCAAGTTTATAAAAAACATACTTTAATGCTATTGTAGGCAAGAGTTTTCAAACCACCCAAGTGAGTTAAAAGTTCAAGCTTCACTGAGCTGTGATTCTGGACAATCTGAGAGTAGCACATTTTTTTTCTAACATTTATTATACCTCTGGGCAATCTCTTGGGTACAAGTCCAGTGAATCTAGCATAATTAACCTTTAAACTCATGTTTGTGAACAAAAACTGATACTTGTAATCAAATAATTCTGGCCCCCGATCTCAGAAAGAGATAAGTTAAGGCAAAACCATGCAAATGGGTGTAGTTTCACTGACTTCAAAGGGTATTGAAATTTTTACTTGTATGCAACTGTGGACAATTATATTTTCAGGGTTACATGAGAAATTAGAAAGCTACTTTAGTGTCAAGGATGCCCACTTTAGAAGTTCTTTTGCTTGCTTCTTCGTTTTGTAAATGTAAGAGAGTTATAATGTGTCATGAACCCAAAGCCAGCTTCCTCCATAAAAAAAAGATCATTGAATTGTTGCTAGTCTCAAGTGATTCACCAGTCTGAGGTTTTATATCTATACCTGCATTGGTTTCCAGAAGAATTGTCTGCAGTCTGTAAATCCCCTGTGATGCAATCCCTCTAAAGATAAATGTAAGGCATATCATAGAATCATAGAATCATAGAATGGTTTGGGTTGGAAGGGACCTTAAAGATCACCTAGTAATATATGGCTGACATTTTTCTTCAAAGTAACCACCAGTGAGACCGGGATGAAACTGGTAGGAGCTAGATCTTATGTGACTCTTCACATTCTTCTCTTCACCTCTCAACTGCACTTCACATTTCTGCCAATATCTACAGTTTCAATTTGCCTCCAAATGTTTTCCACAATACCAGGTGAACTGCATCTTTGTACTTTAAGAGACCTATTAGAAATATACTACTCAGTTTAAAATGCTGCTAAGATTAAACTCACTTTGCAAGCTGTAGCTAAAAGCTATTTAGAAATGAGGCTATGATTGGCTAGCAGTATATACCAGGACAACAGCAAATGTTGAACTGTCTGAAGAATGGGAACGACAGTGAGCTTTGGAATTTGATTTTAAGCTGAATTCTTGTCTTGTGAACTCATCTGTTCATAAGTTCTTCTTATTCAACTAGAAAAATTATTCTCAAAGGGAGAAGAAGGGCGTTAAAGTGTGCAAGAACATTAACAATTCCTATAAAGAAACACAGGTTATGGGTTTGGTTTACAACCCTGAAAGAGAGAATCAAATGGGAGATAAGAAAAACAACCAAAACAAATGAAAGAGAAAGGTTATCCTGAGGTCTCTACTTATGTCACAACACAAAGTCATGGTGACATTCAATGTAATAAGGAAAGACAAAAGGAAATACTTTTTTAAAACAGCATGTGCCTAAACAGTAGAATTTATGTCTTTCGAAGATATTTTAGACAGATTGCAGCAAATTCAAACAGGGGTTGGAAAACTGTAGGACGTAAAAACTCAGAAATATAGAAGGATAACATACTTTTTTTAGAGTGATTTTAAACCACCTAGTTCAGAGCTTAATTCAACTTTCAGTTATTAGCCAGATAAAAGGAGCTGACACCCACATCTTATCACTAAAAAACACTAATCCCTCAGCCATCATGGCAGTTCTTAAGCAAGGATATACATTTTACAGGATGGTTACTAGAGACCAGGGTAGATAATATACTTGAAAGTTAGAGACATGTTACAGATTTCATTTACAAACACTGACAAACCTTCATGTAAGACTTTTACCATAACACAAAATGTAAAAAACAGGATAGATGGCAAATGTCTGTCCAAGCCCCTTGTACAAGTCAGCTGCACACAGGGAATGCCCCTACTTTGAAGTTTCATGACATGATTGAGCCAATGGTTACTACACATAGAAATTAAGCAGAGGTGCAGTTATTGACACCTGCACCTGAAATAACTTGATATTCATTTTTAAAAGAAGACATGAGAACTAGTGCACATTTTCAAGAAAGGCTCAAATCTTATTCCTTCCCTTAGCGAAAGTATTGTATCAAATACTCATAGAACCTCCACAGATATCCAGCCAGACCACTCTTCCTCCATTCAAACCCATCCTTTGCAAATGTCCATCTCACTACTTCTTTCATTCAAGTTATGCTGATATGCCTTTCATCAGCTACTTTTCTGGTCCTATTCAAACAGCCATTCACCTCTTCAGCTGAGCAATGCGGGAATTAGCAAAGGGAGGAGTAAAAGAGCCCTTTCTTGGCAGTTAGCTCTTTCACACGTCATTGAGCTATGATCGGAAAAAAACTATGCTACTTGGTGGCACTGATACCAACAAGTTTATCAGTATCTTAAAAAAAATCACATAATTCCAGAGTGCACTGTTCACTCCACACATAAACCCCACTAATTATGAAAATAATCAACAATATGTATACTACTGTTATCATCATAGCAGCCTGTTAGTTTTATACTGTGACGTGTTATGGGAGTTATACAAAATACAGGCATTTGTGTGCAGAATTTGTCATATCCAGAGAAAGACCCTGTCATAATACTTCTTTTGAAGCACAAAATACAACACATCTCAAATTTTTTGTTCAGTACAAGTACAAAATGAAGTTCTTTCATCATAATCATCCTGTTGGCTATTAATTGTGCCCATGGCATTCTGGTTAGGAACAAAACAGTTGGTCAGACACCACAGTAATGCAAAAATGAGTTGCCTGAAGGAATGATCACTTAGGAGAGAGCTAACAGGCTTCACTGCTTTTATTACTTTAACCAGTCTTCCAGCTCTCACATGAAATGAGCTCCTTAGCAGCACACCATTGTTCTTAAACTATTTCTGAGGCTGATTCTGAAGTTATCATGTAATGACCTTGACTTTGGAAACGTCCTTGTTACTTTTTCTGCTACTACATCCTGGTTTGGAGAAATCAAACCAAGTGATGTAGTTCAACCTGTCCTTTCTGGCTTTGAAAGTCCTCTTTGTGTAATTAAGAGAAACTTTTAAAGTGCTCTTCAAATTAGGAATTAGCATCGATACCATTTATGAAAATCCTTGCAGATATCTCCTCAGTCAGTGTTCACATTGACTGAGCTGGAACAAGCTGCACTCTCACTAAGCTTGGGATGATTTCTGGCATTTGCCCACTTTAATAAGATGCTGGAGAAGTTTTGTATTTCATTTGGGCAAATGAGTTGGACTGAGTAATTTTCTTCTAATTAATTTTATCAGAACTTAGGGATTTTTCTTTGTTTTTGAAAGAATAAGACATGGACATAAAAGAAAACCCCAACTGTGAAACTGTGGTTCACTGCATAATGATACCATCAGCCCACTGTCTGATTGCAATCAGAAGACTTGATTATGCTACACATATTTCTTCTGTTTACTATGCACAGAGAAGCATTTTGCCATGAAGAAAAATACAATGCTCTTATTTGCCATGCTCTGCGAAGAAATATCTATGTGTGTGGGATGGTATAGAGCTACGCAGCACTCCCTGATCATAGTGTGAGTATCAGAAATGGTCTGCTATTGCGGACCTCAGATACTCTTCTGAGTTGACAGCCAGCGTTTGTTAATGTGGGACTAAACGTTGGCTAACATGGATAGACAGCTTGTAGTACCCAGTGTAGCTCAGATTTAAATCAGGCATCCCTGCTTATCATGCACTGTATACATATACACATGTATATGTAGATACAGTAAGTGCACAAATATATGTATATGCATATACTCAAACACACAGATATTGAACTCCAGTACCTACTTCTCACAGTAATTCCCTTTGTGTAACAAAAGACCACTGTACTGAATTTTGTTCAGTTATAATGGAATGATGAACACTTCATCTTTCTCTTTTATTAAAGACGGATACTCTCTTGTTTTGGGTCTACTCTGCAAGTACCTTCATAAGAAGTTTTCATAAAAAGCATCTGTACGTTCTTCTATTATCTTAAAAAGAAGTTGTGTGTTTACTCTTTCCTGCGCATGAAGCACGTAATTACAACACAAAGTGAATAAGTATGATAGTCTCATATCTTAGAATAGCTATTATCATACATTAGCTTTGCCAGAAAAGGGGCCAGAGTAAAAGAGGTACAGAAGGAGAACAGAAATATTTGACTATGTATCTTTCCACTTAAACGTCTCAAGTTCTATGAAGCTGTATTGCTTTAATTAGGACAGCTTCCTGAGGTTATATATAGCTTTGAAAGGGCTGTGTTAATTATTGGCACTACAGCACTGCTCAAATTGGGAACAGTTTGGAATATAACATATTCAATATTCCAAGAGAAACACTTCAGGAAATATATTTGACACGTTAATGTAGTAACATTGTTTCGCAGAGAATATAGTTAATGATCTAAGAGATGGAGGTTTAAGGCTTGGTTTGGTGTTGTGCTTTTTAAACACAGAAATGAAATGGAAGAAAAACATGCCCTCCTGCTCACTTCTGCAGCAGTAGCCACTTCTGTCCTTTACCCTGAAACTGCACAGTCTCTAAAAGAATAAATAATTTATCCACAGAGCAGACATGCTCGAGTTGGCTCTGCCAATGCCCAGCCCAGGATGGAACTGTGGAGAAACTGGAGTGAAGCCCAATTGCACGGGAAGTGCTGCATTGCATGTGGGTGACATACTTGCTTCACCTCCACCAAACAAGGAATCCCCCTGCCCCTTACTGCACTTGCCTGTATGCGTATCTCTACGTGCAAGCAAATTAAATATAAAACAATACAGAGGGTACAATAGCTAACTCATGCTTTTTGAAGGAAAACTTACAGATCACTGTAGACAAGGCCATAAATCTGTGCTGTGCTGTGATGATAGACTCCTCTCAGGATAATTAAGAGCAGGATCACAACAAAAGCTGGAAGCCCCCAACTCAAAAGGAAGTAAAGCAGGTAGCGCCGCTCTGTGTGTTCATCATTCATCACCAGGACGTACCAGAAATTAACAGCCTGAGGAATAATGCAGAATATTAATCAGTAGATGTGGTGGATGGTTAGCTATCCCAAAAAACAAATCACTCTGAAAGTCACAATACAGCATATTTCTGTCCCAGCACATGCGTAGATATAAACATTTTTCAACATAAATATTTTGTTCTCATTTTCTTCTCTTAAGTAATCATAAGAGACTGAGTATAAAAGAATGCTTATTTATATAACTGTTAGATTTGGAATTAGACTATCAGAGAGGAAGCAACACCCTGTTTAGTAGAAAACACTACTGTTGCAGTGCAAAAATAGCTTTGTGGTGCAAAAGTAGCTTTCTTCTTGGATTTCCATGCCTTCACAGAAAATACAGACATATAATATTGCTAAATCTGATCCATATTGAATCTTTTTATACTATTTTTCAGCTCTATGTATCTTCTTGCAGGAAATGCACTAACCTCCTTCAACAGTTCTGACTGTGGTCCAGTTCTGGGCTCACCAGTACAAAAAAGACGTGGAGCGAGTCCAGCAAAGGGCCATGAAGATGATTAATAGACTGAAAATCTCTCCTGTGAGGAGAGGCTGAGAGAGCTGGGACTGTTCAGCCTGGAGAAGAGGAGGCTCAGGGGGATCTTATCCATGTTTATAAATACATGATGGGAGGGAGCGATGAAGACGGAGCCAGACTCTCCTCAGTGGTGCCCAATGGCAGGACAAGAGGCACTGGGCACAAATTAATATACATGAAATTCCATCTGAACAGAAGAAAAAGCTTTTTTACTGTGGGGGTGGTCAAACACGGGGCCAAGCTGCCCAGAGAGGTTGTGGAGTCTCTATCCTTAGAGATAATCAAACCTAACTGAACATGGTCCTGGGCAGCCTGCCCTAGCTGACCCTGCCTGAGCCAGGCTGTTGGACTAGACAGTCTCAAGATGCCCCTGCTGCTTCAGTGGTTCTGTGATTCTGTGTAATATTTGTATAAGAGTTTGATAAAAAAATGCAAATAAGTGAATATAAATTCACAGGCATCTCTACAACAATCTGTGTTTTCTTATGATCAGCTCATCGTCAAATGGCGTAACTAAGAATTTAATACCATATGTGAATCAAAATGAAGAAGTGGAACAGTTGAAATTTCTTGAAAGAACTGGTAGTATGAGTAAGGAAACCCTTCAAGTAAAAAAAAATACTTAGAGTTTTGCTTAGATCTTTGCATTTTCTTTAAGAGGTTAATAGTAAAAACACTTTCCTATGTCCTACACACGTGACGACTTCCTAATAAACACCTGAACTATCCACAATAAAAATATGTTTTGCAAAATATTTCACTTCCTCCACTGCAAACATATTATACCAGCTACAACCCTGCATGTTTTATGATTATTTCTGGCCTTTTACATGGGGTGAATAAGGAATTAATTTTGTCTTTTTCTGTCTAGAGGGCATCATACTCATCTCTCTCCATTGTCTACACAGGGATTTCATAAAATAATGTTTATTTATATGATTAATTTGCAGCTGTCTATTGTTAGGATAGGTAAAATCCACATACAGTGACAAGACAATTGGAAAGTGATTACTTGTGTTTGTGAAATTTTGCAGATTCCTGTCAGCCAAGGGTTTGTCTACCAGTTTGTTCAGGCAGACTGAATTTTCACAATCAAGTACTTAATTAGTGGTTTGTGGATTCCTTATGTAAGTCTTATCAGTTAATTATCACTACAGGTTTTTTTCTGTGATTTATATAGCATGAATATACAATACTTTCTATCATGAATGATAAAGCACATTGCATACGCTAACAACTTGTTTTAAAAAAAATCATTAGTTTAGTAAGCATTTTAAATACTCCCTTAGAGAATGAAATTTTATAAATATGTCCAGTATATGTAATTATATTAATTATATAGTAATTATTATGGCCTTTTTTATTTTCATTTGGTGCTTGGTGCTACGTGAACAAAGGTAAAGTTTGTTTTCCTTAAAAGAATACAGGAAAATCCTACCATATAATTGCAACTGTCCTGTGTAGGTTGAAAAAACACAGAAAAACTATTAATTCCATTGTTGGACATTCACAGGAAGAAAACATTAAGCAGATGAAAATGGTATTTGGAAAAAAATCCAGAGTTTTCGGAAAGATTTTCCCTACTTACTGGTTGTCCTTTTCTGTCTTAACTTTTGCATGGGATTGAGAACCCATTCAATACTCTGTCTGTCACCTCATGCCAATAAACATTCTTCAAATTACATGCCTCTGTAGTCCTGACTAGGCTGTGCTTCACTGCGAGCACTTCCAGACAGCAAAATCCTTGAACAGATTTATGCCATTATGCTCAGGTATTGTTGGTTGTACTAATTCTGACAATGTGGTGAACACTGTTCTCAGTCATTCAACTGAGATTGCTTTCTAAGAAATTGTACCTCATGTCCTTGCTCTGTGTTTGTTCAGCCATATTTACCTATCTCACCTCATTTATCACAGAAGAACACTTTAACACCCGTGCTGCTGCAAAGGTGTAAGGGGTTCTGGATAGTTCACCACTTCCTCCGCAGTGACATTTTTATCTTGATAACTATAAGTTCTTGTCTTCAACCCCTTTTGATGTTCCAACATTTAATCAACGAAACGCAAATCGTGGAGCTAATTTTAGCAAATCCTTTCCTGTTGCCATGCTGCAACGATAACCAGTTCTAGAGAAGAATAAAATGTACAGTCCATTTCCCAGCTGCTCAGGTGGAAGGACAAATGTACAAGTTGTGATTGTTCTGATGTAGAATGCAAAACAATTACGAATTCAAATAACACTCTAATGACACAATGCAAACTTCAGTGAAACTTTTTTCTTTTAAAACGAGGCAATTAACTGAAATTACCTTCCCAAAACTGGGTTACTTTTGTTCATTTCTTTATTTATTCATTTATTTATCTTTAGTGATAATCTGTTGGTATCTGGTAAATACCAGCTGCAAAATACTTTGAATAAAGTCTTTCCCAACTCAGTGTGAAAACTTCTGTTTCCCTTCTTCCTTCTTTTTAGGAATGACCACAGTTTTCATTTTAAGAATGGTTGCATTCTTTCACATAATTAATTTTTCAAAGCTGTTAACCAGTCCACAAATAATTCTTAAAAACAAGCATTAAACTTATTGCAAGATAAGTACTTGTCTTACAAGTCTGAAATAAATTTACAGAAAATTTAAGGTGACATTAAATCCACAAAGGAGGAAGATTCAGTTATGGGTGACAGCAAGCTCATTACATTCACTCTGATTTGCTTATTGAACTGTCACTTTTGGTGATTTACTCCACCGCAGCAATGGCTCAAAAAAGTATAAAGAATCTACCTTTTCCCATTATTTTACTCTATGTCAGAACTGGCAATTGAGAACTACATAATTTTAATTTTTTCCTCAAAAGAGAGTTCTTACTTTTTTTAAGTATAATTACTACACCTAGCAATATGCAGAAGATAGAAAGATTAGGACAGAAAGGTAAGGAAGCTGTCCTAGAGTCTAGAGAGTGAAGATCTTTGATCTGGACTACAGAATTGAATCTGTATAGGTCCAATGATACTGTTAAATCTGTGTTTTCCTACAGACTTTCGTTGCCTGGAAATGTTGCTCCATCACCTTTTGATCACTTAAAATTCTCTGGATTTTCTGGATGTTTCAGTTCCCCATATCTGCACATATCTGCACGCTGCTTGCACTTGATTATCACATTCACCCACTTCTGTATGCAGTGACCAAGACTGACACTAGATTTGTATAAAATGAGTTAGTGATCAAGCATACACACTACACTACACAGCCTCACAGAGGGCAGAGTGACTGCATGAATGATACACATCTGTTCTCATGTTTTTGGTGTTTCCCAGAGAGAAATATTTAAGTCCCATTTCAGTATAAATACATTATTAAGTCTGCCTTCCAAATCAAGTCATATGTATTAAGTACACCATGCTGGGAAATATGAACATTCATTTCCCAGGTGTTTAAACCTGCCATTTAGACAGCAGTAGCATCTCGACTTCCAAAATCAATCTGGTTTTCGCTTGGATCTACAAGCTTTGCTAATATTGTCATGGGGACCAACTCAAGCACAGAGATGTCCCCAGCACCCCTTTAGTGCCCTGGCATTGCTTCCTCACTCTGCAATGAGAAATATAAATTCCAGGACCTATTACAGAATCACACAGAATCACAGAATGGTTAAGGGTTGGAAGGGACCTCTGGAGATCATCTAGTCCAACCCCCTGCCAAAGCAGGGTCACCCAGAGCATCTTGCACAGGGACGTGTCCAGGCAGATTTTGAATATCTCCAGAGAAGGAGACTCCAAAACCTCCCTGGGCAGCCTGTTCCAGGGCTCTGTCACCCCCAAAGTAAAGAAGTTCCTCCTCATATTCTTAATCAAGAGTAAATTGTAGCTGAGGGATGGGTTGATCTATGTTTTGGATGATTTCTTTCCTTTTGGGTCTTTCAAACTTCAGGAATTATTCACAGCTGAAGACCTGCATCTACAAAAAGGGTCAATTGCCTTCACTCTAAATTTTACTCCTGGCACCTCTTGTCAGCTCATCACTCATCAGGCTATAAAGGATTCCCTCTGAAGCACCTTTGTTCCCTCAGATTAACTTGAAGAGTCTTCATGACTAACAAACACAAGCCTGAGGCTCCACTAAACGCAAAGGGACATGCACGTTCTTAGGACTGGGCCAAAGTCTACTCCAACAAAAATAAAAATGGATTTCAACTACAGCCACAAAAATTACCAACTGCTAACAGTCATACAATTTTTTTGTCATTATAAGTGATTAATCCTCAGAAGAGCAAACATTCGAAACAGGAATCCTTTTGCAACTTAATGGAATGTAACACACGCAGGACAGGAGGATCAAACACTATCAAACACCAAGCAGTCAAAACATGAGATATCCCAGTAAAATGGCAATTTATAAACATTACTTTGTCTGTCCAAAATAGTAAATGCTCAAGAGATCTGAAGCGACTTTGGAATGAAGTGAATGAGCAGCTGTGAAGAATATAATTTACAGCTCACAAAATAATTTGTTAGTTAACCTAACAGAAAGTCATAAACCAAGATAGGTGAAGGAGAACTACAGCAGAAAAATTTCTGTGTTGGGACAGTAGAAAATAACATCCACTGGAGAGAATATTTAATCTTGCTAACTGCATAAATTCAGGAAAAACAACAAGAATAAAAAGAGTATTAATATCACTAGAGACAGAGAAGTTTAGATCGCTCCATTTTACAAGCAGTTGCAGCAGCAGTGTACATGACAGACCATCTGCTTGTAGCTTGCTAAGACCAACAAGCACAGTGGAGCTGTTAGAGAGGCTGCTAGGGTTCTCAGTGAAAGTGAGCCTGATATAATCCCAGGAAAATGCCAGATACCACACGAATGTCACTGGGAGAGAAAGCTGTATTTAGATATAGCCTAATTTGCAATTCTTGGTTTGGTCTGACAACCTGCATACTGGAGGATTTGCATGGTAATGTATGGAGCTGCATACATAAAGCTGTATGCTGTAATAAATGTGCTATGGACAAATCTTATTAAAATAACAGACAAATGGTGTGATTCATGCATTAGTGCTAAATATAAATTTCTAGATGAGGGTATGATAATGTATTTTCCAAATAACCTCACAGCTTGTTATTTTGACTAACTCACAACTGGTAATTTTCCGTAACAAATTTAATTGTTCAAGGTCTCTCACATTAGTTCAATTGGTTTTTACATTATTTACTGTTCTATAATGTGTCAAAACAGCAACGAAGCTGGTGAAGGGTCTGGAGCACAAATCCTATGAGGAGCAGCTGAGGGAACTGGGCTTGTTTAGTCTGGAGAAAAGGAGGCTGAGGGGAGACATTATCGCTCTCTGCAACTACCTGAAAGGAGGGTGTAGCGAGGTGGGGTTGGTCTCTTCTCCCAAATAACAAATGACAGGACGAGAGGAGACAGCCTCAGGTTCTGCCAGGGGAGGTTTAGATTGGGTATCAGGAAAAATTTCTTCACTGAAAGGGTTGTCAAGCATTGGAACAGGGTGCCCAGGGCAGTGGTGGAGTCACCATCCCTTGGGGGATTTAAAAGCCGTGCAGATGTGGTGCTTAGGGACATGGTTTAGTGGTGGACTTGGCAGTGCTGGGTTAACGGTTGAACTCGATGATCTTAAAGGTCTCTCCCAACCAAAATGGTTCTATGATTCTATGAAAATTGTGGCAATATTTACGCATGTATATACTCTTTTATTTTAATGAAAACTTATGGAGGTATGTTTGTCACATCATACAAGTCTAATGACTGAAATGCTAGCAACTCAAAAAATTACAGTGTAGTTTACACTTACATTATACCTGTAAGAGACTGTTTCAAAAGATCTTGATCTTTCAAAAGCATCTCTTGATGCTTAGAAAAGCTACTAACACTAATAAAAATAGTTCTTCCGTGTTTTGAGACAGTAAATTCTACAGGGTGAAGTGAGAGTCTTTATAGGGTTCAAATATTTACCCTTGGAGCTGTGACGCTCTAGGTTTAATAAAGACCATCTAATGTTTTGCCTCTCTGGTAGCACTGAATTGCAGAGATACATATACTACAATATAATCGAAACACAGTCTAAGTGTCAGTTACTTCTACAGAGGTTTTGGGGAAGGGGTGAAAAAGACTAAGAGACCAACCTGAATAAGCATCCAGCTGAACTGGCAGAGGTAAAGGTAATGGGTAACAGATGCAAGGGCAGAGCACGTTTCCTCTGAGAGATGCTGGCTCATGTAAGCAGAGGCCAGAAATGAAATCTGCAGGGAAAAAAGGAATACTTGAATATTGGAATTAAACAAAATTAATTTAATAATAACAATGAGGAAAAAAAAATCTTGAGTTTGGCAGTAAAATATACACTCAGATACCATTCCAGAGACTCAGGAGAGATACCTTGGACATTTAATATTCATCCAAAAGAAGTGACCCTTTAACACTGTCAGCCACAAAACTAGCTTCAAACTTTTTGCAGACAATCTAGTATCCATTACATTCACGTCTGAAAAGGCTATAGAGAGACTTAATATTTATTGTTTAATATTGTTCCCCAGACTAAGTCCTATGCAATGTTAGACACCAGTTTTGTAACTGAGGGTGGAGATTTTCCTCCATAAAATAAAAAGATACATTATCTTCTGTTTTCAGTAAGGCCAGAAATTTTACCAAGTAAACAAACAAACTTAAGAGGCATTTACTGTCTTCAGATTGTCAGACGTAGCAATATTATACCCCATCTCATATGATAGCAATACTGGACAAAAGGGAGTAAGCATTTCTTCTGTTGCCTAACCAGACCAAGATTTCACACTCCAAAGCAGGTATAAGTTTTTTTCCACAGACAGGCCAAATGTCAAAGGACTATACACTGGCCAGCTAAGTAGCCAACGCATTTTCTAAGGAACAAAGGTATTCCAACTCTGACTGCAATGAACACTGCTAAACAATTTCAATATAGCATTTAAAATTAAAACACAACTCAGAAACTTTTAGCTCTGTCTTCTGTGAATTTCTTTACAGAGGAAATAGTTCTACAAGTAGACTTCACTAAAGAATTAAAAGTGTTCACATAAAGAAAGGCTCCATTTACCTACTGAACACCTGCAGCAACTGATGATTTTTCCTTTCCTTTACAAGGAATGCTACTACTTTGACCAATAGACCATTGACTAGTTAGTAATAGCAATTCATGGACTGTGCAGACTGGTTTTATGTATATAAAATCAGGAGATGGGGTGGGGAAGGAAGTTCAAGTATAAAAGTGATTTGGTATACACCTGGACATTGTATTTACAACAATAGCACATGTATGGTATTGTGTAACTCTTACCTAGCCTCTTTACTATAAAAATATCCTTATAAAGGCAGGGTCTGTATATTGACAGATAGACAATGTTATCCCACCACGAAATGGAAGAATAAGAATGTGCAACTGGACAACAACTGGACTAAGAGCAATTATGAGATGATTTCATTATCTAAAGGAAAAAAATGCATTTTTAGTATTTTATGTAGGGTTCATAGGTCTTCTGCTGGGAACTGGAATCTAGCCATGGCCACATAACCATTCAGTTATTAAGAGGTAAACACATAGCTTAACACAGACTGCTATTTGCCAAATTCTGACGCTGCTAAAACAAATGCCATTGTCTGGAGTGGGTTAAACACAATTGAAATATGTGTGCAATAGCTGCCTCCCATTAGGGATAAACACATGAAATATTTGTGTAAACAACTCTGTAGCATCAGCTAGCTCAAACAGTACCAGCAGTACTTTTCCTAAAACTTGAGCAAATGCTTCTACTTACAACAATCAAAATACAACACACATCTGGGTGGAGAAGCTTTACCACCTTTTGTTCTCTGAAGGTTTGTGTATATGTCAAGGACAGACTGCTAGGCTAGAGATAAAGAAGGGTTCAAAACACAAAAGGAGACTGATCGAGTCCTGGAAACATGTTTTTAGCAACATTCTAGACTGAATGTTGGCTTGAAAGCATTTTGCATCTGTAATCAAAGAAACTACAATTTCTAGCTTTTTCCTGTGTTTCGAGAAAAACAATTTTTTGTATATGAAAAAAAGAGAAGTATCTCACTATGTCAACAGTTTCCCAACCAAAACAACGTGAAGAGTCCAAATGTTTGCAAAAAATGCATACCTTTCACGGATACTGACTTCAGTTGAAGAAGTAAACCAGCAATACGGCTGAAGTAATCACTCAGCTAAGCATTCATTGCAATTAGTGGCATTACAGTGTTTTAGACAAAAAAAGGCTAAAAAGGTAAAAGAGGCAAAGAAACATTTATACATTATTCTCATATAATTGTTATCTTGCATCTTGGGCAGAAGATACAAATGAGAATTGGTTTGTAACACAAAAAACAAATGTCAGACCATATTTTGCAATGTTGGGAGACGAGACATTTGTCAGCTGGTCTGACAAATGCTGGCTACGTTGGCACTTACAGCTTAAAAGACAATGCACCTCAATTTAGTAGAAACACATGGAGTGCAGGCCACTGGACAGACCTTTCCCCCATAATATCTGAGGTGGTCAGGGAAATGTACAAAAAAAGCACCTTCCAAATAAATTCTTCCTTAGATCTAACTGCCTCATGTCTTTGTACTTTGCTTAGTTTTTAACTGTAGTGGGCAATATTTTGTAAAAATGAACCTACTACTTTAATAGGCAAAAGTACTATATATTGGAACAAGATGTTCCCTCTTGGAACATTAAAAAATATGTATTGGATGTGCTCCTTTTGACACCATTTGTTCAGAGCAGAGATCGTATGATTTTAAACACCTTTTTTCAAACAATCTTTGTAACCCACCATTTGGTTCTATGACAAGATTATAGCACAGTGCTTCTTCCTGGTACTTGTCAAGGTGATCAGTCTTGACCCAAAACAATTTAACTAAGGGATAACAAGTGACTTAAGACACTCAAGTAGCAGGCTGTTACTTTTGTTAATTTGTGTGCGATAGTTCAGTGCCACATTCAAAAGCACAGTGATAGCATATCACTCACAAGGTTCCTCTTGACAAAATGAAAAAAAAAATTAAAAAATAAAAGATGATAAATTGATGTACTTCTGTTAAAAAGCAAAAAAGATATTTGACAGAGTTCTCATCTGATAGTCATTTACACAGTTAATTAATCAAAGGATACTGCAATTCCTTTGTAACTCTAAGACAATTACCTAGCAATTACCTGAATGAAATTAGCAGCTGGGTTATTCAGCCTAACTCATCAACACCAAACTATAAATTAATAAAACCAGATGATTTACAAAACTGTACATTCCTGTATGAAGAAGAGTATTTTTGTACCGCTGTTTCCAAGCCATAGGCTGTCTCAGAACATCACTCCTCTGCTAGTTAAGAGCCACCTCCAAGTTTCCAGTCTGCACTTATTCATGGTCAATTTATATCTATTTTTTCTTCTGTTGGAAGCCTCTCAGGTTCAACAGGATTTCCTCCTCCATGGGGTTTGCACTATCATGAATTCACGGAAAGCAGTAGTATTCTCCCTCAGGTTTCATTTTTCAAGGCTAAACAAGCCGACCACGGCACAGCACAGTACTCTGTAGAGAAGCCTAAGCTGGGCTGGACAGCAAAAGCAGTTTAGCTCCGTGAATAACAGCATCTGCCTGGATCAATTTGTCTTGTTTCTCCAAGTAATCCTATGTACTGCGCTGTGAAATGTGTACTCACATGTGTGAAAGCCTGTCCTTGTGCAGAACTCTTTGCAGCTTGCGTACCAATTTCATTGTCCTTCTCTACACTAGTGCCACTTTGATTCTGTCCTTCTTGAAAACACTTACTCAGGGTTGGATGGATAAGAGCTGCAGAGGTCTCTCAAGATTCTCATCCAACAGTTTTCTTATTTCCCTATATACCATGAAAATACTTCTTCTGATATACGGTGATCATCTGGTGCATACAGTTTATCTTCTCATTTCCAACAGACTATCTCTTGCCACAGAGTTAAAGTTTTGCTGTTAGCCTACAAGTTATGACTTTTCACCTTGTTCTAGGAAATATCCCTGTATTTCACCCTTCAGTCTTCAAAGCTATTCACATCTATCCATCCCTACCCCACTACCACTTTGTAATGTCAGTGCTTCTCTGCGTTCTGCCAACAGTGCATTTTGCCCAGACACGTTGTTTTCTGTTCCTTTAGGATCAGTGAAATACCTCTCTTCATTCGCCACTCTCTCATAGCTGTCTTTTCCCATTAGTCTGTCTCTTCCCACATCCAACTTCTTGGACTGATCCTCCTCCATTATTATTTTACTAATTATATGTCATAGCATGTATTTTACTGCATTTATCTCATCAAAGAAAACTATCAGACTAGTCTAGCACGATCTAAGTATAAACACACAGGAGTCTTATTCTCCACTTCATTTATCTTTTGATAGGATGTCTTTTGATAGGTTGTCTTTTTCTAAACTCTTACATGCTTCTGAGACTGAATTAATGAGCTTGCAGTTGGCAAGATTATTTTTTTACTATATATTACTTTTGATATATTATTTTCCATTCACATAGCAGCACTCTGAAGTGAAGCATTTGTTAAAAGCACTTGCTGTGAGACATACAAGGTATCATGCCAGCATTTTCAAAGTAAGGAATGGGAACCTTTTTGTTCCGACCTATGAATGCACCTGTCCTTTGGGTTCTCCTTCTGCCTCTGTAGCCATAATCTTCATTCCATGCTACTAACTCTATTCACCGTCTTGCCTTTTTCCTAATGATGATCTTTAAAATCATTATCTTCTCTGAAAATGTGAAGATTTTAATTTTGTTTGTTTGGAGTCACACGTAATATATTTACTTTTCCTGCCTCACTGCAAATTTTTACCAGAAATTTTGATTGTCTAGAGCTTGAGGATGGTGAAGATAGGGTCGGGTGTTTATGGGTAAGGATCAGGGGGAAGGCCAACAAGGCAGATATCATGGTGAGAGTCTGCTATAGACCACCCACGATGAAGAGGTAGATGAAAAATTCTATAAGCAGCTGGGAGAAGTCTTGTAATCAGTAGCCCTTGTTGTCGTGGGGGACTTTAACTTACCGGATGTCTGCTGGACATACAATACAGCAGAGAGAAAACAGTCTTGAAGGTTATCTCGAAGTTATCTCGAAGATAACTTCCTGACACAGCTGGTGAGTGAGCCAACTAGGGGAGGGGCCCGCTGGACCTCCTGTTTGTGAGCAGAGAAGGACTTGTGGGTGAGGTGATGGTTGGAGGCCATCTTGGGTGTATCAATCATGAAAGGACAGGCTTTTCAATTCTTGGAGAAGTAAGGAGGGGGGTCAGCAGAACTGTTACCTTGGACTTCTGGAGGGCAGATTTTGGCCTGTTTAGGAGCCTGGTTGACAGAGTCCCTTGGGAGGCAGTCCTGAAGGGCAAAGGGGTCCAGGAAGGCTGGACACTCTTCAAGAAGAAAATCTTAAAGGCGCAGGAGCAGGCTGTCCCCATGTGCTGAAAGATGAGCCAGCAGGGAGGAAAACCAGCCTGGCTGAACAGAGAGCTTTGGCTGGAACTCAGGAAAAAAAGGAGAGTTTATGAGCTTTGGAAGAAGGGACAGGCCACTCACGAGGAGTACAAGGACGTCGTGAGGCTGTGCAGGAAGAAAATTAGAAGGGCCAAAGCCCAACTAGAGCTTAATCTGGCCACTACTGTAAAAGACAATTAAAAATGTTTCTAGAAATACATTAGCCACAAGAAGACGGCCAAAGAGAATCTTTATCCTTTACTGGATGAGGGAGGAAACACAGTGACAAAGGATGAGAAAAAGGCTGAGGTACTTCATGCCATCTTTGCCTCAGTCTTTAGTAGTAAGACGAGTTGTTCTCTGGGTACCCAGTGCTGTGAGCTGGAGGACAGGGCTAGGGAGCAGAGTGAGGCCCCCCATAACCCAAGGGGAAATGGTTAGCAATCTGCTACACCACTTGGACACACACAAGTCTATGGGGCCAGATGGGATCACCCAAGGGTACTGAAAGAGCTGGTGGAAGTGCTCACCAAGCCACTTTCCATCATTTATCAGCAGTCCTGGATAACCAGCGAGGTCCCAGAGAACTGGAAATTAGCAAATGTGATGCCCATCTACAAGAAAGGCCAGAAGGGGGATCCAGGGAACTACAGGCCTGTTAGTCTGACCTCGGTGCCAGGCAACATTATAGAGCAGATAATCTTGAGTGCTATCATTGGGCACACAGAGGACAACTAGGCGATGAGGCCCAGTCAACGTGTGTTTATGAAAGGCAGGTCCTGCTTGACTAACCTGATCTCCTTCTATGACAAGATGACCCGCTTCCTGCATGAGGGAATGGCTGTGGGTGTTGTTTACCTGGACTTTAGTAAAGCCTTTGACACCGTCTCCCACAGCATTCTCCTGGAGAAACTGACTGCTCATGGCTTGGATGGGCGTACGCTTCGCTGGGTAAAAAACTGGCTGGATGGCCGGGCCCAAAGTGTTGTGGTGAATGGAGTTAAATCCAGCTGGCAGCCAGTCACAAGTGATGTTCCCCAGGGCTCAGTACTGGGACCTGTTCAATATCTTTATCAATGATCTGGATGAGGGGATTGAGTGCACCCTCAGAAAGTCTGCAGACAACACCAAGCTGGGCAGGAGTGTTGATCTGCCTGAGGCTAGGAAAGCTCTGCAGAGGGATCTGGACAGGTTGGCTCAATGGGCTGAGGCCAACTGTATGAGGGTCAACAAGGGCAAGTGTCGGGTCCTGCACTTGGGGCACAACAACCCTCGGTGGAAGAGGATCAGGTCTGAGAATACTTAAGCCAACTGGACCATGACTGTTGGTCATCTTTGACCAATCATGGTGACTAGAAGTGCTCAAATATTGGAGGAAAGCAAATGTCACCTGCGTGTTCAAGAAGGGCAAGAAGAAGGACCCAGGCAACTACAGATTGGTCAGCCTCACCTCCATCCATGGGAAGGTGATGGAGCAGCTAATCCTGGAAACCATTTGCCAGCACATTAAGGATGAGAAAATTATCAGGAGTAGTCAGCACAGCTTCACCAAGGGGAAGTCATGCTTGACCAACTTGATAAACTTCTATGATGAAGTGACTGGCTTAGTAGGTGAGGGAAGAGCGGTAGATATTGTCTGCTTGGACTTCAGTAAGGCCTTTGACACTGTCTCCCGTAAGATTCTCACAGGCGAGCTGTTGATTATGGGCTGGTTAAGGAGACAGTGAGGTGGGTTGAAAACTGGCTGAATGGCCACGTCCGGAGGGTGGTGGTAAGTGGTGCAAAATCTAGTTGGAGGTCAGTGACTAGTGGTGTACCACAGGGATCAATACGGGGTTCGGTCCTGCTTAACAACTTCACTAATGACCTGGACGATGAGGCAGAGTGTACTCCCAGCACATTTGCAGATGACACCAAACTGGGAGGAGCAGAAGATATACCGGAGTGTCAGTGCTGCAATCCAGAAGGACCTAGACAGGCTGAAGAAACTGGCTGACAGGAAGCTCATGAAGTTCAACAATTCCTGCACCTGAGAAGGAATGACGCCATGTACCAGCACATGCTGGAGTCTAGCCAGCCAGACAGCTTCCTGGCAGAAAAGGCCCCGGGGGTCCTGCTGGACACCAAGTTGAACATGAACCAGCAATGTGCCCTTGGCTAATGGCATCCTGGGCTGCATTAGGAGGGGTGTTGCCAGCAGGCTGAGGGAGATCATGCTTCCTCTCTGCTCAGCACTGGTGAGGCCACATCTGGAGTCCTGTGTCCAGTGCTGGGTTCCCCAGTAAAAGAGGGACATGGACATACTGGAGAGAGTCCAGCAAAGGGCCACGAAGATGGTTATGGGATGGCGCATCTCTCCTATGAGGAAAGGCTGAGAGAGCTGGGACTGTTCAGCCTGGAGAAGAGAATCACAGAATCACAGAATGTTAGGGATTGGAAGGGACCTCGAAAGATCATCTAGTCCAATCCCCCTGCCGCAGCAGGATTACCTAGACCATATCACACAGGAACGCGTCCAGGCGGGTTTTGAATGTGGAGTCTTCCAGAGAAGGAGACTCCACAACCTCTCTGGGCAGCCTGTGCCAGTGTTCGGTCACCCTCACCGTAAAGAAGTTTTTCCTCCTATTTATGTGGAACCTCCTGTGTTCCAGCTTGCACTCATTGCCCCTTGTCCTGTCAAGGGATGTCACTGAGAAGAGCCTGGCTCCATCCTCATGACACTTGCCCTTTACATATTTATAAACATTAATGAGGTCACCCCTCAGTCTCCTCTTCTCTAAGCTAAAGAGACCCAGCTCCCTCAGCCTCTCCTCATAACGGAGATGTTCCACCCCCTTAATCATCTTCGTGGCTCTGCGCTGGACTCTCTCTAGCAGTTCCCTGTCCTTCTTGAACTGAGGGGCCCAGAACTGGACATGATATTCCAGATGCGGCCTCGCCAGGGCAGAGTAGAGGGGGAGGAGAACCTCTCTTGACCTACTAACCACACCCCTTCTAATACACCCCAGGATGCCATTGGCCTTCTTGGCCACAAGGGCACACTGCTGGCTCATGGTCATCCTGCTGTCCACTAGGACCCCCAGGTCCCTTTCCCCTACTCTGCTCTCCAACAGGTCTGCCCCCAACTTGTACTGGTACATGGGGTTGTTCTTGCCCAGATGCAGGACTCTACACTTGCCCTTGTTATATTTCATTAAATTTCTCCCCGCCCAACTCTCCAGCCTGTCCAGGTCTCTCTGAATGGCTGCGCAGCCTTCCGGTGTGTCAGCCACTCCTCCCAGTTTTGTGTCATCAGCAAACTTGCTGACAGTGCACTCTATTCCCTCATCCAAGTCATTAATGAATATATTGAATAGAAGGATCAGGGGGATCTTATTAATGTATATAAATACCTGAAGGGAGGGTGCAAAGATGATGGAGCCAAGTGGTGGTTTCAGTGGTGTCCAGTGACAGGACCAGAGGCAAGAGGCAGAAACTGAAACACAGGAGGTTCCCTCTGAACATGAGGAAACACCTTTTCCACTGTGAGGCTGACTGAGCACTGGCACAGGTTGCCCAGAAATGTTGCGGAGTCTCCATTCTTGGTGATATTAAAAAATTACCTAGACACAGTCCTGGGCAAACGGCTCTGGGTAGCTCTCCTTGAGCAGGGGGTTCGGACAAGATGACCTGCAGAGGACCCTGCCAAGATCAGCCATTCTGTGATTCTGTGATAAGATTAATGACCTTAACTGTATACCTCAGACCAGAGTGGACTGAGTCAGTTTTTGGACAATTAGCATATGTACAAAATTAACATATCATTTGTAGCATAGTACCCTGTTTGATCACTGTATGATCAAATCCAAGATTATGCATGGGAAAATTTACCTATGGGCAAAGTTGTGCGTGCCTTTGGAGAAACCTAAATATCCTCCTTTCTCTTAGCCTTTTTTTTGCTGGGCACGACATCACATGGAATGGAATATCCCCTTGGTCAGGTGGGGTCAGAGCTCCCAGCCTTGTGCCCACCTCAGCCTACTGGCCTTTGGGTGCTGACAGGGGGGAGGTTGGAGAGACAGCCTTGATGCTGTGTGAGCACTGCTCAGCAGTAGTCGAAACATCAGTGTGTTATGAACACTGTTCTAGATAAAAATACAAAGCACAGCACTAAGAGGGCTGCTGTGGGGAAGGTCACCTCCATCCCCGCCCAGACCCAGTACATGAGGAACTACACACATTTGAGGTGGTACCCACTATAAGATGGGCAGTGCACGTTTTCATGAACTCTACCGAACAGGTAGCTTTGTTTCTCTGCATTTAACCTTTCAAGAGTGATAAAGGCCAATGATTCCAAATAGACATCCAAAATACCAGCACTTCCAATTACTGATGGATTTAAGACTGCATCTTATATTCCACCAACTGTTTTGAACTTGTTTGGAAAGTATTAAAGTATTCAAATGGTTAACATTGTGGCATCCCTTCTGAAAAGTTCCACAGAAGTGCAGTGAAACCGATGAATCTGGAATACTTTGATGAAAGAATATTCCTTTTTTTTTTTTTTTTTTACTTAAATAAGTTTCTTTTTCTTGCATTTTGTGGCACACCATTTCACATAATCTATTCCTGGTCAGAGAATATGCAACACCCAATAAGGAGGACAGGAATGTTTTTCTGTTTAAATCCATAGGTAATTATTTACCATGTTCCCCTCAACTTGAACCAGTCTGTCTTAAGATTGTCCCAATTTTTCAGCCTGACAATGCAGTAAATACTGAAATATTTATTTTACAAACACCTAAGTGTATCTGATGAGATATTAGCTACACAACTCACTCAAAAACACTAGAAAAACAGGAACTTTCGGCACCGATATTGCAAATGTTAAGTTAAAACCCCTAAGTAATAAATAAAATAAAGGGTACAAGTAAAATAATAAAGCAGTAAAGTATAATCAGAACTTGATTTATAATGCTAAGAATTGCAAAAACATTTTCACAGGGAGAAAACTGAGTAAATCTGAGAGTAATAATCTTTCCCTATTGCAAGAAGTGCTGAAGAGGCAGCATGTTGTGAAGAAAAAGGAAAGAGAACACCTTGCTACGCTCTAGAGAAAAAGCTGTGGAGAAGGCTAACCCAAGCAGATCTAAAAGCACGAAGCAGAAGAACAACGAACATTTATCTCTGGAAGAGAGCGCAGAGCTCGGGCCTGCCACGTCAGTTTCACTTTCTCATCCGAGCAGGAAGCACCCCTGCCTCCCGCGGCTGAGGAGATCCTTCCCCACCGGGAGGAACCCACAGGCCAAGCAGCTGACTCCTCTAGAACACCTGGGAGCGTGCCAGTGAGGAACGTGTCAGTACGCTTATGTAACACTTTTGTAATTTCTGTAAATTCCTGTCTCACAGTACGAATTCATGAAGCTTTGGATGTTTTCTTCTAGATAGAAATGTCTTCGTATACGTCTTACAGAAATGGATCCTAACAGTGGTCGTTTCATTTCTTTTCACATTAAATAAATCTTTTCTCTTTTATCAATTTTATTACTTTCTTTTAATAATTCAAAATTTCTTTGTTCCATGTAGGAAAAGATTGTCTTCCTTACAGGGCTTGTTTACCTGCATTTTTATCTGAAAAAAAACCCAAAACAAAACAAAGAGCCCAACCACATGCTATCTGTCATTATACCAACCCAATCCCAAAAGAGGAATAGTATCAAAGGCATAATTTACAGTGCTGTTCCTTTTGTTGGGCTTAATTGTAATGAACAATAACATGGGAAAATAAACACATTAAAACACCCATGTCCTCACCGAACTGCTCTCTTCTGCTTTGAATTTACTTTATATGGGTAAAAAAAAAAGGGTTCCCTCCTCGAACACAGGGACACTGCTTAATAATAGGGCATATGAATCATACTTTTTGTTACTGCTCGGTAGGTCAGGACAGCACTGATGTAAGCCAAGTGTTATTCTTGCGTTTTCTGTTCTGATATTAAATGCCAGGACAAAAATACCAACAAAGGATGTACAAAAAATTGCAGAGGTTTATGGACACTAGCAAAAATTCTAAGTCACTCTTCCTGGAACAAGTAACAATACAACACACAGCACGTTTCAGAGCACAGAGGGAAAGGTTATATAATTTAGAAGATTCAAAACACAATTTTTAACTGGGTCAAAAGAAAAGCTGAATAACTAACTTTTCATTTTATATTTATCCTGTATTAATGATGATAAAATAAGCAGTTAAGGCTCCTTCGTGAATTTACACAAATGCTAAACGCCTTCACTGCTCACTAAATTGTTTCAGAAATTACAATAATTCAGAGAGGGGTGCTTTATCACTGACACCAGAGAAGACAATACATGTAGGTTTAGCTTTATTTATGGCTTCAGTTAAGTCAGTGAACATATATATTAAAAAATAAGTACCTTATGAACAGCAACCCCAAAGTCCTACTGTGTAATTTGCATGCATTATTTTAGAAATATTTTTGTGTTTATGAACTATTTGCTTAAAGCATGTTGATTATATATCACTGTAAACTGGCACTTTAAGAAAAGCCAAACAGCTAACTAAAATAAAATCACTTGAAACACTGATGGTATATTTACAACAGTGACCCATGGCGCTTTTGTGTAAAGATGTTTACACTTTATTAAGCAGCAGCAGCAGAACTGGCAACCATTTTAAGTAGTAATTAGACATCAGCAACCATATGTTACTCATTCCCTTCCCCCAGCAGAGCAGGATGGCAGTTGGTTTCATGCTGGGTTCACTCCCTGCCCTCTTCACTTCCCATTTTTAGGCTCAGGGACTTTTTTTGCTTCTCCGAGCAAGGTGGGAAGCAATCTGAGGGTGCAGCATGCAGGGCAGGAGGGGGTGAGGCCCCGTGATGCACAGCACAGCAGCTCGCAGCCGGCCGTGCAGCAGAAGGTAGCTGTTGGGGAAAGGCTGGGGGAGCTCGCATCCTCCGTAAAACAAGTCTGACACAAGTACTCAACTGGATGGTCTTCTCCAACACAATTTCTGCTCTGTTCCAGTCATGCTGTCCCTTACAAATAATATGTTGAGTGATACTCATTGAGAAGTTATACTTGGGTTTTTTTAATAAATAAGGAAAAATAAGGACTAATAGGCTCTAAGCAAGTCCTAACCCATTTAGTTTTATGTACAGATTCAGAACAATGTATCTGGCATAGTACCCTACAAAGACAGTTCCCGTTATCACCTCCATTCAGATCTGGGACAAAGATGCACATCGCTTTGTCACTCGTTACAGAACACGAGCCAGACCTCTTGCGTCCCCCTGCAAGATCCTCAGTAACACAACACTTTTGCTATAACGATGCAAATAGAAGCTGGAAAAGCCTCTCTTTAAAACCATCAAAAATATATCCACGGTCTTTTCCAGTTTCAAGTACCCAGACACAGTCTGAATATGCTGATTGGGCAAATCCAAAACAAGCTCTTCTGATGGATGTTGACTTTCTACAGTAGGATCTGCCTTGTATTGTTTTCTATCTAGAAGCTGAGATTAGACCCCAAGCAGATCTGCCATGACAGATTAATTAGCTCTAGAAGCTTCTCAAGTGGGATCTATATACGCTTAGGGGATATATCAGGGAAAACTGTTAATAATGTGACTTTTCACTTCCTCCATTTCTGGATATAGTTTTTCTTAAAGTTCAGGTGTAAGTTTCCTGCAATAAGTGCACACAAATTTGACAGCATGACCCTTTATTACTTCTAAACTGAATTTAGGACTCTATCCAGGGTCAGTGACATGTGATGTTGGGTAAGTAAAATTACTGCAAGGCAAACACATCTGTTAACTCCTGATGCTTTACGTAAATACTTAGAAATGTTCAATGGCCCACGCCCCATGGTCGATGCCCCAAGCCTGTCAGTGTTTGAGGGGCATTTGGACAATGCCCTTAAAAACATGCTTTAACCATTGGTCACCCCTGAAGTGATCAGGCCGTTGGACTAGATGATCATTGTAGGCCCCTTCCAACTGGAACTATTCTATTTTTTCCATTCTATTCTTGAAATAACCTGAAGATAAAAATCACTCCCCAGCACCTAGATGCTGGCTGGAGTAATATGCAGCTCTCTTTCTGCCTGCATGCCCACAGGAGATTTCCCTCCTGTAGGAATCGCAACACAGGGCAGGGCAGACTCACCATAAATTGGGGTCAGGATGCAATCAAGGTGCCCCCTTGCTTAATATTTTAAGTATGGCAGCAGAGGTCTCCCATGTTTCTCTACACGGCTTGCCAGCTGTGAAGGATAACTATTTATCTATCATCTTCTTTAAAAAGAAATAGCCAAAATGTAATTACAGACACATAGTGTCTTCTGGCTTCACTATGTTTCAGTGGCAAACCTTTGCCTAGAGACTGGTCCCTTATACTGGTCTGGAGATCATCTTGAGGGGCTTTTCCTTTTCTTCTTCAGTTAAAACGCTCTAGATTAAGCAAAGCTTTCTAGTTAAACTGTTAATGGTAATCTGAGTCATGTTTACAGAATTAGTGGCTGCGTAAGCAGCTCGAAAAGCAGGTATGCTAACAATGTAACCTCTAGTAGAAGGCTGGTGATGGTTAACGGTTATGCTTTCCACCAGAACCTCTGTTGCTAGAGTGCATGCTCTCTACAGTCTTGAGAAAAAAACAGAGGTTTATGTATAGAAAGCAAGACCTTCACAAGACTATGAGATCTATCTTCATTTATTGGTTGGAAGAGCTATTCTAAGATGAAGTCTGGTGTGATATGAAAGAATATTCAATTGAAGCAGTTCAAGTTTTGCCAGAAGCTTTTAATACATCAAGAGAAATTTACTTAACACAAACGAAGCATTCTTCAACAAGGGCTAACAGGTAAGTTCCCTAGTTCTACTAATATCTGTAACCTACTAATATTTGTAACAGGTAAGTTCCCTAGTTCTACTAATATTTGTAACCTAATATTAAGGAAATGCTGGTCTTATTTAATATTTATGGCAATCTTTGATCCAGATTCTTTCTAAATGTCGAAATATGGCCTAGAGAATGATCAGCTGGGTGATCAGTATAGTCTACTGTGATATCTTCAGCTGCTGCTGTGCAACAGGCTTCATAATTACAGAGCAGAAGAAGGTTTCTCTCTCTAACAAAAATAGAACAGAAAACCTTTGGATTTTGCTGTGTTAATGGATTTGACTTTTGAACCCACAATAATCAATGTGAATTAGTAAATAGCATAGGCTATAACAAGCAGTAAAGATTTAAGATTATTACACTTGAAGACAGGACTTTTCAGACACCTACAATAAAACCATCATAAGCATGCCAGCTGATGTAGATTATTAAATAGCATTAAATAATCTCTTAGTAGTCATAGTTTATCTGTTCTGTACAGACTCACCTCATCTGTAAACAAGCGGGGGAGGAAACCAGGTCACTAGTGCTCTAAGCAATAACTTAGATGATTAAAAACAGACAAACAAAGAAAAATGCATTAAATATGCCAAAAAGATAAGGATCCTAGAACTGTGACTAACCTAAAGCAACAACATAGATTAGGTATTAAGTACAACTTCTAGTATGCAAACAGTACTGTAAAAATAAGTTCCAGAGTGTGGTTCAAGTATTTATAGAATTCAGAAGTTGTGTCCTGCTGCCACGGACTTTGTTCAGGGGTACAGACCGAACTGCTCTTTCAAACTCAAGCACAGAAACTTCCTGATCTAACTAGAATCTGTCCTCTGCGGTTTTGCCAACATGTGAAAACGAACTGCAGACAAAGTCACTTATTCCTAAAATAACTGTAGTTCCAGTTGCCTTCATGCAAAAATGATTTAAAATAAACTGATGTTTATTCTGGAACAGAGCATCTGCATATGAAACTGGTCTGAAAAATCACTCCGTAATGCCTACTCCACTGTTTCGATACTTAGTGACCAGAGGTTCTGGTGACCACTAAGGAATATAATGTTTTCTGTAATAGTTTCTCATAGTTTCTCATATATAATGAGAATGCAGAACACACATCAACTTCTTTGTCTGAAGTAAGTGGGCTTGCAGACAGTAGTCAAAAGCCAGACTTAGCAAAATTTCTAAAAATAAAAAGTGATTCAAGTTTAATTCTTTAAAATGACCTCTCAGAGGTTATTAAAGGCACTTCTATTAAAACAGTAATGTAGACATGGATTTTTGAATTTAAAAAATAACTAACTACTATCTGTATTTTATCTAGTAAACTAGACAGCCATGTCAAAGGCTGGGCTACGTAGGTTCATATGGTCTAATTCCTGTTTTGTGGTCAGGATCGCCTGTCAAATGCTAGAAGAATTTGAGCACACGGTTCCGTGCTGTCATTAAGTCAGCTGCTTTTTGCATGTTTCTGTCTTAATTACTCACAATTTGAAACATTAGTTTGATAAACAAGTACCAGGGGACCCTGGGAATGAAGCACTTAAACATATTCCATGCTTTGGGCACCATTTTGATCATATTTGTATTTATTATCACACTTCTTAGATTCAATTTTCTGACGCACATTTATGGAACATTGAAATCAGTTCGTCAAGTTGAGAATGGCTGTCCCTTTATTCAGAGTCATAGAAATAGAAAGCCAGTTTGCTTTCTAAATTTTAAAATCACCTGCTATATTTTCCATCAATATATAAAAATATTTGTGTAGTTCATGAAAGGGGTGGGAAAAGAACTGGGATGTGAGACAATCTTTTCATTTCACAACACTTCAGATATTTCTGAGCTGTTCTTACTGTAAAAATCCCCAATCTTTCCATAGGAATTAGAGTAAAAGAGGTATTTAATCTGTCATACCCAAAGCACAGGCAATACACCCAGTGATTTGGACTCATCATGCCCAGATGCAGCTGAATTTTAAGCAATGTAGGTGTTCTGAAGCTACACTAGGTAAAATAAGTTATAACTTTCAAATGCTGTGACTATGAAGGCGTACTAGTGTCCTTGTATTCTATCATTTATACATACTGCTCTAGCTGATTCTTTCCAACATTTTTAATGTTATTTTAATAGCTTTCGGTTTTGATACACATAATGGTCACAGGATTGACTGGTGACTCGTATCCCTCTTGAGAGAAGCTGTGGGCCATGGGCTTGCCTTTCTATATCTCACTTTGTATGGATGGCCTCAGTCCAGAAGTCTTTAAACTGCATCCTTGGGCTTTTATTGAAAACAGGCAAAATACCCAAAATACCCCATCTCTACCGAACAGGAACAGAAATGCACTCACTAGTTACTCATTTTCCAGGGAATCTATTGTCTAGATTGGAGTTGCAGATGTGGTAGGACAGAAGGACAGGAAACAACTCATAGATTCCTGGTTTCATCAGACACATGTAGTCATCCTCAGAGGAGGACATCCAACGTCCTGGGGCAGATGGGGAGAGTACAGAGGCAGGGGACTGACTCTGTCAGCCATCAAAAAGTGCATATTAAGGTGGGACAGGTTGATAATGCATTTCTGCATCCAGCATTTTTCTCTGAAGATGATACACACACTCCAAGCTGCTTTTAAAGTCTTCAGTGTTGAAATACTTCGTTTTTGCCCTGATGATGATAACGATGTGGAGGTGGTGACTTAAGGCAAGTCTCATGCTAGATTTAAGGGCACAGCGGCAAGTTTATTCCCACAGTATTCGAGTCAGCTGTGCAGATGTGGAATGGGCCATACACAACAAAGCGTCTGAAAGTAAAATAGTCAATGACTTTCTGGATAGAGGTGACCAGTTAAAAAAGAGGGCTTACACTAGCTGCAAGAAATGAGAAAAAAAACAGTTTAGAGTTTAGCCTAATCTAGCAGGGAACACGCAGAATAGATCCTACACTAAAGGAAATCTTCAGCATTCAGATAGAAAAGCTGGGTTTAAAGTATACTTGACTAAAGCAAAAAGGCCTTTCTGTGCCTGGACTGCAAGTAGGTGTGCGACAAACTAACAAGTCTGGATCGATTCTGCAAATCCCTTAAGGGAAAAAGGCATCTGGAGAAGGAGCCAGAACCTATGGCTTCAGCATGACTTTCTCAAAGCCTCATACTGGTACGGATGAGGCAGCTTCACAGCTGCCAGGGAACTTCCAAGCTCTTACCCGAATGAGAAAAAAGACCTATTGCATCAGAGGAAAGTTGAAATTGTGATTCGGGTTTATTTCTACATTCTCAAGTTGTAGGAGTATATTTTAAAATGAAAATTCAGATTCCAGAGTACAGTTCTGTCATGAGCCATTTCCAAATTACACGGCCCTTATATTGCAAGGTTCCACCCTCAGGGGTGGGCAGGTAAAAATGGGTCCGCACAGCTTTCCTAGCACTGCCAATTCAACTGGCTGGGCAAATAAGACCACCTAGAGAGAGATTATTATTTACATCAGCTGTAAGCAGCTTCAAGGCTCTTTTAGGATTGCTGGGCATCGGTAGGGAGGCTCCAGTTATGGCTGCCACCTGATTGCAGAGATCAGATGCTGCATGTGAGGAACGCTGCATGGGGCAGTCCAGACAACTTCAGGAAAACCAGATCTGTATTAACATCTAGCAGGATTTCAGCCCAAACTTTTTTTAAAACACCTCCCTGAAACAAAGCTGTTATGTGATAAATTGAAAATTATTCCTGTTTTCTTAATTATTTCTTAAGGTACCAACCCTCTTCCATTGACCACGACACCAACGAGCATGTGGTCACACGAGATGGTCTCCGATGGCTTCAGCGGCAGGTCCCAAGTGGGGACGTTCTGCTGCTCAGGGATGTGATGCCTCTCCCAGCACGTAGGTCCCCGTCCCCAGCACCACCTCTCCTGGGTTTTTGTTCACAGACCCAGCAGCACCGCTCAGGCTCTCAGCAGCTCCTCTGATTAACCTGATAGCTGCCAGATATTGCAGGACACCTTTCGATAAAAAGGTCACAACTGAGGGTTAACAACCGCCTTTTTTTAGTGCAAATACTTCTAATTGGTTTATTTTAGTTGTAACATTATTTATAAATTCTTCTGGATTTACTAGTGAAGAAGCACTACCCCCCACAGCCACTTACACTTAATCCACTGAAACTGCATTTAATATTTCTAATTACTTGATCCACTGATCCTACCTTCTAAGAAAAACAAAGCCCATTCCTAATAGGGCAGTAATTTTAGAACCATCTTCTGTTTCACTGTGTCAGACTGAAACCAGAAAAAGTAACTGGAAACATTTCAAATTAATTTCCAAATGCACCTCCTCACACAAAAATTGCTTATAGCCAAGAAAGTATTTCACAGGTGATTAAGATGCTACAGAATTTTTAGGCTCAAAAATAATGTCTTCTACTGTACCTTGTAGAACAATAAAGAAAGCTTGTCACATAGAATGACCATGTTTTGGTGTATTTTTTTAATGATAATAAAACTGATATCCAGACCTTTCTATGTACCACTAGTTGACTGACTAAACAAGCTGCAAGAATAGAAAATCTTCTGCGACTTTGCAGGATATACACTGTATAATGCAGTACAATGGAGAATTATCTTCAAATAATAACTCAGATACAGCATTCAAGGTGAGAGGAATAAATATCCACGGCCTAATAATTTATTTCTGGGATCATTTTAAACACTGAATACGCTTCTGCCACTCGTAGCATGGAGACCAATTTTTCTCTTGATAGGACAAACAACTTCAGATTTAAGTTCTTTAAAAAGAGCTATTTGTGAGCTGATAGCTGCCTAGCCCAGTTTGCATTCCTTCCCTGAGGTGACTGCAGCTCCTCTGCAGCTCTGTCGCTGTAAAACTGAAAGCTGTTTACGCTTAGCAGGCCCAAAAGGAGGAATATTTCTCATGAATGTGTGGTAATTCTGCAGGCAAAAAAAAAGCCGAGACAGAAAACAGAGTTCTGAAAGCCAGCTTTGAAGAACTTACACTGAAATCACGTATGCAAGGAAAAAAGGCTGAGCAGAAGAGCTTTGTGTACAGGCACATATACAAGAAAGCAAACACCCTCTCTGCTTAACTGATAGTTCTAAAGCAATTAATCACCACATTTACTTTCAAGATGTGAACAAAAGCACTTTTTCTACAGACTCTTTTTTTTTTTTTCTAGGAACATGGTATTATCCTCCTTATCTTTTATTGCAACACAAGCCAAACAGAAAGAATGTTTGTCTTAAACAGCCACACATCTCAAACCTGCCTCCTTTTAGAGATCATTTCTGTATTTAGTCTCAACATTTTGCTTGTTCCTACAGAAACAGGGATGTTTTTCCTGTGACCAAGTGCTTCAAACGCTTCCTATGCTTGACTACACTAATAATAGCAAATGCTCTCCTCAGACCCCTCCCATGTGTTAAATTAATCAACACTAGAAGGTCAAACGTGCATAAAGTAGCTTATGCACATTAATTTATTAACTGAAATGACCTCATCACCACGTTTTGCTTTTCTGTCTCTTCTTAATATGTTCACGTAGTCAATAACTATCACTGAAATAACTTCTGAACTCCAAACCTGCATTGATTCCTTGCCACTTCCATACTGCATTTGTGGATGAACTTGCTTGGGTTTGCTTCTCGACAGCAAAGCAAAACTGAATTTTGCCATTTCAAATAGAACAACTTAATTTCCTTAGTTGCTCAGTTAACCTCATCTGTGCAGGTACCTTCCTGCACTCTCTCCCTCTCTGCTCCTTCCCATTCCCCTACCCACCTCCAAAGGTTGTGTCTGCAAATAGTTCAAACGGGTGTCCCCAAGTCCCTTGGTGCAGCGAGGACAGACCTTCTGCCATGCATGGCCATCAGCCATGTTGCATAAGGTCAGCTTTAATTTGTATTGTGTCTTGCACACAGATGTGATTTCATCTGCTTTATGCTTTAAGTCAGCTGAACACGAGCTAGCTCCAGATCAAAAGCTGTATCGTTTGGCTAACACTGTGTAGTACTCGAGAAAATAAGTCTTGCTGAGAGGCTGAGTCCGACATTAGTTTGAACACAAAGCAACACTTAACTGCAGCTAAACAGTTTTTGTTCAGCGCTGGCCTGAGTCCAGCTTGAAGCATGAGAAGTGTATGCTTACTTCTGCCAGGAAAGGACTGCACAGGCATATCCTTGCTCTCCAAGGCCTGATGGATAAAATGTCACTGGATAAGATTAGGTTCATATGCTTCATTTTTTTGCATTGCACAGCCACTCAGATGGGAGTTCAGGGAGAAGTATTAGGCAAAAAAAGTAGGGTTCTCCTAAAATTTTCCAGCAATTGCAGGCTGCCATGATGGCCTCTTTGGGTCACTGGCAACTGACAAAATTTACAGTGAAGCAAAGCCATGTGCACAAAGTAAATCTGTGCAAACCACCTAATTAGAAAAAAAAATGCACAAGTTGAGGGACATCAGCCCCTTCTTCAGTTCTTCATCACTAAAAATGTTTGCATATTAGAAGACTTATCTGGTTTCTCCAACTGTGCTAGCTGGTGTAATAAAATGTATTATCTTGACCTACAAATTTTGCTGTGAGCAAACTGCAGCTACAGCAGTATTACTGCATGAATCATACTATAATTTAGCATATCCTTATGAACATGTATATCTCTACTTTTTATTTGATTGGATGTAAGCGTACAGCATGAAAATATAGAGCCAGGCAAATGGATTAAAACCCCAGGTGTACAGCCTATGCCAGGCTGAACCTTTCCTAAACAGATACAGATCCCTCACTGCAGACTTTTCTCTGCTTCCCTGATTTGTACACTGCCAGCAGCCAGGCTCAGAATCTTAGTTGGAAGCAATTGTGAATGTAATTGAAAAACATAATTTCTACTTTTCACTCCACCGGATTAGTCATTTCAACCATTTCTTACCACAAAGTGTAAATTAATATATGAAAAAATGGGATTATTTTCCTATGTTTCACCACATTTTTGTGTCTTGAGTGCAAATTTAAAACACTAAGGTGAGAAAAATTAGTATCTATACAGAACAAATGAGCCCAGAATTCTGTTAATACTTTTTTCTCTCCATAAACTCAAACTTGTTTACCTACTACTTCATTTGCTGGTAGCTGTAGCATATTGCAGATATTGATGTGACTGCTCAAGATAGAGCGTTCATTCAAAATGTTTTAGAGACTGCAATATAGGATTACCTTTCATTCCCTCCTTAGGTAAATTAATTGCAAAGAAAGTCCACATAGAATAGGTACAAAAAACCCACATGAATGAATTTTAAGTCAGTCTTCGGAGCGTTCAGGCTGAAGCGTGGGTGAAGACTGCCTCTCAGTGGGCACATCTGTTCAGTGTGAAAGTGAAAGTCATCTAATTAAGTGGAAATCCCCCATCATCAGATGTGTTCTAGTGGTTTTGTCACTGTCTCAAACAGATCTGGAGGGAGATTGCCATCAAGCATTTCCCAAGAAACGCAAGAAGTCATACGATTTACTATACTTTTGTGCACTGTTATGCTTATCATCAGTAGAATTCCTATACTGAAAATACAGGAGGCTTTTCTGGGAATAAAGAAGACTTTTCTTTTTCAGGTGCACACATTAAAAGTGACCTGTTCTTCATATTAAAATCTACTTTGGCTAATTTTGTAACTTTTGTTCTCTTTTTATTTTTTCAGAAAAGATGGATGTCAACAGAGGTCTTGACAAAAGTCCCCAACTTATCATTTTACCAGGAGTATCAACTCATTCCCCTCTAACCAAGACCCTGGGTAAATAGCAATGCTCTGCTCTTAAAATCCCTAACTTGCACCAAGTCTCTTTAAAACAGAATTAAAGACCATATGCTTTGACTAGGAAGTAGAAAACTAAAATTAAAAAACATACACCCCTCAGAAATTATCATTTAAATGAAAAACAGGAGGCAATCACTTCTGTAATATTCTGATGATAGCGAGTATGTGAAAACAAAAGAAAATTCTAAAGAGATTATTATCAGCTATGTAAAGACCAAGCAACTGTTTAGAACCTTTGACAGCATACACTAATATTAGAGCAATATATTTTATTTCCTGTTGAAGTAAAGAGTTCAACAGTAATGCCATAAAACTGAGATGGAAATTACTACATTTTTATAAATATATTGGAACTTTCCTGTGTTAATTTTTGTCTCTGAATTTTGATTTTTGTTTATCATAATTTTATTACTCTAATCACTATCTCTGTTCCAGAAATGCAGAGACTTGCGAACTTTCATTATGCTATCTTCAATCTCATAAAACCTCTTACTCTCAGGAAGCAATTTTGCAAATATCTACCTTTATTCAAAGTGGCGTTTGTTTTACATTACACGTAAACAACGCGGCAGAACACATGGAGTAAAACCAATATTTCTGTTTGCTTTGGGCCCTGACTAAATGATGCAGGAAGGTTGGCACAGAACTGGGGGAGAGGAAGAGGCATTAAGAAAAAGGTTAAGGGTGAAATTAACTTGCAGAGGGTCAGAGGAAAGTTAAATTGAGAGTTTGCAATGCAGCATTTTTAGAAAGTCTGAATCAGAGCACAGGTAGAGAGAAAAAATCACAGTTTACACCCCTCAGGAAGAGAAAATCTTTGAAGCCCACCTGTTTTCTTGAAGGCCAGCTCTTCCTAGGCTCAAGCCTTGTGACTATGAGACACACCTTTGAAATGGAGGTTGCTTATACTTTTTGCACAGGACTGACATAACCAGCTTATGAATTGGCATCTCTGAAGAGGTTAGCAAGCCACGAAACTTGGAGAAGGACATATTTTTAGCATGCACTCGCATTAGGACATCGCCGCACAGTGAAATCTCCATGCTCCAAGAGCAACTGAATGGGTTTCCACTTCTTTTTTTCTTCTAAAACCTCTTTCCTCTAGGCCTGACCTGACCTAACAAAGGAATTCAGCCTGACTGGTAAGGCATGAGTCACAGAGGAAGTTGACTTGAAAATGAGTATTCTTTGGCTTCCCCTTTTCTCTCCCTTTTCCCACCGTCTTCCCTGACTTAAAGTTCTTGATTTCTTTTCTTCCCGATATCCTGTCTAACAATCAAAATATTTTATTAAAAAGTATCTTTAGGAATGAAAGTAAGATACACAGAAGAATAAATCTACCAGGTGGAAATACAAGAAGGGGCTACAAAGAAAGAAGCCAGAAGCAACTTCAAATGACACAAAGAATATTATTCACATTTCAAGGAACTACACAAAAAAAAGGTTACCTAGCCCTTAAAAACTATGACAGTACTCAGAAGCAGTACCATCGCATGTAAAGAGTTAATATTTTGGAGTTGTGACAGTTACTTTTCATGTCTAAATTGACCCAGAACAGAGTTTATTGTTAAACTGACTATCCTCTAAGGCAAAAAAAGCATGTTTGCAATGTGACAGAGGGTTCAAAACTGTTGCAGCCTACTTAAAAAACATAATAGACCTTCCTACCCCCAAAACATAATTAATTAATTATTAGTTGAGTGATAAGTTAAGGTTTAATTCCCAATGTTTTTCCTCTGTGGCAGAATAATGTTGCAAGACAGCTAAATGAAAACATATCCATGCTGATGGCAGCAAGTCTGCACGTGGCACCTATGCTCACCAGACACGTGCCAGTCTTTGTATGTAGAGGTTGAAGTTATTTTTATTTGAGAATCTTCAGTGCTTTCTGTGGGAATGAACTGCCAGGTATCAGTCAAATTAAAATATTCTCCACTTGTCTTAAAATATTTTTGCCAGATAATCAGATGGCTGTATAATTAAAAGTATTTTAAACTTTAAGTATAGAAGCAATATTATTAGCTTTGGTATATTTAAATGTTTTTCACATTATTCGTGTCACTACAGAGAATTAATTCACAGCTGCAGGCTGGTTTGTCAGTTTTGAGACACTGTAATACATCTGTCAAAAACATCACCATACACATATCTTACATGCTCTTAATGGGAACCTTCCTTTTCTTTCCTTTTCAATTTTAATATCCTTTTATTAGTGATTTAAGGCAAGAAGAAGTTACAAAGACCAATTATTAAGGACATTGGTACCATTGCATTTCCAGAAGGTGGAAGAACGAGATTACTGACTGCTAGAAGACAGCACTTTCTAAAAGAGCAGGCACTGGGTCTCAGCAGGTGGTGCTGTGGGTAGAAAAGACTACTCTAGCTGTCAGCAACAGAGGGAAATTTATTCATACACAAAAGCATTCAAGAATACAGTTTATAGGTGATTGGTATAAACTCAGATATGTGAGGTATATAAGCAGGAGGAGAAGAAAAAGTATGTGTTGTACTGCACTATCTTCCGTTTCTCCCAATGATGAAACTGAAATGAATGCTGCATTAAAAGAAACAGTATAAGTGCCAGAAAAATATTCTCGCAATAGAGTATGCGAGAAATCAGCATGAGAACATGGACCCACTAGTGCTGACACTTTTAGTATTAGATGGCTAGTATATATCCTTAAGTAAGTGTGACTTTCAAAGCAATCGCTCCCACAAGTATAATGCACTGTTAAAGATAAACAAAACTTGGGCTTTTTCCGCCTGAACATGCAGGGATTATGGTCAAAGAAAACCTCTCTCCCCTGGTGCACAGGCGTGCCTTCCTAATGTGCACTGAATACAGGTATCAAATTAGGAAGGGAAATGATAACAGCAAATGGTGTCATTAGTGGCAGGCACGAGTTCATCCCACCTACAAATCCAGCTATACATGACATTCCTGAAATTCCAGAAAAGATCTGCATGAAGGTATGCTTCATTTATAAATACACTATGACTTTGAATCTGGCTTTTTTTCTTGTAGATTTACAAAGTATAACCCGTAGGTCCTCTGCCTTTTACACAAGCTGATATAAATGGTATGTTCCTGATCACCTTTTCCCCCCTGACCAGTGTTACCTACTGCAGGTAAGAAATGGTCACCACTCACTGCAGAACAGAGTTTGGTGTGACAGCGAGCACAACCTACTCAGTTTTGACCTCTGTGGTACTGGTGTGACCTGCAAATAAGCTTTAAATAGTAAATGTTCAACAAAACTCCATTTCATCCCTGCCCTCATCCCAGTAAACTATAATTGTTCTTTTTTTTTTGTTTTGTTTAAGAAGAGAAAAGTGGAAGAGCTCCTCCTGAATCCAGCATTAACTAAAAATTCATTTTCTAATGATTATATGTGGAGTTCATATGGAGAAATGTTTTTCAGGGTAATCTGAAAATTATATTCATTGTTTTGTACATTCTCATATTGGCATTTAATTTGCTTGGAGACAGGATACTATGGCTGTTCCACTGATGAACTACCTCAGGTCTTCATTACTCAAGTTGAAAATACGGTTTAGTTCTTAAGGTACATAAATTTACTGAAGTAGTTTGTATTTTGGGGAAGGTTCTCTCATTCCAGTGTACGTAACAGAAAAACAAGATACTATTTGCAAAATTCTGTGTGTGAACACAAAATAATGCTTCTTAAAAACATTTCCTCCTCCTCCTTTTGCCCCCTTTTCCTTCTCTGGATAATGGGAAAGCTACCAATGGAACCACTGGAACTGATCTTGCCTGTTTCTGTTCCAGCTGCTAACAAAAAGGAAAGGTCTTCTTTCCTGCGGAAAAAGGACTGAAGCTTCTGGCTCCAGTATAATTGTTTATAGCTCCCTAAGGTGTTCAACTACTCACTTCACCCCTTTGTAAATTTATACCTTGAAACAAAGGAGATATTTATACGTAGCCATGGTAAGTTTTTAGCACTGCAAGGGCTACTATAGAAAGAACCTTTCTGACTTTATAGTTTCAACCCCTTTCTCAAGGGAGAGATTTTTCAGGAAAATAATTCATTGTTTGAGTGGAGGTTAATGGCATTGTTAATTTATAGAAAGGGATCATCAATAGTTTAAGAACTTTTTACTTACCCTGGTCAATCAGTAACAGATAAACTGCATTATGAGGGAGAGCTGTATAAGTGATTAATTCCAAATCTCACATCAACTTCTAAGCAGCACATGGAAAATTACAAAGTGTCTGCCCTGTGGTAAGAATTTAGCATCCTATCTACCACGGAAAAATCTAGGAAAATACACAAGAAAATGAGAGAGGGCTCTGCAGACAGGCAGAATTTTAAACACTTTCATGTAAACTATTTTGAGAAACGTAAAAAATAATGACTGTATTTACATTTACCTATATTAAATTTAAAAGTGGCTACTGTTATTTAAGGAACTTTGTTTAAACATTAACAACTTAACCTAACGATGAATATATAGCATCAATTTAAAAACAGACAAAGAGAATACTGCTTACCTGGATACTGACCCCAAATAACCCTTCACAGACTTGAATTCCAGCAAGTTACTCTCAGGCAGTGGAACTGCTTTTTAACAGAAAGTTTAAGAGAGAATTTGAGCTGTTGTCAATGGGAAGCTCTTAAGGTTTCAATAGAAATGCCTCCTCAGAGTGGAATCTTTTGAAGAAAATCCTAATAGCTAGAGGACTAAATTTCTGGAAAAGCAACTCAGAATGTAGTCTAGATCTTAACTTTGGTTAGTGCCTCAAAGACAAAATGGGATTATAGAATTGGTAGACAAAATATAGATTTTTTTTTTTTTTTTAACTAACAATATGCTTATGTTGTGATTCTTTTCACGTAAACAGAGCACTGGACTGGGACTGAAGGGACCTAGGTTTGAAACCTGGCTCTTCCCTGTCCTAATGTAAGGACTCACAGAAGAGTAACGATGCTTCTCTGCTTTCTCCATCTCTACAACACAGAGATTTCAAACATTTTTTTAAGCACTTAGCTATGGGCTGTGAAAAAACAACACATATTACATGCTGTTGCTGTGGTTATTTTTAAAACAATCTGTCACGTGAAAGAATGAGACAAGTTGTCATGTTGAGCCATGCAGCTGCATTTCAGACCTCTACTGACCTAAGGCTACAAAGATTAATAAGTAATACCATAATTTGAATGGTGGTTAAACAGCAATCTCGATTCCAAAGCCAAAATATACAGTTCTCTTTCATGTATATAAACTTGCCCCAAACTAAACAAACTAGCTTCAAAGGTCTACAAGACCAGAACTGAACTCTGTCACCTTTCAGGCCACTTTATTTGAGAACACTGTCCTTGATGTGTTAAAGTTCACTGGGCTACATTCACACTGTTTGTTATTAAACATTAAATCTGATTCTGTGGAAAAAATATTATTTTTCTGGAATGTTACACTCTGTGCCAGAAGCTTACAATTTACAGCTCTACTGACACCATTTGAATCGGCCTATAAAAAGACTTAGCGTAGTATTTTCTGGTGGTGTTTTCACTTCTGTTTTTCCTACCATAGCAATCAGAAGACATCAAGGCGCTTCCACAGTGGGAGGTTTTCATCTGCCAAGCTTAGCTTCATCATATTATTTGACTCAGGAGACACCCAGCTGGCTGAAACTTCTTATGCCAACACATATGATCATTTTTTGCCCAGAGGAGTTTTAACTATCTTCACTATAGACCTCTGGAAACACTGCAAAAAGTCTGTGCTGACACAGCAATATCAACAAAAAGGTATTAATGATGTCATGAGTCATGGCCACTATAAGAGAATAATATTAAATCACAGCAGAGGCTACTTGTGGAAGCTTTCCTTGAGGAAGATGTGTTGAATGAAGCTCATCCCAGGACTTCCTAGCACACCTCTGGAACTACTCATACCATTCTCAGTTCACTCATTTTGAAGTTGCAAGGTTTACAGTAGAGCAGGGATTGACAGGGGCAGCAGAAGGAAAGGACGTTCCTTCACAAGTTACAAGGAAAGGATCTCGGAGAGAAGGTAGAGAAGTGACACATTTTGGTGGCCAGAGTGGTGTTGTCATTGGTGCCCCTACCTTATGGGTTCCCCTTGCTGAGCAATATCAGCAGTCTGGAAGGCTCAAGCATGGTTGTCTTGTTTCATTGCTGTTTGGCTCTCTACAACTCTGTTGAGTAAGGATGTTGAATATTTTTTTTTTCTTTTGCTGTCATGAGAAAAGTACCTTAACAAACCTCAGTGTACATGATCCTTCAGTACCTGACCTAAGCTTAATAGCTAAACATCTGATATCTTTCCATAGAGATATTTCCTATAGAGTTTGCCAACTCTAGATTTCCAATGGCTGGTCTGGATCAATAAAACAAAATGCTTCAGCTTGGAAACTTTGACTGAAATGAAAATTTTGAGCACAATATTTCTATTTTGGTTTGCCAATGAGAAAATGATTAACTAATATTCTTCCAGAGAACACTCCTGTTAACCTAGAAATCTCTTCTGGAGAAAATTAAGTTAAGCTGATGCTATTCTGCAGAATGGTTATTCAAGGGCAACACAGCTGTTGCGTCACATACCTGACACAGAAGCTGTTGTGACCTAATGGCTGTTCACACAGGTGAATCCCGCTGAGCAGGCAGATTCTGACTATTCCACAACACAAGAAAAGGCACAGTGAGCAGGAGCTCCTCCATCTAAAAATCTATGGTACTGTATTTTGGATTGAGTGGCCAGAAGGTATCTAAGCAAAACTTGATTTATTATCCAGTTATACCCTTTACTACTAAGCCAAAGTTGCTAACTTCTGTCCCCTGCTTCTCCCCATGTTTCGATAATTCCTCTCTTTCTCTACCGGGTTGACTCACAGAAAAGACATTCTCTCCAGGAAAACACTCACATACTGTATCCTCATCTGACTTTTAATCTCTGCTATTCCACTGCTGTGAATCTCTATTTCACTGCTTTAAAATCTCTGATTTTCACTGTGATATTCTATGGTTTTACCAATCCTGAATAAACGTATAACACAAGCAAACTTTTTTCCCTAGTATAGATAGAGTTTATACACCATAGAAACTTCAGCTTACAGAGGAGACACATCCTTCTTTCTACTGTTGTTTCGTAGTTTTAACATGGTGAACAACCATCAAATTTGTAATCTCTTCTAAAATGATACAAGCTTTTTGAGCATGAGCAAAAATTCATTGAAAAATTAAGTCTGTTAAGACCCAAAATACTCATCCTTTTTAATTACCCTGGTAAATGGAAAAAAAAAAAGTTCACAATCCTTCCCGTTCTGCTTGCTTGTGTGAGTAAAGCAGGGAAGTACAATTTACTTCCTATTTATTGTTGTTCTTTATACTCATTTCTTCATATTCCTTTTGGGAACATAAGCCAGGATCACACAGGAGATACATGTAAGGCAGCATCTCCCAACTACACAGTGGGTACTGGTGGCATATTCTTGCAAAAGAAGACAAAAATGGGATTTTGCATGTGGTTTGTGAACAACATTTCCTACATTTCTCCTGACTTCCAACAGAAACAGTTATTATTTGGTGTTTGAAATTGTAAAAAAACCTTGAATGATGCTTATACAGAGCCAAGGAAAAATATCATCATGGGCATACAATGTACTTTGCTGTCAGACATGATATTCCCAGCTGTTTAGTAAACCTCTATTATTCTATGCTGTTTCTGTTTCCCAGGAAACACAATAAGAATGAACACAAAGTAGACCTCAGCATGAACTCTGGAAAGATACAAAGGTGACTTGCCCATGCAGTCAACACCGTGATTGCTGAACGAGAATATTTGGGTCTGGAGATGCTGGCACATATCTATGTTTACTGAAAACAAAAAATAGTTAATAAAGCCAATGCACAACTTCCAACCTCTCTGTCTGTGAACGATTACCTAAGACGCTCTTTTTAATAATTTTTGTTTGTCCTTTTGAAAACTGAACTATTCCTGGCTACAAAACTTACTCCATGCCCCGTTTTTACCTCTCTCTGGAGTGTTTGCAATGAGAGTATGACAAAAAGGTTAGCTCTAAACTGCCTGTTTGTTTGACTCACTCTAAGATTAGGTAACTTCTGTCCTAAGGAGCAAAACCATTACTGTTGTGCAAAAGGACAATGTCCTGACGGTACTTTGCTTTGTTTGTGAAAAGGCCCAGTAACAGGCACATATCACATTCTCAAAAGCATTAAATTATACTACCAAAGAACACACTTACTCGTAATGGCAGCCTGAACACCCTTGTGTTCTGTTTGCAGATCCCTGCTTCTATCTGCCCAAACATGGGCGAATTCTAGCTAACTCTATTTATCCATAAATTAGAAGGGCAACGAAGCTGGTGAAGGGTCTAGAGGGTATGTCCTATAGGAGCAGCTGAGGGAACTGGCATTGTTTAGCCCAGAGAAAATGAGGCTGAGGGGAGACCTTATCACTCTCTACAACTACCTGAAAGGACATTGTAACAGGGTGGGGGTCAGCCTCTTCTCCCAGGCAACTAGCGACACGACTCCAGGGGAGGTTCAGGTTAGACATTAGGAAAAATTTCTTCACAGAAAGGGTCATTAGACATTGGAAGGGGCTGCCCAGGGAGTTGGTGGAGTCACCATCTCTGGAGGTGTTTAAGAAAAGACTGGATGTGGCACTTAGTGCCATGGTCTAGTTGACAGGGTGGTGTCAGGGCAATGGTTGGACTCAATGATCCCAGAGGTCTCTTCCAACCGAGTCGATTCTGTGATAAACCTAAGACTCTGGACTTAGACATATTAAGGTTCATCAAAAGCACCAGGGACAGTGTTGCAAGAACAACAGAATAGAAATATTTGACAGCAAAATAATGCTATAAAAGGGGTGCATAGACTACATTTAGTCTGCTACACAGACTGCATTTGCCTACTGTCAGTACACCCCGAAGTGTAACACTTTGAGGCATATAACTCAGAAAACAAAGCAAATGATTTTCTGTGTTGGATAGCTCAAATTGGGTTCACAACTGCAAAGCATCAACATCACAACAACATATCGCCTCCTCTGTAGCGAAGCAGCGCATCTTCCCAGAAAGATCAGCCTTTTCTCATTAGTGAAAAACAAGCTGAAACATACTGCTGTTAACAGTTTAGTGCTTCTGCCTACCACAGTCGCCAACATTATCACACCTAATCCTCAACAATGGATTTTGTTTACTATTTCTGAATGGAGAAACAGAGCACTAACGATAATTATCCCCAATTCTGTAAAATTCCACATACAGGGATTTTCCATCAGTAAGATATTTAATCAGGAACTCTTATTTGCCAAAATTAATACTTATGCTATAGCTGGCAAGAAAAAAAAAATCTTTTGAAGGACAAATTAATCCCTCCTGTGGAATATTTAATCACCTGGTCGTTAGGATGCTCAGCTAGGACACAGCGGACAAAGGTAGAAACATCTTGCTCTTTCTCAGTAAAGGACAGTAATTCCTCTGAGATGAATATACTAATAATGAGCTACAAAACACTTTATGCAGAGTGGAACAGCTCAACTGCAGAGATGGAGACAGGCTTAAGCTGTGCATGTCAGTTGTAGGACAGCCACTGAAAAACAATTATATTCCCCCAAAAATTCTTAAGCCAAACACAACCTATGTTATTATACAGTAGAAAGGCAGTACAAGGGAAGCAACATTTAAATGATGGAGTGACAATTATTTGTGGGGTTCTAATGAGCAACTCTGTGCTTTAAAGAACTCTTTTAAACTTTAACTTAACTTTAAACTCTTTCCTTTAAATAACTAAATAACTCTTTGCTTTAAACTTAAGCTGGTTACATCATGATTCAATTCTTTTGCAGTGTTTTATGTGACATTTTTAAAGCTAAAGTGTTACTGTGAAATTACAATTGTTTCAGTCCATGAGTATAATGTGTTTCTGAAGTCACCTAGGGCCAGATTTTCACTGCCTTATTCCCCTGTGTGAGTCATCCCATTGGCTTTAGTAGCAAAATCTGCATGACTAATATCTTACCACCATGAGTATGAAAAGCTTAAACTGGCCTTCACTGCTTTATTTATTTGACATGTGTATGTGGTTATGTGTATTTTACTACCCTTACATTTATTAATATAATACTGTGGGAATAACTTAAATGAAATGCATGGGATTGTCCCTGTATGCCAGAGAGAGTTTACAATGATCTTGCCAGGCATTTCTTGTAAAGAGTTCAGTCTCTCAGTGGTGAGCCATCTGCTGCACGACAATACCTCTATCACGGAAACTCCCTGTTACAAACAGATTCCAACTATTCTGCTGGGACTATAATAATGTAGAATTTCATTATAATGCTTTTGAAACAACATCAAGTACAGCACTCCTGAAAGTTACCTTCTGTCAAGCAAGTCCATGTATCAGTTATATGCTTCTTTACGTTGTTCTGCCCACAGAAAAAAGTCAGAAATGTGATTTAATCAAACAGCCAGAGTATTCCTAGGAAAACCTTGGAATATCTACCATTGAACCTTATGGTGCATCTTGGCTTCCCAGCTGACAAATGGCATTTCGTAGCCTGGAAAGGCTTTATGAGAGCTTTCTGGTTGCTATGGGAGGCTGCAGAGAATGAATTTAAGCTGACACATGTTCTAAGTCTACTCCGATTTTCATCATCAGCTATTTGTAGCTGTTATCAAAATGAGGGGAGGCAGACATATCATGCTAAGTCAGCTTTTTAAGCATCCCTGCAACACATCATTAATGGACTCATCTTGGTATTGCTCCTTAGATATATTTATCTGGAGTATAACTATTCAGAAACCTAGACTCTGTGGTACGCCAACAGCTATTGATTTGCAGGACTAAGAGCCACATTTTCTGATAAACCCTTTACTAAAAAAGTGTATCTATTTGTACAAAGTCAGTTCTGAGAAACTGCCAACTTTGCAGGAAAAGCATGGGCACCATTCAGTTTCAACATCGTCAGTATTTAAAATGCTTTACAGTAACATTCATACATGAAGACAAATTTTCTTCAGGATTTCAGTTATCTGACTGATTTGTATTGATGGATCTGTATCTCTTCTTTTTGACAAGCTTGGGAGATGCATGAAAAGAAGAGGTCATTTATTCATTTAAATATAGATTTCAGGAAGCAAATTTAGCTACCATTTTTGGCAAGTTCCTGCTTTCTTAGGATTAGCAAAAAGATGCCATACTTTTCTTGGATTTTTACAGTTTTCAGAAAGAAAACCCAAACAGAAGCATATTCTGCTTTCAGTCTTGAGCGAGACTAACATATGAAGAAACGATGAAACCACCATATTTATGTTTTTCTCCAGATTACTTGATAAATCGAATCAGTTTATTGCTACACAGTGTCAGGAAAATGGGGCACATGCCCTCCATTGAGTAAAGAGTATATATTAGTCCATACAGATTTTTCTTCACTCTGGAAGAGAAAAGCTACCCTAAAACTTGGCTGTTCACTAGGTAAGAGTGTGCAAGACAGGCTGCTTGTAAACACAGTTCAGGGCAAAGAAAATTTCAGAGTGGCAGCAGAGATAAATGTGTCCCGTATTCAGATAACCATGTTCATAATTACGGCAAGGTGTGCCGTGAGTAGTCACTCAGGATGATGTACTACAGTGGCCAAGGCAGAAGCAGTTTCATAAAATTGGTTACTCAAGGGATGGAAAATTCTCCAAAGCAGCAGTATCAAAGAAAATACCAAAAAAAAAAAATGGAGAACCTCTATACATGATTGCCAGGCACATAGCAGAAGGGAAACAACATGAATTCTGTCAAATCAAAGGCCTGAGGTGTGGTAGATTTAGGAACCACTTTGGTTTTCAGAAGTAGAAACTTTATGAGGCTATCTTCAAACAACTTTTTGAACACTCTGGGATGGCATTTCCAAGTATTTATATTTCTTTTTTGCTAACACAATTTGCTTCAATGACGTTTGTATTTTCTCTCTTCCTGCCAATAGCAAAAAAATGCTGTCCTACATAATGAATGCAGGAAAATCTGCTTGGTTTTCATAATAGGCTAGATTCCGTTATTTTCAAGCCAGGACCACAATAAAATGCTTGCTTCTGATATATGGTATACACATCACATGGTGGGCACGTGGTACTAATGTTAAGTAGATTGGCAGTACAGCGAAAAGGGTGTTGGGCAAAACAAAGTGCAAGACAGTGGTGGGGAAAGATCCCACTATGGAGGCAGAACAGGAAATCTGAACCAAAGCAGGTTTTTTGGTTGTTGTTGGGTTGTTTTGTTGTTTTAGAACCACAGAATCATAGAACAGTTTGGGTCAGAAGGGACCTTAAAGATCATCTGGTTCCAGGCCCCCTGCAACGGGCAGGGACACCTTCCACTAGACCAGGTTGCTCAAAGCCCCATCCAACCTGGCCTTGAACACTGCCAGGGAGGGGGGCAGCCACAGCTTCCCTGGGCAACCTGTGCCAGTGTCTCACCACCCTCACAGTAAAGAATTTCTTCCTAAGATCTCATCTAAATCTCCCCTCTTTCAGTTTAAAACCATTCCCCCTCATCTTATCACTCCATGCCCTTGTAAAAGTTCCCTCTCCCATTTTCCTGTAGCCCCTTTAGGTACTGGAAGGCTTCTATAAGGTCACCCTGGAGCCTTCTCTTCTCCAGGCTGAAGAGCCCCAACTCTCTCAGCCTGTCTTCATAGCAGAGGGGCTCCAGCCCTCTGATCATCTCCGTGGCCTCCTCTGGATGCGCTCCAACAGCTCCATGTCCTTCTTCTGTTGGGGGCCCCAGAGTTGGATGCAGTTTGCGTTTTGTTTTGTTTAGTTTTTTTTTTAATTGTAGGCATGAATAGGACTTTGTTTTTAATATCCAGAAATAGAAACTCCAAAGAAAGTGGGGAATTGAAGGCTTATGGCCAAAATCGCCATTTCTGTTTTCTCTGTTCCTCTCTCCATTCTCTAACAGTTTAGCTAGCCCAAAAATTCTTTTGTGTGCTTTCTATTACTAAAAAAATAAACACAAATCGATAAGTATTCACTATGATAGACTGGTCCATGCTCTGAGTAGGAGTTTTTTCCTCAGACGACCTCAAGATGTCCCTTCCAACATAAATTATTTTCTGATTCTATGATCATAACCCAATATCATCTCTAACTTGTGACAAAAAAAAAGTCTGTTTACTCATCTTCCTTGCATATGAGAACCTGTAACCAAAGGAAAGAAAATGAGAGGAGACATCATGCATGGAACAGAAGGTGAGAGATATATAATAAAAGAAGAAAAAAGAATATATGGAGGGCTAGGTCTGCATAATGTTGCTCCTGAAAACTCAGACAAGAAATGTGGGCTCCATGAGACCCAGAGGAGCAACTCAAAGTACTTTTGTGTCACCTACATAGCATGGAATACAAGAAATAATATTTTTGCAAGACCAGCTTGAATAGACAGGATTCAGGCTCATGTGGATGAGCCCCAGGAAACAAGCAAAATATCAGAGTGTATATGAAGGATTGGGGATATAAATTAATGAATGGATCTTTAGAATTTTATAAAGAAAACACTTGATCACAGCCTAGATATGCATGACAATGAGATGGAAGATTCCACAGTAAATCCCAGGTTATACACCTCACATATAAAGGCTGATGATTATTTTAGTAATAAACATTAGAAGGTCAGCTTTAAAAAGCTATTTTTTTTAAAGCTGAGACAATGTCAATTAATTAAAATGGTGTTAAAAGGTGAAAACAAATTGGTTTGCATGAGTTTGCAGTTATCCACAGTCAAAAATATTCATGACATCTACACTGAAATGGTATTGTGAATGTTGTTTTAATACTGCGAATTTTTGCCTTACATTAAAAATCCATGCAATACCACCATTAATTCCACTAGATGTAATACATACAGTTTTAAGGAAGATCATGCTTGTTCGTGGTGTATCTAAAAAGACTGCCAACTAACTGCTGACAGTGCACTCTTACGGTCTTGTTTTTGTAACTTAAGTTACAGAATGCAGCCATTTGGCAAGCTGTGTGGTAAATTACAGCAAAGTAATATTTGCCAGACAATCTCTGTGATGAGCTTGTTTTGACAATGTACCACAATATATGTTTAAGACATTTTTAAAAATTGAAGAGTTGGTCTTTGAACATGTAAGAAGCAGACCATATTAACCAGTCTAATGCCTTAGTCACTAAGTTGCTGAGCAAATCCTACTCAGAGCAAGTACTGCATTCATCATTTAAGAAAGCAAAAATCCCTCATAATTAATGTCTAAAGTGATCGAGATACTTCAAATTGCAGTCAAAAATTGTAGTATTTTGATGTTGTCCTATGTAAATCAAGAGATCTCAGAACACAAATATAATTATGCCTCTTATAAATCTGTTGAAGGAAGACATGGCCTAGAATAAAAACTGAGGGAGAACAACAAGAATAGAAAGATAATATATTTGTGAAGCCTACACAAAGAGTCTTCTGATGCCTTAGATATTAATGATAAAGACAGAGAGGCCAGAAGAGACCCTGTTCAAAGACAAAAAAGAAACTGAAGGCTGATCATTGATACCCAGCCAATAAGGAGTTAAGTATTTCAAATAATGTGCATAACAGACAGTGGAAGACTCTAATGGTACTTAATGAGGAGTACTCTTGTCAATATGCATGAATCTACCAATGAGACAGCTTAAAAGGGGTAAGATCGCCAATGAGGAAGGTGACATTTCTGAGTCACCAAATGCAACACAAATGACACTTACCCATCAGAAAAAAATCTCATTCACTACCTTTCTTATTCTTTTATGGACAGAATTCTCGACACATTAACTTCCCTCTTCAGGCTGTTCAACTAGCTGGTCCTATGTTATTCAAATGGTATTATTTTCAAGGTCATTACCATGAAATTACTCAGGAAAAAAAGGAGAGTTTATGAGCTTTGGAAGAAGGGACAGGCAACTCAGGAGGACTACAAGGATGTTGTGAAGTTATGCAGGAAAAAAATTAGAAGGGCCAAAGCCCAGCTAGAACTTAATCTGGCCGCTGCCATAAAAGACAATAAAAAATGTTTCTACAAAAACATTAGCAACAAAAGGAGGGCCAAGGAGAATCTCCATCTTTTATTGGATGCAGGGGGAAACACCATGACAAAGGATGAGGAAAAGGCTGAGGTACTTCATGCCTTCTCTTCCTCAGTCTTTAATAGTAAGACCAGCTGTTTTCAGGGTACCCAGTGCTGTGAGCTGGAAGACTGGGATGGAGAGCAGAATGAAGCCCCCATAACCCAAGGGGAAATGGTTAGCGACCTGCTACACCACTTGGACACACACAAGTCTATGGGGCCAGATGGGATCACCCAAGGGTACTGAAAGAGCTGGTGGAAGTGCTCACCAAGCCACTTTCCATCATTTATCAGCAGTCCTGGCTAACCAGGGAGGTCCCAGTTGACTGAAGTCAGCAAATGTGACACCCATCTACAAGAAGGGCCAGAAGGAGGATCCAGGGAACCACAGGCCTGTCAGTCCGACCTCGGTGCCAGAGAAGATTATGGAGCAGATCATCTTGGGTGCCATCACACAACATGTACAGGACAACCACGCACTCAGGCCCAGTCAGCATGGGTTTGTGAAAGGCAGGTCCTGCTTGACTAACCTGATCTCCTTCTATGACAAGATGACCCGCTTACTGCATGAGGGAAAGGCTGTGGGTGTTGTTTACCTGGACTTTGACACCGTCTCCCACAGCATTCTCCTGGAAAATCTGACTGCTCATCGCTTGGATGGGCGTACGCTTCATTGGGTAAAAAACTGGCTGGATGGCCGGGCCCAAAGAGTTGTGGTGAATGGAGTTAAATCCAGCCAGCAGCCGGTCACAAGTGGTGTTCCCCAGGGCTCAGTATTGGGGCCAGTTCTCTTTAATATCTTTATTAATGATGTGGATGAGGGGATCGAGTGCACCCTTAGTAAGCTTGTAGATGACACTAAGTTGGGCGGGAGTGTTGATCTGCTGGAGGGTAGGAAGGCTCTGCAGAGGGATCTGGACAGGCTGGATCGATGGGCCGAGGCCAAGTGTATGAGGTTCAACAAGGTCAAGTGTCGGGTCCTGCACTTGGGGCACAGCAACCCCATGCACCACTACAGGCTTGGGAAAGAATGGCTGGAAAGCTGCCTGGTGGAAAAGGACTGGGCGTGTTGGTTGATGGCAGCTCAATATGAGCCAGCAGTGTGCCCAGGTGGCCAAGAAGGCCACCAGCATCCTGGCTTGTATCAGGAATAGTGTGGTCAGCAGGACTAGGGAAGGGATCGTCCCCCTGTACTCGGCACTGGTGAGGCCGCACCTCGAATACTGTGTTCAGTTTTGGGCCCCTCGCTACAAGAAAGACATTGAGGTGCTAGAGCGAGTCCAGAGAAGGGCAACGAAGCTGGTGAAGGGTCTGGAGAACAATTCTTACAAGGACTGGCTGAGGTAACTGGGTGTGTTTAGCTTGGAGAAAAGGAGGCTGAGGGGAGACCTTATTGCTCTCTACAACTACCTGAAAGGAGGGTGTAGCGAGGTGGGTGTCAGTCTCTTCTCCCAAGTAACAAATGACAGGATGAGAGGAAATGGCCTCAAGTTGCACCAGGGGAGGTTTAGATTGGATATCAGGGAAAATTTATTCACCGAAAGGGTTATCAAGCATTGGAACAGGCTGCCCAGGGAAGTGGTGGAGCCACCATCCCTGGAGGGATTTAAAAGATGAGGAGATGTGGTGCTGAGGGACATGGTTTAGCAGTGGACTTGGCAGTGCCCGGTTAACGGTTGGACTCGATGATATTAAAGGTCTTTCCCAACCTACATGATTCTATGGCTCTATGCTTCTATGAAGGCCAATAAAATTTCATCCTGTTCATATTCATTTGAACAAGAAGAAAACACTGTTTCTTTAATTTTTTGCTTATTTTCTCCACAGGATTTCATTTTTCAATAACTTAATTTCAAAGAAAGAACATCTGTAGCAGAGAAAATTAAATACCTGTATTCTCTTTTATAAATTGCTTGCTTTTATAGCACAAGGTAACAATGTTATCTTATTCTTGATCTTTTTATATTAATATCTGTTCACCATCAATTTTTTTACTAAAATGCAAGTCAAGGAAAAAAGCAAGTCAGGAACAATGCACGAGCATTAACAGCACTTACAAAGCTATTTGATGGCCTAAAAAGATTAAACAGCTACACTTAATATACAGAATTGAATGATCTGCATATCTAGGACTTTTTGTTCTATCAAATTGCTACTGGTTTAGGTTACAATCTGCAACAGAGTAAGAGATGATCCAGGATCTTCTCTCCAGCTGAGAAAATGAAACCTTGACATTGGCTTCTCATAAGGTTTTTCTTATATTAATGTTCTCTACAGATGGCTATTTAATCATTGGTGTTTCAGAGATTAAGTTGGTTCTGATTTTATATCTATGAAAAATAGCTGCTGAAATGCATGAATGTAGGTATTTCTGTGTATGAAACATTTTTTTAACAGTTTGCTTTTATTTGGGGGAGGGAGTTGAGGAGGCTTGGCAATATCTGAATGATGCCTAAGGGCAGACTTCATTAATTTGCACAGGAAACTAAAAGCCCCGCTGCAAATTAAGTGAGATGATTGTCAATTTAAATAGTAAAGGAAAAAGCAAGTACATGTGAAAAACAAAAAGCTCCAGAGTATCAAGGTATCTCAACATGCTCTATACTTAAGAAACTTACAGCATGTGCTATATCATTAATAATATTTTATAAACTGTGGAAGCTATTATAGCATATCATTCTGATTATTGCCAAACATCCTCAAAACTATGCTTGATTACTCTCTTCAAATATTCATCAGAGTGGGAAAAGGCAGTCTTCTAGATGAAATAATGCTTTGTGTTACGGAGAAAGTATAGTTAAGGTGCCAGTCTGAGGTTCAGGAGTTCAGCAAACTCACAATATCACCATAAATGCCCTGTGTGATCTTAAGCAGGTAACATAATATAAAAAAAAACAAAAACCAGATTGCAGCCCTAAAATGTAGCTGTCCGGATCTTGTACTGGGTCCCTGCTTTGAACTAGGAGTCTGACCTCTCTGGCAGAGAGGTAGCTCCAAGCAGACATGATACGAACAGTTCTCCAAGGTGGACAATCAAGAGACAAGACAATAAGAACATGCTTTGGTGCATACAAGGCCATGCTGGGGTCAGCCTCAGTCCCATCACTGCCACTGTCTCCCATGAACATACTTCACAGCCCCCAGCATTTTGAGCACAGCCTGCACAGAGCATGAGTTTCCATCAACAGGGAACACAGAAGGGAGAAACCTTCATAAAAACTCATCTCTTCTCAGAAGTTAGGGTTGCAATTCAGAGTTGCAGGGAGGTGTTGATGTTTGATTAGGGTTCACAGCCAGAAAATTTCTTCTAGACTTTGGCAGGAGACTTACCTTTTTCTTTTAAAAAACACATGTTTCAGATGGTAACAATGCCCTTCTTTTATACAACAGGTCAGTGGTTGTGAGATCCACCTAAGAAGTGGAAAGACTTGGCTTCCATGCTCTCCTCAACCTGCAGGTTGGCATGGGGGTCAGACCCACAGGTCTGAACTCTAGCAACTCTTTAACATAAGGCTCTTGTGCAGTCTTTTGAGCAGAAATCAGAACTGGGATCTCCCCTCTTCTAAATCGGTGCCCCAATCATTTAGCCGCAGAGTCATGCTCCCTCTTGCTCCCTCTCTTTGACCTAAGGAATTCTGGTATTTTCTTTTCAAGCTGGCACAGCATCAAAAGGTGAAGTGGAGGGAGCCTCCCACCCAGACTAGCCTATAGCCTGGTAGTCAGGTCCCAAGATGAAATGAACCATCTTTATTCAGGCTGAGAACAGGGCATGCTGAAACATTTCACGTTAGGGTGTGTAGTTTATGTGGGACCGTATCTCCATATTAAAGTTTCATTCTTAGGAAACTGTCTGTAGCTGACTGTCAACACCACTCATGAATCCTTACTTGGACAAATGCTCTAGTGCTCCTGCTTTTAAAAAAGTCACACTGTTAACATATTAGCACACAACCTCTACTTGACTTTGACAAGTTAAAAACAGATTAATACATCTGGGATAAAAAAATGGAGCTTTATACGCAGGGGTTAGTACATACTTTTTCAGCGTGGGTACCACATATGAAATATTTATCACTAAGAGAGAGAAATGAAAAACCTCCCTAGCCAGTCTGATACTACCCTGCCAAGGTCACTATATATTGCTGTTTCACGAGGCTGTGACTGAATCCAAACAGATTATAAAAATGAACCTGCTCATTGATAGGCATATGGGGAAGAGGAAAGAGGAATCAAACAGGCATCAGTTGCAATAGCAGTACTGGGATATTAGCATCTTTGGCACTGGGCTCCCCTCATAGTCTAAGATTGTTTGATAACAGTCAAGGAATGCAGCACTGTTGACAAAGCCCATCTACAACACCAGCACTCAGAATGGAAAGGGAGATAAGTTGAGAACTGGCATGTTCTGTCTATGGCAAACATGGCTGAAATATTAGCTCATGTGGCAACAGTTTGAATAAATAGGAGCTGGTATGCTAAATCCTAGTGATGTTGGCTGGTGAATACTGCTTGAGGTTTAAGGTGTGGCAGCTTTTCTTTACAGACTCATTGGCACATGCACACTGAGCCTTATTACCTCTCATTTACTGAAGCTGGCACACCTTGGGGCTTTTCATTTTTTTTGTTGTTGTTTTTTAAGGAAAGAAGGACTGAATCATAAGAAGACAAGATGGGAGATGTTAAGTCTGAGGTATATATGTTTGAAGTTTTTGGAAAAAAGAAACCAAAGAGTCACAATCAGATCACTGTATCTCAGCAGCATATGCTGAGTGAAAAACTCAGTGAGAAAAAGTTGAATCTGAGAAGGGAAAGAAAGATCAGACATTTAAAAAATACATGTTTGTAGGTTCCTCTTTAAACCAGATCTCCAGCACAACCTGTTATGGATAAGAAAAAATCCTTATATCCCTCATCCATTTTAGTATGTTAACACAGCAAGTTGCAGTGCAGTACAAACTTTCTTTCCAGGCTTACCTGCTTCTAATTTTCTTCTAAGATGTATGCTACCTTACCCAACCTGGACATCTCCACCAAAGAACCCCTCCCAATCTCCTCATGTACTAGTAACAATACACGTGCAAAGAATGAGTCAGAAAAATGCACTTAACATTCTCTGGCAGAATTAACAGCTGATAATACACTGTCAAGCAAGCACCTGGATAATTTCTAAGCTTCTTTGACACCTTTGGATCACAAACAGTCATTAAAAAGACAGATTTTTATGTAGAACTCGTGGAAAAAAATACGTTTTTGGTGAAAAGGAAAAAAAAAAGATTAAAAAAATCATATTCCAAAGTAGGACTAACCTAAGGACCATTTGAAGTGCTTTCAGAGGGCAAATGAGAGGAAAAGCATGAGAAACCTTCAACAGAAGCAACAGCTCAGGAGATTTAACTGCCTGCTGAGCCTTTCTCCATTATCCCAGAGGGACACCTCAACCAACAAGTCTCTGATGATACTGCGTAGGGTTCATATTAGTCTTTCCCGATTCAACTTTCCATTTTTTAATAACTTTCAATAGAGCTACATTTAGCCTCTCTCTCTCCCTCCCTCCCTCTCTCTCTCTCTCTCTCTCATTGGTCAGAAAGAAACCCAGGCTTTTCATTCTAGAAATAAAACAATGAGATAAGTCTTCAGAAAATGTCTCACCAGCTCTAATTTTAGTGAAGAAGTATACCAAATTAAGAAAAAAATAGTGAGGCTTTTTCTTCCCTCAAATATACTGGAAGGCTTATTGTTAATGTAATTCCTAAATCAACATTATATTAATTTTCAGCCTATGTTTATCAAGCAATTATGGAATTATTTGCAAGTTTCAGAAGCAATGAGAAAAATCTGCATGTTTGGTATTTTTGCTAAATTTTTGCAAAACAGGATGCAGATTTATTTCTACCATCTAGTACTAAATAACCAAAGAATAAAAATATCATTTTGTGACCTTTACTATCCAAGAAGAATTGCTTGAGAAAACATGAGAAGGAAAAATATCACTGTAACATCTACTAAAACAAGGCAAAGTAAAGGTTAAAATACTAATGAAGGTGAAACAAAGGCCCTGGAGAGTCAGGTATATTCTACTTTTCAGGCAGAAGTAGACCTTGAAAAACAAGAATCCCCTTCATTGATGTTCCTTAAGGCAGTTAAGTGAGATTCAGGGAAGAGATTTCATAATCCTTGGGCAGAGGAAGACTGAGGGAAATTAAGGCAATAGTGACAGGGCCAAACAAATTGTAGTAGCAATTGAAATTCGAGAAATATAACAAGTAAAAGGAGTAGGTGGCCTTTGGTGATAAATCACAGATTTCTTTACTGAAGCAGAAAATGTATTTCTGGATATTGCAATGTGCATGTCCAAAAGAAGCTGGCCAAAGATCAGGTAGGAAAATTCTGTTGAACTTATTTCAAGAAACTGCTATTTGGGTAAACTTGTTCACTGATACATATGAAATTTAATAATACATATGATATTAATAAATTTATGGAAGTAATTTTTGGTCCTTATTTCTAGGCATTTAAAACATTAGTCAGAACATTTATCACAAACATAAAACCCACTCAGTTTTCGTTACAATTTTACTGGGAAGACTGTTCACTTCTATCACACCAAGAAGATAATTCTTATTCTGTCAGGAGTAGATGTTTAGGACAAATGACGGTTCCTGAAGTATTTCAGTGCTGTTATAGTTGCGTGTTTAGAAATGAAACCTTACTATGATGCTTCTCTCCTTCCTAAAAAGTAGTTTTTCTTCAACAAAAATATCAGCTGCAAGATGGTGGAAAACTAAAAATTAGAAAAATAATTAAAATTTTGAAAATACTTTTCTCCTTAGCTTTCAGCTAGGTTGTTTGAAAATAACGGGAAAAATATTCATAGAAATGAAAAAATCGAGTAAAATTCACATTTGCTGCAGTGCATAAAGTTTGTCAGAGGTAGCACAAAGTTATAATTCCCTTTCTCGTTCTTAGTTACTACCTTTTATTTTTGAAATTGCATTGGGCGGGGGCATGTGCTGAAGTGTTCCCAGGCTGCCAGCAGCTCAAGGTATATGTGGTGTGTTGACCCCAGCCAGCAGCTAAGCACTGCATGGACACCTGCTCACTCCCCCTGCCCCAGTGAGACAGGGGAGAGAATCAGAAGAGCAAAAGAAAGAAAACTTATGGGTCAAGATAAACACAATTTGGTAAGCAAAGGAAAGAGAATAAAAACAAGTGATACCAAAGCAATCACTTACCACCTCCCACAAGCAGACAGATGTCCAGCCAGTCTCCAAGCAAGACCAGCCCCCCCACCCCTCAGTTTTTATTTCTAAATGTGATGTTATATGGTTTGAAATATCCCTTTGGTCAATTCGGGTCAGCTGTCCCACTTGTGTCCCCTCCCAGCTTCCTGCCCATCGCCAACCTACTTGCTGTGGAGGCAGAGTGGGAAAAATAGAAAGCCTTGACACTGTGCAAGAAATGCTCAGCAACAGCCAAAACACTGGCCTGTTATCAACACTGCACTATAGATGCTGTTATCAAGGAAATTAACTTCATCTTGACCACACCCAGTACAGTATACTGAAAAGAAAACCAACAGAAAGAAAAAAAGCACATTGGAAGTATGACTCTTACTTGAGCTATACAAACATACACACAAAAATACAGTCTTTTATATGATCACAGTCAAAACTCTCTGCTTCGTAAAAACACCTTAAGACAGGAACATAAAAAATATATATAGATATACTTTTTTCTGTCTCATATATTCTGTATATTAATTTGAGAAGTAGTCCAATTTGCTAGAAATCAGGCTCAACAGTTTAGAAATTATCAATTCCTGACATTGGCAATTTCGTATGTATATGTTTTTTCTTTTTCTTTCCAGGCTTTTATTTTTAAATATTGTCATGTATCGTACAGAAAGATACAATTTACGTAGGAGAGGGCATTAGAGCCTTCCTAAGTATTAAATTGTCCAATCTGATTTCTTGATTAATGATGTAACTTGCTTTATCCTATTTTTGTTACCAACAGAAAAACAAGTTGGGGGTGCTTCTGCGGACAATGAGAATCAAAGGTGGAGGCTGGTGCAGAACAGGTGAAAAACATGAGCAGATGAGATTGAAGAGAAACTGCACCACACTGCTAACCTAAATGTTAAAAACTGAGTCAAAGTGTATTAATGACACATGTATGCTTGCAAAGGTGTATAGCACATGGCTCCTTGACAATATCAACAGCCTAAGCCATTATGCCCCAACAGAGCAGGACAGCACCGTGCACAAATACTACCTGGTGTTTGGAAGAACGGTTGCATCAGGTCTAGATGGAAACAAACAAGCCTTGCCTCTGGGTAGAACTAACTGGGTTGAGTTGAATGCTACACATAGCTGCCCAGTTTGCAAGTCTAAACCAGGTCCAATTAGTGGTAACTTAGAGCCCTCTGCATTTTACTGTGTTATAATGCACAGCATGAAGGGCCTCCTGTGCAGATTTAGGAACACAGTTCCATTAACCAGCCTTCCAAAGGAGAAGCTAAGGTAAGAGCTGCTCATGCGCTGCTGAACTCTGCGTGGGAAGAATGCTACTGAATAGTGACTACTCTACCAAATAAACCAACAAAATAAAACTGAAAACAGGACAAAAGCAAATACGGCTCAGAAATTAGGTGTGAGGACATACTTTACAGGAAGTGCCTTGATGTACCTTAGACAGAGTTGTAGGCTTAGATTACATACTCTATTTGTCCCTATTTTTGAAGCAAGGCTTATGTACCTATACAGTTGAGATAAAAAGATTCTGTTAAATCACAGTCATCTGGAAAAACATAGTGATATTATTTAGGTAGCCAGCACTGTATGTGATTAATCAAGGAACTAAATGAACAAAATCAGCATGTTCAATTTTTTGAAACTTCTACATCATTCACAATCAAAAGCAAGCATGTTAATAAGTGAAGAGAAAACACAGTATTATTTTATATTTAACTCTGAGCATTAAGTATAAAAATATTCTCGACATTGTGCAGCTCTTTTTGTGTCTAACTTTAGAGCTTCTAAAAAACAACTGAAAGTCACATCACTTCTGTTAAAAACTTCTTAATTCCCTCATGGTTTCCCACCAACAAATGCAACAGTCAGGAGGGAAAATTTTCCAAAAAGAGAAATCACTTAAATACAGACAATTTAGGGGAAAGATGACTGATCCTCTCTCTCCCCAAGCTGCTACTGCTTATTAATTTCAAATTTCCGACTCTGATCACTCTTCAGGTCTCCTCAAAATACCAGCCTCCTACCCTATTGCTATTGGCTGCAGCATCTCAATTTAAACTACATGTAGTCCTAATGTTCTCTCACCAGAGCTTATTAGGTATTCAAAACATGCCTGAACTGTGCACGCCATATTCATCTGCACAATTACAGCAGACCAATGGGACAATTCAAAGGAGAAGGCTTGTTTACCACGAAACAAAGTTGTTTTGGACCTGAATAGCACCCTGCTGTGACGTTTCATGGGAAAGGAGAAGACAAGTTTCTCATGTTCACCATCACAGAGAAGGCATTTGTAACTGAGCACATTAAAAGGAGTCCCACAGCATGAAAGAATAAGGAGAGTACAGCGCCCAGTAACAACTGGTGACCATCATTTGAAGAGTTAACAAGGCCTAATGGTTAAATGAAAAGGAGATAACAGAGTTAATAGCTTAGCTAAATCCAAGAAGTTTATGTTGGGATTAGGGTGGGGAGTAACAGGAGTTGCAGGGAGGTAGCAGAAAGAGAAAGGCTTTTATGAGAGAGCAGCAGGAAGTCATATTACAGCATCCAGCATTCAGTCAGAGCTAAGGACTAGATATGAAGAGGTCATGGATAGTAATGGTTATTGACAGAGTGAAGCGGGCTTAGACAGAGACACTGATGAAGAAAGAAGGAAGGAAGAAATCAAGCAAATACAGATTTTCAATGTAGCACGGGTGGGAAGCAGGAAAGGATGGAGAGATGGCTATAATGAGCATGAACATGATATGAGCCGCTGTTAAGCAGCAGCTGATCAATATTTAAGAAAGGAAGAAAAACAAGGAAAATTCCAGTAACTGCTGTGGAAGGAAACATACTGGTCTCCCTGCTTATGAAATACATTTTCTTTAACCTAGCAAAGAGTAGTAATGGGGGTATTCTCGCCTCTGCACTTTGAATCACTGTAGGACAATTCAGAGGAGGTCTGCGCCTCACAAATCTAGAAAGCCTACAAGAGGCTAAGTAACTAGATTAACTATAGCATATGTAATCAGAATCTTAGGAGAACTAGGAGATGATATTTCTTCAATGTAAACCCATCTTGGAACACACTTGAAACACTTCAAAAACAGTTCGCATTGCAAAAAATAAGCAGCAAACAGTCTCCTGAACAGATGAGATTTCAGGAATAAATTGGAGAAAACCCAGGAAGGCATTAGAGGGGCACAGCCTGCAGGTTCCCACATTTGCTAATGCTGTTATAGCAAAGATATAATAAAAAAATATATTTAAATATACACGCATTCTGTAGTCTGTCATTTGTAGTAGCTTTTCTTGTTGTTAGTGGCACCAGTGCTTATGTTTTAAGCTTAGTCTCCTAGTCTGTCTCAGCTAATTTAGTCTAGCTTGTCTGGTCTATCTATCTAGTCTCCGTCTTTTGCTCTCTCTTTTCTCTATAACTGTATCTATGTATAGATATCCATCTCATATATATATTTTTATATATCCACATATATTTATATGTGTATAACTATGCATGTATACAAATAGAGGTCAATTTTTTGTCTGGTAGAGTTTAGACACACTTTTAGAATATGGAAAGTTTTATATACTTTATACTTTTATATTTTATTTTTCACTGATACAGTGATCCCTGAGGAATGATGTTAATTCACTGAAGATCCTCAAAATATCCTTAATACAAGATCCACTACTGTGGATGTAGTCTGTCTAGACTTCAGTAAGGCATTCAACACTGTCTCCCACAGCATCCTCCTGGACAAACTGGCTGCCCGGGGCTTGGATGGGTGGACTCTTCAATGGGTTAAAAACTGGCTGGATGGCCGAGCCCAGAGAGTGGTGGTGAATGGGGCAAAGTCCAACCAGCGGCCGGTCACTAGCGGTGTTCCCCAGGGCTCAGTTCTGGGGCCGGTGCTGTTCAATATCTTTATAGATGATCTAGATGCAGGGATTGAGTGCACCCTCAGCAAATTTGCAGATGACACCAAGCTGGGTGGGAGTGTCGATCTGCTGGAGGGTAGGAAGGCCCTACAGAGGGATCTGGACAGGTTAGATAGATGGGCTGAGACCAACGGCATGAGGTTCAACAAGAACAAGTGCCGGGTCTTACACTTTGGCCACAACAACCCCATGCAGCTCTACAGGCTGGGGGAAGAGTGGTTAGAAAGCGGCCGGGCGGAAAGAGACCTGGGGGTGCTGATCGACAGCCAGCTAAACATGAGCCAGCAGTGTGCCCAGGTGGCCAAGAAGGCCAATGGCATCCTGGCCTCTCTTAGGAATAGTGTAGCCAGCCGGTCTAGGGAAGTGATCGTCCCTCTGTACTCGGCACTGGTGAGGCCGCATCTTGAGTACTGTGTCCAGTTCTGGGCCCCGCACTTCAAGAAAGATGCTGAGGTGTTGGAGCGAGTCCAGAGGAGGGCGACCAAGCTGGTGAAGGCTCTGGAGGGTCTGACCTACGAGGAACGGCTGAGGGAGCTGGGGTTGTTTAGCCTGGAGAAGAGGAGGCTCAGAGGTGACCTTATTGAAGTCTACAACTACCTGAAGGGAGGTTGTAGTGAAGTGGGAGTTGGCCTCTTCTCCCGGGCAACTAGTGATAGGACAAGAGGACACAGCCTCAAGCTTTGCCAGGGGAGGTTCAGGTTGGACATTAGGAAGAATTTCTTTTCAGAAAGGGTTATTAGACATTGGAATGGGCTGCCCAGGGAGGTGGTGGAATCACCATCTCTGGCTGTGTTTAAGAATAGACTGGACATGGCACTTAGTGCCATGGTCTAGTTGACAGGGTGGTGTCAGGGCAATGGTTGGACTCGATGATCCCTGAGGTCTCTTCCAACCTGGTTGATTCTGTGATTCTGTGATCCAATGTCAGTGTACTGCAATTAGATTTTCCCAGTTCTGAAACATATTCCAGAATTAGATTCTCCCGTTTTGAGATACTTATTCATAAGCAGGCCTGATGAAATAAATGAACCTACTCAAAGAGTAATTTACAGTAAGTGGAAAAGTGACAGAAATTGATTATTGATATAAATCAATATTGATTATTGATTATTGATATAAGATATTCTCTCTTTGGAAACATAAAACTTCGGTCAGATGAAAACTACTTCTTAATAGTAATAATTTTTTGGCAAAAATATTTCAGTAATATCATCCTTACCAATCTAGCTCTAGGTGTAATTAGCATGATTAAAACTACAAAAAATTACAACACATAACAGTGTTAGACATGAAAGACTTTTTTTCTACAATCCTAGGATATTAAAATACCAGTTGTCCAACATCAAGGGAAGAACAGCAATGCCAACTGCACGTTAATTCTACCTTCTCTATTAAATACACAGCGTAGAAGATGCACTCACAATTCAATACAGAAGCTCCGTTTGCCCTGTTTCTCATATTGGGATTGTATCTACTTCTGCTGTTGGTCAGTTGTGAAACTTGGGTACTCTTTAATGGGAAAGTCTTATCAATATAGGAAATTGCCACCTGATATTAAGGCCTACAGAACAAATAAACATCACTGTAATGACATACAATAATTTCAAAGAGGACAGTGGAAACCGATGAAGCTTAACTGTGTCTAGTTTCTTACATCACCTGAAAACTACATAACCTTCACCTTCACCAAGGGCCCGAGATCCCAAATTCACTATATAAATAAATAATTTTCTGAATTCATAGGGACAGTAGGAAATATAACACTGGATGGATGGAAAAATACAAGATTACAAAACCCCCCACAGTAATCCTTTAATGAAGGTTTTAAACGAACACGAACCCATTAAATAATGCCACATTTAATGAGTACTTAAATAATATCATTAATAGTGGAGTAATTGGACCTCTTTTTACAAAAAGAAAATCCATTTAACACTGTCATCATTTCCGGCAATACAAGTTACTGAATAGTGTCTTATTCTTAGTTGTTATTATTTTTAAACAAAAATAAGCCAGAAATAATGAGTGAGAGCAACTTTTCCGGGACCTGCAGCCCAACCATTTAATTTCTGTTCTGTAAAAAAAAAACCCACACTGTCTATCTGTGATTGTATCAGGTGGGGATATAAAAGTACTATTGTGCTTGTGTTGGCTTGGAAATGCCTGCAACTTGGCCAACTGACTTGAGCAGGATGCCATTGTATGGAATTTCACAGCGTTTATCACCCCAGAGACAAAATCTACAATGAGTTTCTGCCACGTATGTATTCACTTTCACATATGACTTAAACAGTCGTATGTAGTTTCATATATTGTTTGTTATCAATTAATAAAATTAATTTAGCATTCATCATCTAAGTCTTTAAACAAAGTCATAGTTTAGACACTATGATGCCACTTAGATAAATAGACCAAAGTAAAACCAACCAAAATTATTTTTTTTTATGTTTTGCTCAGTCAAGGGAATTACTTTTATAATTATAAATACACGCTTTTCAGAGTAATAAATTTGAAAGAAAGACTATATTTGAAATATTTCTATGTTGACACTTCTCAAGAAAGTAAATCATTATTTAATGATGAAAAACTGGACAGCTAAGAAAAACAAATGTGTCAAGTCCAGTACCCAAACTAGTAACTTTCAATTTGGCTAGTAACTAACCTTTTTACTAAAGAAGTTTCTTATCATATATAATTTCAGTTCTGATATTCTACCCCATAATTTATTATATGAGATTTAAATTACCGATCCAAGATAGCTAGACAATCTTTAGATGTCTAATTAAAAAATATATAGTTGGACTACTTATGTAACCACCTAAGCAAAAATAAGCATTGATGTTTCCCTTTCTATACCTCTCTGTGTATATTTACTTCCTATAAAACTTTAGAAGCTACCTTAATTTCCTCACCAACATTCTGAATTTATAAAAAAAAAAAAAAAAAAAAAAGGAAATATTTGTTATTGTTGGACAACTTTGTGACTACTGCTCATTTCTACACGTACACTTTAAGACTCCAAATACTGATTAGGTTCTGCTTTGTTTTGGTACTAGCAGGATGAAGACACCACTAAAGAGAAGTGGAGAAACTCACTCACACAGGCTAAATTCAACCTGGCGAACATAATCTCACCATAAACAAGGAAGAGGGATAGACTTCCCCACAAAGCAATTCAAAGCAGGAGTCTAACTCGACTGCTCTGATGCTGAGGAAGACTTTCTCACCGCAGGAAGGGAGTATGGGGAGGTTAGGCTCACTGGAACGAAGTCAGCCGTTGTGAACAGCTCTTACATTGTCTGGAAGAGCTGCTGAAAGGGTAAAACTGCTGTGACATGCTCACACAGCTCCATCTCTGTCTGACAACAATACCTAGAAAACACAGGGCAGAAAGACTATGCTAACACAGATTACTGTACAATTTTGTTAGTCCGGTACTTCGAGGATATAGACTTTTTCAGTGATCAAATTTGCATTTAATTATGGGAAAATAATTTTGTTCTCAACTCATATTTTATTAATTACTAACCATGCTAATAACTTTTTGTGTTGTTTATAACAAAGATTTGCAAGAGAAAATGTTGGGTTTAGTCCCTGTGAGCAATTATTGACAAAGAATCTGAATGGAAAGGCGGACCCTACAGCAGCATATAGCAGGTATAACTTGGCAGTCACATGTAAACTGAAGCCGGGTGTAAATCAAACAGGACTGAGTGACTTCAGGGCTGGATTGCTTCTTTTTCTCTAGTTTCTCACAAAACTGTTTCGAGTCTACTTCCTCTTTAGCTCAGGAGTGGCCAATTCTGCCAGAAGCTTCAGTTCTCCTGTACACATTTGGATTTATCACAAGTCTTTTCTGTTGTTATTCTTGATCCTATTAACTTCAACACAATGTATAAAGCACATTGTCATTTCTTTTCACTTGTTTGCTTTTAGAAGTTTTTTTTTGAACAAAAGGAGTATTTTTCCTGTACCACAGTGCACTGCTTTTCTTCACTTTTCTATGTAAAGAAAATATTTTTATCATAATAGGCTTAAAAGTTTGATATAGAAGAGCTACCTAACTATCAAATGTATCTTCATTTCACACGAAGCAGGACACCATTGAGAGGAATTAACTTTACACTACACTGCTTGATCTCGATCCATATTCTAAATCAAAGTTAAGTTTGAGAGGAACAAGTAATCACATCAATAGAGACCACGTAAAAGAGAAACAGATTAGAAAATGAAATTAAGGTGGAGATTAGGCTTCCAAAGGATTCTGTGAGAGATATGCAGTAGTCTCGCTTTTGGCCAAACCTGCTCTGCAAGAATAACCTCTAGCACAGCATTTCAGCATTCCAGTCTTCAGCAGGAAATGGTGACAGTGTGCGTCTCAGAAACACCTACACAGTTATTCTGGGCAGCTTATTAGAGTGTGAGAGAAGTCTGGTTTAGTTGTTTCACTTGAATTTCTTGAAAACAGCTTAGAAAACAATGTTAAAAACTTACTGTATCCGGTAACTCTAAGTTTTTATATTCTATAACACTCTTAACTTAAAAACACATATCTCTGAAACCAAAGTGATCACAGAATCTTTTCTCCACATCACCCAGAATTACGTATCGTACAATAAAATACCTGCATTGGAACTGTTGAAATTAACCAAACAAATATGTTTTCTAAAATTCAGCAGGCAACAACATGATCTGCAGAGCTAAACCATCAGAAGTTTCTTAATTCACACTTCCAAGTGTAATCACTAAAGTGAAAACAGGGACAACTGCAAGTAATACATCCTCTCAGTACTTCTCTGACCATACAGTTTTTAAACGATGAAAGAAAAAAATCTCATCTAGAAAAGAACATGAAAAATTCCACACAGACCAGCAAAGCTGTGATCTGATCTGGGATATGGCTATATTATCAACACTGATGGACCGGTGTTTTAGTGAAACACAGAAAGCTTTACAATATCTACCGTCCAAATGGTTGTGGGGGGGGGGGTAATATGTTAATATCACAGAGAATAGAAAACAATTACCTGGGTCCTGTCCAAGTTCATTAACACCTGTAGGATGAAATAGGCTTTGGATAAAATCCATTTGCTTTTTACATACTGCTGATCTGTTCAGTGGGACAGTAAATTTATCACTCCCCTTGTTGAATATATTTTACATTTTATCATTCTCAAAATATTTTAAAGACCAAACATTTCAGGGCAAGGCCTATCCCTTAGGCTTTTACTGTAATTATACAGTCAGTTCAGGGTAAATATTCAACACTATCTGACTGAAAGTTAGTAAACCAGAGCTCAGCAGTGGCATTAAGCCTGGTACTGAATTTCATGGATGTGACAACACTAAACATATCCTGGAATTGCACTACATAAAGCATATTATTATTGGATTTTAAATTTACATTGTTTTTATCAGCACAATAATTACAAAAGGAAATGTAAAAATAAACAAGCAAAAATAAATCCAAACATGGAACTTAAAAACAGAATTAGTTTCAGAAATCCTGTATCATCTGAGAGTGTAGCAACTGCTATTATTCTGCTGGGTCATGATAAACAAAGAGACAGCAGCTATGCTTTTGAACTGACCACACAGTTGGACTGAGGCTAAAAGTAAACTACAAGGAAAGTATTTGTCTCCAGATTTCCACCTTATGTGCAGGGAAGTCTGGGCAGGATAGGGAAAGGAAAGGGAACTTACAGTCTGAGGTGACTCATACACGTTCGTAATTTATCAGTCATACTTGACTTTTCTGAACAGCACTATCTGTCATAGGAAGCTACTACACAAAGCTTTGCAAATCTTAGTTAGAAAGCACTAGCCATATTAAAAATTATGTTCTACAATGTGACCTACCAAATCATTTATTTTTGGGCATGTACCAAAATTAATCCATCTATCTCATTCTACCTTAAGAAAACCCACTTTATTAGTGAGCAAAGGACAGCTCATAATTTGCTAGATTATTTAAAGCATATTAGTTTGTAATTATCAAATAAGAGCCTGTTCTTAACCTCAAGATTTTGTTTCTTTCATTTGATGAAAATAATCTACAATGCTTAGCTGAAAGTCTTGACAAGCAGGCATGAAATAATATTAGAAAGCAGAATGTCGAGCCTGAGTTGAGAATACATCTCAACTCCCTTTGACTCAGACTAGAAATGCTGAAAACTAAATTACAGGGACTTCACTCATTTATTTTACTCCATAGAACTGCAATCTTATTTAAAAATCATGCTTCTCTCCCCTTAAATAGATGTAGTAAATTAATCTGAGGTTTTGAAAGCATAACGTTGGACTTTTTGGTTGAAAGCCACCTACTATAGCTACAATTTCTTCAACTCTTCATCTGTATAGTAGTTCAAAAATTACGGTGGTGCCAAATAAAGTCTTACAAAACATTTCTTTTCTGTAGTTTGGTGTTCCCTCAGTGTTTGACTACGGTTGTGTGATATACCAGATTGTCTAATAACAGACCTACCTAGGATTATTTAGCATCCAAGATCATTCAGCGCATGTTAGGACAGCAACACTTCAACTTCTTGTGGTCAATTTAAGGCTAAATTGTGGAGGAATATTAAATAAGCCAAGTGAAGCTACAACACTTAACGTTTTCACCACTGGTGGCAAGTGATGACCTCCAAAGTTGGAGTCATCTGCTACATATATCTCAATCAACAACCTCCAGCAACTTAAAATATTCCAAAAGGGCAATATGATGCAATGTTCAGTGGAAACTTCAGGCAGGAAAGATGTCTGCTGGAGCTAAAGCTAAAGTGGATTCTTCATACTGAAAATTCATCAGGTGAGTTCTTTTCTTCAAATTTCTGTTTATAATGTTTAGCACATTGTATGCATCACAAATAGTGCAGCACATCGTAAACTAACGAAGCTAATAGTGAGCAACCTGTACACAACTATGGACTATGCAGGCAATGAACTACTGAAAAATAAAACTTCATATTAATTTGTTTTTGCTTTATAAAAAAATATTTCCAGTTTTATAAAACTATATTAACTAATTAGGCAGTTAATTTTGAAACAGGGATGACCGTTGTGTAATACATAACTAAATGTTAGCAGAATCCTGTAGAGTGCTACAACATTTTGAAGATAACGTGTTAGTAATTTCAGAGGTTAGAAAAATAAACTGCTGCTTTTTTCCTTTGATAAACTATCTACTGGAATCTGACATCTATCAGGCTCACTAGTAACACCTGTGCATCTCAGCATTTCCAGACAAAGCAAGTTTCTGAAGGTGCTTTTTCCTGTGAAGTTTAGTAAGGACACTTGCCATTGTGAAAGCTGGAGGAAAGAATGATACATGCCTTTGAGCAGACTGCTTAGATCGGCAAAGTGATATGTTGTTTCCACCTCCAAAAGTGAATGGTCTCAATATAAATGTAAAAAAAAAAATTAAACCTGAAAGACCTAAAGCATTAGCAAACGCTGTGAAAGTTACCACAGCTCTGTGCACGTGGATGATTTTCACACACTGCAGCAGGACGTTAAAAACTGACAGCTGTGAACAGTTCTCTTCAGAGAGGTCTCTTATCACATCTTATTATTTTACAACAAAACTAGGCTGTGCTTGGTAGAAGTTTATTATAAATCTGAAGGAAAATCTTCCAGGCAACAAGAGACTGAGGGTTTGGTGGGAAATTCCCGATGACTCCTGCTCCCTGCCCAAGCAAGCCAAGCTCAGCTGCAGGCTAGGTCCACAGCTCTCACTGGATTTCAAAGGACTTACTTCTCATTTGTGCTTGTGATAAAAAGACCCATTTTATCCCACTAAATTAATTTAAAACTCCTTTAAACAAACACAACCACGAACACATTATGGAGGAAAAATTTCACATAGGTAGAGGAAGATAAATGTGACCTTTCCATCACTAATTCTTAGGATTTTGTATCACAGAAGGTGGCTGAAGAGCTAATGCTTTAGACTTACTAATCACATGGTGAACACCGTTTCATCCAACTTCCTTATTTGCTTCTATTCCTTTCATTTTCCAGTGAAACCACATTTACGCAAGGCTTTAAGAAGTCAGTCTGATATTAACAAAATATATTTTAACAATAGATAGCATTTACTATCAAATATATCCTGAAAGCTTCAAAGCTGTTCTTCAGAGCTGTTCTTCAAAGTTGGGAAGCTGAGACACCCAAACTATTAACCATCCTGAAGTGATTAGTCGCCATCATGTCTGATCTCAGCTAAAAGTTAGTAATGAGCTGCAAAGTATTAATGCCATATATTGGTCTGCATAAAGTAGAAGGCAAGGTACATGTTTATACAAAATATAAAGATTAAGATATGAACATCACTTTAACCTTTCTCAGGTCAAGGGTAGGGCTCTGTGTATCATAATGAGTTAATGACTTGGCAATCATTAAGATGAGGGTTTAGGAACACATTAACCACCCATCTACCAAAAACTCTGCTCCAAGGTAACAGACTGCAAGGATCTGCACCAATTACAAAGCATGATTTAATGTGAGGATAGATTTTGTTACAGAGCTCAGCCTTTTATCTCCCGTGGAGACCTCTTGAATATGTTCATGTAATTGTCTCTAATTGTACACTACTGTATCTAGATCACAGCTGATACTCAAGCACAACTTGCAATATTTCAGAAGCAACAAACAGCAGTAACTCTTGAGCCACTTCTACATGTGAATTTACATGGAACAGACAGTTCTGTAGCTACGCTTTTCAGCTACATATTTCTGTCTCTCTCTCTCATTATTTTGTGCTGAATCATGCACACCAATGAAGGAGGTGGTGGGAAGACAAAATACCTGTGTATGTTAGATTTAGAGGACTGATGTATCTTTGTGGGACGCATTTAAATTGTATGGCTTTTCGATCCCTCTCTTCCCAAGTTAGTTCTCATTCTGCGAACACGTTAAAAAAAAAGTCACCTATCACGAACTAAAGCTTCAACTATTGTTTTAGATTTTTTTGTTTGTTTGTTTCGAAAAGATAAGTTATTTGATAAATTATTTTCAAGGTTGAGTTTTTCTGATTTTGAACTTGGACACTGTAGAGCACAATCACCCTAAAAGCACACGTAAGCAGGATCCCACTGACCTCATATAACATAGTGAAACCATTTGTATGTCCCCTGTTTGCCACCTGCTTCTATACAGTGGTGAAAGATCTGTGCTTGGACTGGCTGGAACATGCAGCTCTATCAGGCCATGGACTAGAGCAGTACCTGTCTAAAACTGCAGGACAGAATAAAATGCTGCAAGTCTTTGGACACCATCTGTGCAAGGATCAGAGATAAATACTGGGGAGACGGGCTAACACTTTTCATCAGAAAATCTATCCTTTGGTTGGAGCAGACATTTCGTATCCCTGGATAAATGGTGAAGTGGCTGGGTGCTCACTTGACTCAATTCTGTTTGTTTACTCATAGACAGCCAGTCTTAAAGACTTTGAATTCCTGTGCTTTCCAAGTTACTTCTTGCCAGCTGACCCACAATTATTGACTAAGGGAAGTCTCCTATCCCATTCCAGCTGAGAAGTAAAACGCAGTAGATAATTAACTCATGTTTGCTTATTCCTCTCTCTCCTAAAGACACAGAAAATTCTATCATCCCCAGCAAAATGTTCCAGCCACATAATTTAATTTCTACTGATGCACTTACCTTGTGTTTTAGGAGTTGGTTTCTATTCTTTCACCTATCTTATTCCAGAAAGATCTTTCCCAGTTCCTTCATTTCCTTTGAATGGTTGTCCACCAGCTGTTAGTTCTGCCTAGCTATTAATTCAGAAAGAACTGAGCAGAACATGATACATGACATCTCTTCAGTGACTGGCTTCCCATCAAAATAGCACCTCAGTGCTATTTGAACTGCTTCGTGCAACGTTTTGAAGTAGGTGACATGTCTAGTCATGTATGATCTGGTCATATTCTTTGCAGTTTTGTTCTATGAGGCCCTCTTAGGCACAGTGGTCATTCACTCCATTTTTTCCTTGGTAATCAAGGTGCTTTACCTCTTCTAGATTTGCTTTTGGTATCTCATACTGGCCTTGATTCTGTCCCCTTTTTTTGTTTTAATTTCCAAATCCCTAATACAAAAAAGATTCTAAATAAAATGGAAATATGGAAATTAGAATAGTCTACGATCAGTCATCATGGTTTTTAAGCCTTTTTTCATGACTGAACATGACCAGTTTATTTTTTTTCTGCACATAACCATATACTTTATATGCTCCTGGTTTCTCCCTCTGGCTAATATACAACCCAAACTCTTCATTAATTTCACTGCTCATTCACCATCATTCCCAGCATTTATGGTTTTCATGGCCATTCTTCAGAGTCTATTCAGATGTACTTTTGTATTAGTGTCTTTGTGCCAAAACGTATTTAGCACAAGATACTGTCATGACCTACGTGGGACAATAAGAGAATAATCAAAATGAACAGTCTCTCTTGTCTTTGTGTTATGACCTGTTTGTGAGATTCTTATAAATGCACATAATGCCATTTTCAAAAGGCACCTTCTATACAACAGGAAAAAATCAGCATGTGAACAAAACCACATCCACCAGTGTATTAAAGTCTACTATAGCCTGCTGATTAAAGTATCAAAAATTATATCAGTTTATTTAATCACAGTTAACTGTAATCATTAGGAAGCTGGTATTTATGAAAATCTTATACAGTTATTTTCAAACACAATCAGGTTCTGAATGCACTTAAAACTGCACTTGCCGTATGAATCTGGCAAGGTCAGGCTCTGGTTTCATGTACACCAATAATTAATCCAATTAAGTCTTGAAAAAGACTTTTTAATCTACTGTGTATGGAACATCAGTTGCCTGGAAGATACGAAGAAGTGGGTCATCAGAAAACTGCCAAAAATGGAAACAAAAAGACCCTTTTAAAATATTCTTGCACATATTCTTGCACATGGAAGTAAGCAAACAGAGAGCGGTGGAGTAAAACCAGAAGCTAAACATTCAAAGGTTAGTATGATTTTAATTAGGAAAAGAAAGTAAAGTAAAGTAAAGGAAAACCATTGAGGCACTATTGTTCATGAAAACGTATGGATTTCATCCTCCAAAAGATAAGCTAAGTTAAGAATGTTTTGGAAACTTCAGATTAACACTGCACAGCTGTTGCTAGGGCCTGAATTTATAAGTAACAGCAACTGCTGAGGTTCTTCTCCCCATCAAGACAGGGCTGACCAAAGCCTTTAGGGGGAAAATGAGCAATGGGAGATTTGCTAATTAGGAGAAGTAATAGATATTTGCCTTTTTACTAAAGCAGAATGGCACACGTGAGTGGACAGAACAAAGGGAGAGGAAGAAAGAAGGCAGAAAATAGGAACAGAAGTTGAAAAATGACAATGCAAAGCATGAAGCAGGGAGAGGCAGCAGTATAACCTGCTTCACAGTAAGATACAGAGACAAGCAATAAATAGGCAACTTGGGAATGTTGCTGTCTGTTCCTCTCCGTGTGTGGTCCCCAACTGTTTGTGATGTTGGGAAAAAATAGGGTATAATGAAAAAAGAGCTGGAAGGCATTAGCAGCTGATAGAAATCTCGTACTCTTATACTTTAAAGTGATAAACAGAACATTTAACTGTTTGCAATGAGGACAGGAGGTGTGAGATAATGTAGCAGCATTCCAACATATGTTATAGTATTGCTCATATATCTGAGTTTTGGCAAACACTAGGACATAATCTATAAGAAGATACTAACAGCCTGTGCATTAACACTACATGGTGACTCAACATCAGAAAAGTGAACAAGGGTGGTAAAGTAACATTATCCCTTTGAATAGCAAAAGTAGAAATATATGGCTACTGCCGTAGGATATCAGTAAGGGTCCAAAATCACGTGTTGGTTGATGAAAAAATGTAACATAAAATTTAAATTATATGAGTATCTCGGATTTATTTCTTACACGCTCCATCACCTGGCCATGACTACTAGAGCACTTCTTCTTGCCCTCTTTCCATGGGATAGAGGTATTTCAGCTGCTTCTACATCTCCACACTCCCTAATCTGAGACCTTAAAGATCTGCTCTTATAGCATATGCATTGCCTTTTACTTTTGCCTCAGATTTAGCTTTAAGTATCTGCAGATGGCCTCATGTTTATATCAAGCCTCTCCAAGACACAGCAGTTTCACATCTGATGTTCTCCACACTTGCAGACTCGGGACAGGATCTCCAAAATTACTCCCTCTACTGGAAAACAAGGGAAAGATGCTGCAATAAGGTTCCTGCACGTAAGCTATACTCTTCTCACTTCCTCATATGACATTAAGGTGATCAAGGTAACAAACTGCTTGTTGTTTTACGGTGACATTCCTTCCTCACTGTTATATTATGTCTAATACCTATTCCGATGACTGGGTGCCCCATTGCTTGACGTAAGGATTTCCTGATCCTCAGATTCTAAAGGACCTCATACACTTTATCTATCACCTGAGGACACCATATATATATATATATATTTAAAATGTGTGTGTATATATATATATATGACCAATACATCTTATAAAGTCACTGACATCTTGAGATAAATGATGATTTCTTCTACTACAAATCCCTGACTAGGTCCAGATTTGACTATTTGATTCTTCTTGCATATTGCGGACTCACGAGTAATAACATAATGTAATAGAGATGGGCCCTCAGAGCCTTTCTGATCATAAAACTGTATTGCTCTGCTATAAAAGCATTCAATCTAGACTACTTTACTATGAAATTGTCTTTTATGTAAACTACTCCCCAAATAGTTCTATTATTACTACGTTGAAACTGCTTCTAAAGAAGCCGCATGAACTTAACACTGTGCTCTGACTTGCTGGGAATGGCTGAAATTAGCTAATAAGTAATTAACTAATTCAGTATGAAACCTACTAAACACAGTGACTGGGAGGAAAGGTTTAGGTGCTAATTCTTCTTGCAAAGGTAACAAAGGACACAGGTGAGACTCCAAGATATCTCTACATGTGGTACTATACTGGAACATGTTATCAGTAGGATTAGGGAATGTGCATCACATACCCTTGAACAGTGTGACTGTTGTTGGAAAGCAGCTAACATTTATTTACTGTGATCATACAAGCATCATGTAAGGAACTGGTGAAAGCAGCTTACCCACAGAAACATTCTTATTGATGTATCTTTCCCTTCTGACGTCCCCAACAAGTGTCTTAGCTAGCTATGCTGTACAAAACTCTAATTTTAACAGAAAGGCAGTAATTTAAACTAATTTTGCTAATCCTCTATTACAAAATGAAAATTAATTGTAAATACAAAGTTGCTGGCAAACATAATTGTCATTCTTATATTGGATCAACTAAGTAAATCACATGGTATCAATTGAAGTCTAACACTGACTCTTGAGTGTGACCCCAGACTCCATGGAAGTAATGGAAGCAGGACTTCCCAAAATACTTACTTATTTATTCCTGTGAGACTGAATGATTAGTAGAAGGGCTATCTTCCTTTATTAGGAAATATGATATCAAAAGGCTCAGCAGAAAAATCTGCCCACCCTATGGAAACTTCACTTATCCTAGGACGAAGCTGTGCAGGGCCAGAGACTGCATAATGACCTTAAGAAATCTAAGCATTATGATATCCTACCTAGGGAGTTAATGGCTGAATACTCATTGAAAAAGGTTCTGATCATTTTAGTGATATCAAGTAATCCAAAATACAAAGAATGTCCAGTTTTCTTGAGCAAGTTGCAATATTCCTCTAACAGAAGTGGAAATCTTTTACAGTTTCCATTGTAAGGAACACTTGTAGAATCTCTCTTTCTCTAAACGAGAATTTTTTAGACATTATTATCCCAAAGATAAGAACACTAACATTAAGGGTGGAAGAAGACTACCTACTAGTCATCATTCTTCTTACTGAAACATTTCACATTGAAGAGTAACAGGATAAAACACATTAACGTGGAGCTGAATTTCTAGAGTGGGTACCAATTCTGGATCACTGGGTCCAGCTCTCTTTCGCTTGCTCTGTGCCCTCACAAACCTTATGGGTTGCAACTTCATGAAGGGCCTATGGTACCACATTCAGCATTATTTACTGCTGTCAGGTTACAGCAAGGAAATCAGAGCAAGGAAATCTCAGGCCTAGTTGTCCTCAAAGACAATTAGGTTTTATAAAGCAAATTCCCTCACCCTGGGCAACTGGGCTCTAACTGTATAGTATAGTATAGCAATGCATAAAAATATTTGTTGTTTCCTATTCCATAAGAGTTTCATATTTCATGTGGACATGGAGTTTAGGGAGGCTCTACACCAGTCTTGTTCAGAAACAGCCCCTTAATTAGTATTTCCCAACAGCTGACTAAAAAGCACAGGTTTACCATACAGGAGGACTGAATTGACATGAAGGCTTCTCTGTACTGCCAGGAGAGAGGCAAACCCTCAACCACTCACTGGCACGAGCTGCTCCTATGGTGGATGGTACAGAGGATCACTCTACCCACCTAATTCTGGAATATGCTTTGCAAACTCCCGCTATCCAGGTATATGCAACAATTTCGTTTGGGTTTTGATTATGTATGGAGGGCAGTGAGAATTCCCCTAGTTTAGAAGAAAACACAATACAGCAGAAGCAACATTTCACAGTTAATACAGAAGTTTCACTTATACAATGGCAGAAGCTACAGTCTCTATGATCATTCATTCATGTCCTGCTCCTTCATCACCTCTTGGAGATTTCATCACATCTTTAAAATTTATCTTAGTTCTGGCAGAATTGTGTTTTCTACCTTCCTCTAAATCTGAGTAAGTCCAAATAATAAAACAACAATTCTACAAAGGCTGCAGTTCATAATTTTCAAATAAATGTTTAACATTTTTTTAAAATAGGATTGTTTGCACAATTTCTTCTTAAAAAAAGTAACTGACATGTATGTTTGCATTTCTGCACAGGTTGAATAACGCACACCTTTCAAACAGTAAGTATAATTCTTCATCATGTGTTTCTATCAAAGTCAATGGTAGAGTGGATTTGGCTTGCCAGCTTGGTAATTATTACAGATACTACAGTGATGGATGAAGATACTGTAGCTTGAGGACTGTTTAAATTAGAAAATATACACTTACTGTTTGACAAAAAGAGGATGACACAGTTCCCCATATGCCTTTTTTTTTCTGTTTGACCATTAGACTTTAATTTTGCATTACTGGCCAAAAGAATAGCAGGCCATTTGTACACAATTATTGCTGTAAACAGATTGTAAATGTTCAAATATTCCAGAGAAATAGCTACTGCGCATATACCGAGCAGCTCAGTAGTGTACACATGAAAAATCTAAATGGAGAAGTTAGCACATGTTCTTGTCATTTGCAATACTCAGCATGTGCTCTAGAAATGGCCTGTGCATCCACACTGAAATTCAATGTGGACAAGATGCATCAAGCTGCGTATACATGCACAAGCCACCGACAAAGTGCTTATTCATGTATTTCCGCCTGTGAATTCCCAGGCAAAAGCACAGGAGCCATTAGCAATGGTTCTTATTGAGGTTGTAATCTAGGTTTATAGTATTTTGAAACGGAGAATTTTATTGATTAGTATGTGTATTGACACACTGTGAAGTACGTTCTCATTATACTTTAATTTTTCAAGTACACAAACCTTCACCTAAATTTACTCCACAACTAAAAATCTCAGCCCAGTAATTTTTTTCCTTGTGCATTTAAGGTATTGTTGCATGAACTTATAACATGCTGGTTAAACAAACAAAATACTATGACTAACTAATGATTCAAGAAATAATGTTTGCTGGAGACATCATGATTCTTTGAGTAAATATCAGAATGGAGAGGAAAAAAAAGCTTTAGAAATATCTAGCCTTTTATGTCTTTCCAATGAGTTTAACCAAACACTTGGTGAAACATCCATCCTTGAATGCTTTACAAACGTTCCATTAACGCTGCAAGCTCCAGATACATCGAGAATGAAATGAGGGTTGAATATTGTGAATCACCATTCCCCATCACTGACAGAGTAATGAATTATTATGAGCAACCACAAAGCAGGCACAGCCTTGGATGAGCAAATTTCTGAGCAATGTGCTGAAAAGGTTTGACTGCCATCTACAGATAATAGTAGTTAGTGCACCCGTAGGAATTTAAAAAAATACCACAAGCCTAATAAACATCCAGTGCAGATGGTAGAGGAAAACTGATATTCACGTATGTATAGAACAGTGGAGCTAACCTGAAAAGCTTCTTAGGTTTTTTTTCTGGTAAAAATCCAACTTCACACAGAAACATCATCTTTCTTCATATTCTAGAGTGGTTTGAGATCTACTAGGTACAAATACAGTGTCTACTGCTGCCTAAATATTACTAGATAAAAACGCAAAGTACTAATATTTTCCTTGTATTTAAACTAGGAATTATTAAGTGCTGATTTTCACATAACAAGTTCTCAATTAAAACGGTCTTAAATAACTCCTCTCTGATACAGAGTCATTGGTTAGCAAAACCACAAAACATTTAATTGTATTGTAAATATCTAATCATATGTATACTCTCCAAATGCTTGTAGGTGGGAATAGCTGTACAAATATCCTCTGTTTAGAGCTCTGTTAAACTTAGGCTTCCTAATCAGGCTAGTTCTCTCTAGGTAGAACATATGCCAGCACATTACAACACAAGTAATTGTATGAAGATTTTCCTTCAGCTGTTCAGAACAGCTAGCACAGTAGTTCAGTTCTCTCTCGTCAAACGTATCCCTTCTCTTTTCGCTCTGCCTTAAAGCCACTTTCTTTTCTTCAACAGCTGCTGCCAAACTGTCTTTGCTTCCTCTCTAAGCTAGCTAACCGGCTAAGCAGTTACCCTGCTAAAATCCTCTTTCAAAAGTTTTGTTCTAAACTTGCAGAATAATTGCATGGCAAAAGGAAAAGAGAACAGGAGAGCCATGGATTTTAGGGGTTGAGGAAGAATAACAAAAGGACTTAGAATCATTCTAAATAGTATCTCTGCAATTAAACTAAATTACTGTATTTACACACCGCATGGAACTGTTCTCAAGAATTCTTCTGCACAGATCAGTATTTAATATAAAAGTTTAAGCGCAGTGTATTTAAACAAAAAACAGCAAGCAGAGAGGAAAGCCTGTGGGCCCAAGCTGAAGTTATCTTTCTTAGTTTCTAAATCCTTCAGCAGCTAGAACCAAGTGCAGTATTCCAGAAGCCAGAGATATCTGACTTCTCAGTACTACCTTTGTACACGAAGAAGGAAAGGCAATAATGGCATTTTTATGCTCTTATACCTTAGTAGAAAATCCTTTCTATCTTAATCTGTTACCTTCTCTAATCTTTTCCTGCATTAACAATTCCCACTTTTCTCCACCCATGAAGTATATGCCTTTCAGATACTTGTTCTTTATATATAGTTTTACTAAATCTCAAAATTTATTCTAATTATGAGAAGAAAGATTGAAAAACAAAGACATTGAAACCCTTCCTTCATCCTTAAAATTCTGACTAGAGCTAAACACAAAAGTGAGAGAAGCTGCCTTTATGTCAGGGCATTGAGTGCACTAATAAGCCTTAATGGTCCTGACCAGTCCCAACTGGAGTACCCACTTATACCCTCTGCTCCTAGGCCCAGCAGCTCTGTTTAAGCCCAGTCCTCAGCCATCAATCTCTACTTGAGCTGATCGCCAACCATGGCCATGCCCATGACTGTGCTCCTGCCTAACCTTGAGAAGAAACCCATGAGACTACAATAAAGTTACTATTCCAAACCTGGAAATGTCAGCAGATACGAACTGCTAGGCATACTACTGACAACATGCTTGCACGTCACCATACGAAACAAAATTTAAAAGTGGTATGTTTACAACATTTAAATAGACTCAAATTTAACAGAAAGAAATGAAGCAACTTTCTATTTTAGTTCCCACGTAGGCCAAGCTTTAAAAACGTTTAGGTTCTTCCGTACATATTTTGGAGCTGAGCTGACTTAGACTACTTCAATGAAAACTGAATTTCCATTGAATATGCCGTTCAAATGAAATATTTCTCATAGCTGTACCTGCTTTGACTATACATTCTTTGGCAAGTGTGCATAAAATGACGTTCGTTTTACAGCAAAGCAGCTGCAGCACTGGCCTGAGAACGGAGGAACAGGAGTTTAGCAGCTTGTTAAGACCTGGAATGAAAATTCTGTCAGTAAATTGGGGAAACCATATTCCATGTGTCTTCAGAAATAAATAAGCAATTCTCAGACTGAGTAGCACCTGTAGTCCAAAGATACTATAATGTCCTGTGCAAATACGGATGTCAGATTCAGAGTAGCTAGTGAACTTACTAGTTCACTGCTGCAGCTTACTCACTCTAAGGATGATAAACATAGGAGATAACTAGACCAAAACTGAGAACCAAGGCAAGTCACACAAATAATGCCTCAACGTGTACCAAAATCTGATTGGGGATACTATTTAACATATGACTTATTTTTGTTTTTTGAGAACTTTGAACATGCAGTTAGGCCTCTTCACCTGAGGTATAGATAATCACGAAAACGACCCTTTAATACCATATTTAAAGATGCTTCTTGTACTGGTGAGGCACCAATTTATGTTTATTTGTCCTTCCTCTCACTGACTTTTAGGCATAGAGATGAATGATTAAATTCCTGGAAGAAAGACCTCTGCACTACACACCAACCAGCCCAACCGCAGTCCCCAGGGCAGTTCTAGCATAAATCCTGCTGGAAGCCGTATGTAGGGCAAGGACAGGAGGGTGGCTGGGAACAGCCATCATAGATTTACGAAGGGAAAATCGTGCCTGACTAACCCAATCTCCTTCCATAAGGAGATGACCAGCTTAGGCAAGTGCAGCAAATGTTGTTTTCCTTAACTTTAGCAAGGCCTTTGTCACGGTTTCTGTTGTATTTGCAGTATTATCATTAAAATGCTGAGACATGCTTCGGTTAGATGGATTACACAGTGAGTGGAAAATTGCGTGCACCATGAGGCTTGAAGGGTGATGATCAACAGTATGAAGTCCAGCTGGAGCCTGGTTACTAGTGGCACTCCTCAGGAGTCGGGATACAGTGGCTGATACTATCTAAAGCACCTAGGCATAGATGATGGGACAGAGAGCCACACTGGAAGTTTGAGGAGGACCCAAAAATCTGGGTGCAGGTGATTTGTAAGGCTGTTGTTTAAAGGAAACTAACCAGGCTGGAAAAATGGGCTGACTTCTGACAAAGTTCAACAAAGGCAAATGCAAAGGCTGGTGACAGAGTAACGCCACGTAACAGCACAGGCTGGGGCCAAACTTCAATGCAGCAGACCTGCAGAAGACGACCTAGGGTCCTGGTATATGGCAAGTCGACCATGAATCAGCCATGTGCCTTGCTGCAAAGCAGCCTAGTATTGCTGTTTATCTTCTATTAGCAAATGGTGAAGAGAAATGATTGTTTCCTTCTATTCAGCACTTGAGTGACCGTATCTGGATACAGTCAGGATCTCCACTACAGGAAGAAGACTGACACACTGGAGCAAGTTCAGTCAAGGTCCACCAAGACATTTAGGGGTCTAGACCACACAACATACAAAAGACCTGGGGCTGTTCAGTCTTAAGAGCGTGAGAGGGGGCAATCTTATCACTGTGCTAAATTACGTCACAGAACTATTAAAAAACATTAAGTATGTGTTTCAGAAATTAAGAACTGAGATGCCAAAATACTTTTACACCCTAAGATGCAAGATACAGGCCTATCCAGTGATCTCTAGAAGTGCTGTTAGGACCTTTCCAGATCCTTCTACTTCAAGTCCAGTTGTGTGATGAACATTTTCAATGTACTCCATTGTACAACAAAGAACTGTATCATGAAGTTACATGAATAAAATGATACACGAACCACGGCAGTGTACAAAAGGTGGTCTGAGAGATTTGCCAGCTGCTAAACTTTTACAGGTAACACATGGCTGGTTTGATTATCTGCAGAGTAGTTCCCTGATATCACACGTTCCTCTGAGTACCTGCTTGCTAATACACTTCCATTCTCTCAGCACCCCAGCCCTGAGCATATATTTAAATTTGTATTTACATCATCTTTACAGCATTAAAAACATACATAAAATCTCCTTCTTAAGGAATAATTCCAAAAAGTTATTTTAAGATACTTGAAGTTATTCACAGTTTTCCATTTCACCAGATGTACCAAAGCTGATAAGTTATAATATTTTATAGGACAGGGAGACATAGTCTCCTTTTATATGCTCCTTCAGTTTGCTGACATTCTATTACCTACTATTTGAACCAGTATAAGAGAACTAGGAACAATTTCTACAATTTATTCTCTTTTATTATTTAAATTGTTCATAACTATACCTTCCTACAAATACTAGAGTGCAAAAGAGCTTTCAGCATCTACTACCCAAAATAAACCTTTCCCACAGAATTTATGATTACTGACATTAATCTATTTAATAAATAATGATGTTAATGATGGAACTCTTTCATCTCAATTATACACATCATCAAAACATTTATTAACCCACGTACAGGACTATCTTCTCACGTGCTATATCACCCATAAGTTTTCTCTAAATATTTTCAGAGAATATATCATTTCAATTGAATGCCCAACATATGATATGAATATTGGATTAATTATAAGTAGCATGTGTTGAAATTTTACATTTTCTGAAAATGTTTACACTGTGGAAAAGTAAAGGAGGTCTGTTCTGACACAGCCATGGAAGCGAGGAAAAGGAAAGTAAAGATGTACTTGTTTTACTTTTCAGCCTTTTTTCTTACCTGAGTACCCAAACAAGCAGCCATCATGTGAGTGAGAAGTTTAGCTGCAAACATCGCACACCTGGTGCAGAAAAGGTGCGAGATAATAGCCAAAGTGAAACCTACAAAGAAAAAAAAAACAACAAAAAAAGGAAAAAAGAAAATTTAAAGCTTAGCTTAATAAGCTATGCCAAATAAGAACAACAATGCTGATCTCTTGAAGGTGCAGACCATTAAAAAAAAAACACACTTAGAATATGTTGACTTTGGTTGACACTGAGATCACTTATGGTCTTATTACTTATTATCTATTTAACCTTTTTATAGGCTTGGGAGCTAAAATAATTGCATAATGTAACCCAGTCATTTTTGCAAAGTTTTTTTTTTAAATTTCTGCATGATATGGATGATTGTCATAATAGTTAAATATAAAGCAAAGCTAAGTCTTCAGTGTTCACATTACTGCATCCAAAAATGCTTTTAGAAACACAGAAATAAAAAATTGCCTCCAATGGGGTAGTATTGCTTTAGGAGATAGCTATAACCTTCTAAATACCAGTCTCCCATTTCATCTGTGTTCAGCGTAGAAATCTGTTGTAGCAGTACTCAGAAAGAATAACACCACTTTTCTGTTCACTAATTCATTGTGAACATGAACAGAATAGAAACGGGAAGGGCCCCTTACCTACCAGTAGGTAGTTCTCAGAAGAAGGACCCTGGGAAAGCTGAGCCACTAAGGAAAACACTTCTAAAGCTCATATGGAGTCAATTGTTTCTGCACTTCCACACCACAGGAAGGGCAAGGATTTGGGTACCTAAGGCAGATCTTTATTCCTCCTGAGACAGACTGGTTGCTCAACTAGAAGTATTTGTAAGATACGAATGAAATAAATAATTCCAGAAATAATCATTTCTAAACCTTTCAAGAATTACCTAATTATTTTTATACAACAATATAACAACTATCTATATAAGAAAACTTTGGAAATAATAATATCCTGTTTCACTCTACTGTGCTAATATTGTTTTTACATTTTTTTTTGTTCTCCACACCTAGGTGGAGATGTTAGAGAAATAAATAATATCCTTATAGCTCTTATATCTAAAGCAATTTGTTAATCACTAGATTTAAATATATATAATCACCTAAGGAAACACCTTTAACCAACCAAAGAAGCTAAAAGGTATTGCAGTTGTATTCAAGGCAAACCCTTAACCAGGATAAACTGTTGTAATTTTTAAAACACATTCTTACGACGCATGACTACAGTAAATGACTAGTGATGAACTAGGATCTGTAGGTCTTTATTGCTTCCAGTTCAGCAAAATATTTCTGCAAGCTTCAGTTTCTACAGCATATTGGCTTACTTTGTAAACCAGTAATTACATTTGTTTATTACAGTTTGTCTTTTTTTTTTACTTTCACTAACAGAACCTAAGTTAGAAGCTCAACTGGATTTTAAAATCTGCTTATTTTTTTCTGCTAAGAAATTCTTTCATTACTGTTAAATAAAACAATCAATTTGTATGAAGTAGGTGAAAACCAGAGGGTCTTCTCTGTCTTCTTTTTTACGTCTGAGGTTTTACAACAATTAAGGAGCCTAGCTTCAGTCTGTTAGGGAAGTTTGCTGGAAGGGGATCAATAGGGAATTTAGCTGCTTGCACTGTTTTTGTTACTTGTACAGTGATGATCTAGTACAGAAGTCATAAACCTCACAAGAAGCAGATCCAGAACCCCATTTAAGTGTCTTAAAGTTAGACTAAGAATGCCTTTAGCGTGTTTTCTTAGTGACCCCGTTACTCTTAGGTTCCTGCCTGCACAGTGCCTATCAACACAAGAAAAAAAATTTACTTTCTTCTGGGAGTGCCTGCAACATAATAGTGAACTAGTATGTACACTGCAGTGTGAAAGGTGTAATTTCCATCTCCTTCAGAAGCCAAGTGGAGATTAAAACCTTAGTTCTCCTACTTCCTCTCTGACATTTTGGGACTTCTGCAAGTGCTATCGTAGCTGTCAATGAAGTGAGTCATGATCCTCATAGGTTAAGCTCTTGGGCTTCTCCCAAGACGCTAGGTAGCAGTTAGGCAGCAGAGTGTAATGGAGTTCTACACACGTGATATGGAATCTATCTCCCCCAGGTTATCACTTCTGAGTGTAAACTGTCAACCAAAATTGTGAAAGAGCTTTCAGGCCAGGTAAAAAAGTGTCTGAAAGATTTGACAAAGAGGATGGCTGTACTGCTGCTAGAGACACAAGTGAATTTAGGATTTTTAAGTTTCTTCCCCCAAACGAATGACATTTCTCTTTTGTATGGTTCAATAAAACATCACAAGGAAACACATTTCTTTGCTGGACCTTTTTTTTCAGTGGCAAAACTTGTCAGCGTGCAAATAGCGGACCAGGTGGCAACTTTAATACCATGAAACTAGTTAACATTCCTCCAATGCCCTTCCAAATAAAAAATTGTCATCAGTTACTAAAACTGCTAAAAAACAGTCTTACTGGTCACCAGTTGTAATTAATGAGAAAACTGACTTAAAACAACTTACCTGAAATGCAGATGAATCCAGAAGAGAAAAAAGCCTCATTGTATGAAGACAAGTTATCTGTTTGGGCATAAACTGCATAAATGGACATATGAGAACAAGAGCATTCCACATAGTCCGATGTGTCATCAACCACTTTGCAGAACCCACTATCAGACAGCCAGCTGCAAAACAAAAGATTCACAAAGTTGGAAACGGAGTTGTGTAATTTACGTGGTAAACAGGCTTGAAAATTGTTGGTTTATGTTCGAAATACCAAGTTTTCTAAACTATTGCACAGGTGTTTTGTATAATCTTTCAGGTGCAATTCTCAGAATGGCACATTTACATGAAATTAAAATACTGTTTATAGCTTTTTTTTTACTTTTGTGATTAAAAAAATTTGTAAATATATGATAATTTTTTTTCCACTAGAGAATTTTTGTGGCCATGTTTTTAAAACTTCTGCAAGATTTACACATCAGTCTGATTTTTCAAATAGTTACTTAACTTGCACAATACCTTACCCCATTATGAAGAACACTTCATTTTATACTGCTATTGTTATTTTGAAACTAAAATTGACGTTCTATTTTCTTTCAATGTTGCTGAATTGATTTTAAAAAAAGTATACTACAGGTGAGATCCTAAGCCATTTCTGGTGGAAATCACGTCTGCTCTGTGATATAGTGTCTAGATAAAAGGAGAGCATACAAGTAAATTCTGCTGCGTCTCCTTTTTGAAGAGAAATAGTTTATATCAGTGACAGACTAATTATAATCCAGTCAGTCTAATGAAATCATACCTAAACCAACTAGATCTCAGCAGGATACAGACCATAATTCTCTCCAAATGCATTTATACTGTGTGAACAGGAAAGACACAGGCTAATCAAATAATGGGGCACTGAAACGCATACACAGAAAATCTTATTCCTCAGTTTGCAATGGTATGAGTAGCAACAAGAATGGAAAATGATCAGCAGTTCACCATTTCTTCTAAAAACCAGGAGACAACATAAGACAGTGGCAGCAATATTAAAAAACAAAACAAAACAAAACAAAAACCAAAACAACAGGAGATGGTTTTTCTGTCAAAAAATAATAGGCCTATAGAGATCATTGTCAAAAAGGTGTGCTAAAATTCTGGATGGCGCAAGGAACAACTAGACAAGTTTGTGGGAGACAAATCATTTGGGGTATGAAATACACAAAATCACATTAAGCTCATAGAGTCACTGGAGAGTATAGTATTAGGGGAACTACTATTTATGGCTGTCCTGATCTTACTCTTCCCTGGGCATTTACCTTTAGCCACTACTGGAGACAGGATACTGGTCTAGATAAATCCCTACTCTGCCCCTTAACTTTTTTTTTGTTCACTTACACAGTGTCTTTCACAGACCCAAAGAAGAGTGGATATTAGCAAACTAGGAACATCCTGAGCCAGTGACTTGAAGCAATACCAGAGATGCAGGTTTAATTCTTTACTTTTGTAAGAATGAGCCTGAAGTGTTGTCTGATAACAACTGTAAAGAGTACAAAGCTATTAATATTAATGAAGTTACGCAGTTCTGGGATTTATGGCCTGTCAGCATTGCCTAACACATCATTGCACAATCTAAATGGTATTTTGGTGAAAAATGTCAAGAGTAGAAGTCTGAGAAATGTCTGAGCTAGAATAACTACGTATTTAATTATATGGAAAGTTTTATGTGCTGGTATAAAGGCTGGAAAAATTAAGGAAAAAAGACAGACAGGAAACGGAACAATTTTATACTTGCAAATGATCTAATAGGAGTTGTCACATCTTAGGCAAATACACAGGTTCAAGTTAGAAACTGGAAAACTAAAAAGATAATAAAATAACCTTTCAGCAGCTTGATTCCAGAGGAGACATAGAGACTTTCGTGGAACAATCCGACTTCCTGTAGCATAAATCCGATAAATGACTTCATTGTTACCTTTCAAAGGGCGTGAACTCTGACTCTTCAAACCCACAGAAAAAACCTGAAACAACACATACAATGTAAATACAAATTTAATATTAAAATTAAACAGCCAGTGCTCATTTTAATCAGAGACAGACACAAAAATGTTCACATTATTTTAAATACATTTAAAATGTCTTGAGTAATTTCTAAATTAAACTAATTTTTTGAAAAATTAAATTGCATTATCTTCAAACCTTGTTCTTCAGGGCAAGTTCTTTATCTCCCGTAAGGAACCACTGCTGACTGCTGTATTCTGTGAACTGTACAGATTCACAGTTCTCTTCTTGAGGAGGCGACAATACAACAGAGACCTCTAGTAAATGTTCAGGTACTTGAATCGAATCCCCATCTTTTCCATCAAATCTGTGTCCATTGATTTGCTGAGGAAACCAGTTGTGAGCCATTATTGCAATGTACGGGCAGCTGTCAAGGATGTTTTTACCTCTGTTGAAAAGGAAAGGCAAGAGGGCTGGTAACTGGAACTGAGCTTCACTATTCTTCACAAAACTATTCTAAAATGTATTTGTAAATAATATTTTATTCCTCTATCATTGTTAGGCTTTATGGCATTTAATTGACACACAGTTTCTGTTCCTGTGAAAAAAAAAGAGGGGCTGAATTATTATGTATTTCAGCTGCTACATTTCCCCTCCGAGTTTTGCTCACTATGATCTGCAACCAAACGCCTCCACGGTAAGCTAGGTTATACTAATACTCATCTTTATAACTTGATGTAGAGATGAGTCTATAAGAAGGAGAAGTATTAAAATGGATGATCTTGATTTACCTCTTTTTCCCAACAGATGATGCAAAAGAACTTAGAATAAAGAATCTGAACTTTCAAGTTCTGGACACTGTTCAGTATAGGGTTGATATTTATGCCATTTACTGTCTTTTGGCTGAGATGGGCCTCATACTGCCCTGCAACTTAGGAAATGGCATGAAAAGTTACATCTCCAAAAGAAGTTGAGATAGAAATCTAAACTATGCTGATTTTCTAAGGGAAAAAAAAGGTATTTTTTTTCTAAATTCATCTACCAGTTGCTTAATAGATTCACAGTGGGAGAAACCCACTGTTTAAAACTCTTTCTCATAAAAGTGTCATCTATTTCTGCAGTCACCTATTTCCCCTGCCCATTAGCCTGACCACAGGGTATTACGCACTTACAAAACTAGTAACTTGAAACTACATGTAAAAACCACGAAGAGCTTTTAAAAAATGTTAAATAATGTTCAAATGAGCAAAACCAAACACACAGAAATTACAAAATTACAGTAGAAATTTTGTGTTACTTATTCTCCTCTAAGTCTTAGAACACAGCTCTCCATCACACAATTACATATTATTTTCTTTGTAAGATTAATGAATACTTTTCCAGCAATATTTGAGCTCAAGGTGAATTAATACATCTCAGATCTCCTGACTTCTACTCCCACAGCTACCTCGTACCATTGTATCAGTTATTTGTGACACCAGCTCATAGTGCCAATATGGTGCTTTGTAACATTGTGACAGAGTGCAACACGTTTTCACGTAGGTAATACATTAGATGACAGACAAGTCCCTTTTCTAAAAACTTCATTTAAATTTTTACTACATTGGTAATTTGTCACATATTTCCAAAACATATTATGAATTTAAGTTTACTAACCTTTCTCCTGGTGATCCACACATTACCCCAGTCAACAGGGAAAAAGCAAACTTCTCAGTCACCGCAGCAAGCAGGCTATATCCTCGTGTGTCCTCACGTTTCGGGCTAGCCAGAGCGCAGAGTATCTCATAGAAAAGACTTCTACTTTTGTCAGTGAGTAACTGTTTTTCACCTACATCTGTAACCTAATGAGAGGAGAAGAAATCAAACAACATCTTATGCACAGAAGTCTGCTTATAACATTTCCTCACATTGAACGGTTTAGTAAGATCTCCAATTTTTATCCCAGTGTTCATTCTGAAAGTTCAGAATATTTTTTCCACCTTCTGATCACTGCTGCCAAGGCGTGAGATGCAGTCTATGTCAAAACTACATAAAGATATGCTTACAAATAGGGTTTTGATTATTAAAGAAACCATGTGGCATTTTTCATTCTTTCACAAATCAAAGATTGTTGAATTTTGAGAATTTTTGACATTATTTTCTCTCTTTTCTGTGTCAAAATGGCAACAACCACAATCGTTCACGAACATTGTTATACTGTTTTGTGTCTAGGTATTTAAACATCTTCCAGCTCTTCAGCATATTCCACAAGTCCAGCAGAGCCAGAAAGCCATAAAACTAGTCCCAGAGTTTTCACAAAACTTAGTGCAATGCTGAAGTGCTCAGCTACCCTGCCAATCCAGTTCCCAAAGCCACTGCAGGAAAAAAGACAAGCTGCATGCCTGATTAAAAGCACAACAGACTCCACCTGGCCCTGGTACAACCTGCTTGTGTGTTGACTGCAGTCAGCTGTGAGTATATGAGCAAACCTTGGGCCTCACTGTCTTGTCCCAGGACTCAAACCAACAAAGATGTGACGTGAGAATCAAGAAACCGTAATAAACTCTCTGAAAGTATGGCACCAAAGGGAAAATTTTGCGCAGTAGAAAATCTTGAACTATAGGTATGTCTGCAAAATTAATACCGGTTGCTCTTTTCAACCTATTTGATTTTTTATTTCCTGCCAGCATCCTAACTAGTAGCAGACAAACTTCTTCCTTGATTGTGAGACTTCACAATTTCTTTTTACACCTTTGCAGTCTGTGCCCCTGAGTCATTGCTGTGGATGCTAACCTCGATCTTATCATACGCCTGCGTGTTATTATACTCTTATTAAAGTCATTGGCCACTCAAGAACGAGCAGGAAAGGTTTACCTTATCTATTATATGCATCACAGCAGTAAGCTGCTCTTCTGTAGTTTCTGTAGCCACTTTGACATTTAGCTTCTGGAGAACTCTGTGTAAAATGGTGTCATCGAGAGGCTGATGCAGTTGATCAATCAGCCCCCAAATTGGCAGGGAGTCCAAATCTGAGACAATGGTGACATTAGCAATACCATACACGTCATCTACTCTGGCACCGCCTGTGGGATTAGAAATTACAACCTGGAAACGTTTAGGAAATGGGTTTAAAGATCCTGTCTTTGGAGTCAGGGTCACATCCAGAAACATATTTCTCTGTCCAGGTTCAAAAGTCAATAAACCTTCAGATCTGGCAAAATCTTGTCCTGCCACAGCTGGAGATATGAAGGTCCGACCAATAGGTTCAGGTTTTTGTAGCTCCTTAAAACAAACCAAAAGAGTTTTAGGTAACTTTATGATAGATACAATTGTTCAAAACCAGCTGCTGTAGAACACGTATTTTAAATGGGTGAAATGTAAATGTGTATAAAAGACGTCCTCTTCCAAAACGCAGTTAAGAATTACGTTAAAAGAAATACCTCCCTGAAATAGCAATCTGTCACTTGTAGCCAGTGACAACCTAGGGGAAGAATTATCTGTCAGTAGTAATCAGGTTCCCTCTCTTTCAAAACCCACAAAGCTTTTCTGGGTGAATAGATATTACAGAAATGTAAGCTGAATTCCGGAGGGGCTGATTTAAGTTTATGTCTGCAGCATGAAGTCCCTCAGATCAGGGTACAGACGGGCATCACAGATACATAAAAAATAAACAGAAGCAAAGCCAAGGTTTTGGAAGTCTGTGGCCAAACTAATATCAATTCATTACATTTTCAGTCCCAGTATAAATACTTAAAAGAAGAACAATGCATTTAGGTCCAAAGGCAAGGCAAACACTATAGAATACACATGCAAGGCAGACAGATGAACTATCTAGGAATGCTATATGGCCTCCTTTCCCTGTGAGGTAGCACTATTTTTACCTTCCATGAGGTTTGCAGATACTGTTTCATTCTTCACATTCTTGCTCTTTTTGTCAGTTGCCATAACCTTGATATTATATCTGGTAATATAATAAACTTTCCTTAAGTGGAAACTAACATTCTGGGCTATTATTCAAATGTATTATTTTTTTAATAGTATCTGTTCATTTAGTAAGTACAGTTTGTATACTGACTCTTAAGTAAAGGTCTCCTAGCGTAAAAAAAAAAAAGATTTTTGTTTGTGAAATACGAGACCTCTTTTGAAAAAATTTAGCTTTACTTAGGAGAGTTTACTTATGGAATAAATCAGACATTTTTTGAGTTCACAGGAGAACTTGGTAAATAATGCAGTGTGTATCTGTTCAAAATTGCTCTAGAATACGATCACACCATCTGTGCAAATTCCAGTGAGAAGTTTCCCTTTGTTTACCCCTTCCAACTGAGAATTAGAAAACAGGGAAATAAGTGGAAATAAAAGCACTAGTGACAAGAACAATGTTTAAGAAACCTTTGTAGGAATGAGATAAACATCTGTTTCCAGTTAGCGCCTCACGCTTCCTGTCTGCCATGACCTCTTATTTTACAGGTATCAATAGTACCAACATTTGATATTTGGCCATGAACCCTAAAAACCTAAAAATCTCCAAAGAAGGATCGTTACATGAAAAATACAAACAGATAAGGAATTTCCCCTTATATTTTCCCCTAAATATACACTGGACAGTAGCAATTTCTTCTCCATTTAACAGCTAAATTATAATGAACTCTTGGCTGGAAAGAATGTGAAAATTTGTTACCACACAATTTAACTAAAACACTGGCCAGCTACTGTGTAATAAATGCATGGAAACACCATGTAATCCTATGCAGTTAAAATAGATATGCATGCAATATAACAATAGAATGCAAAAACTTTTATTATAAAGGTTGATGGAAGTACACTGTTGACACAATGCTTTGTTGTAATAACCCTCCCCTGAAATAATGCTTTTAGGTATAAAATCCCACATATTCAAAGCAGATCAGGCTAAGAACTATTCCAATACAACGGCAAACTTAGAGGAATCCCTCTTGCAGCCTGTGCCCTGATGTTGGAGTCACAACTATGAGGAAGTGGAAGGAATCATGTTTTTGAAGCTGTGTTACTTCTGCTAAAGGAGAATCTTCATCATCTGTCAATTACAATGAGGTACTCATTTAGAGATAAAAGTGTCAACAGAAGAGTCTGGTATTACTGCTGTAAACATAACAAAAATGAATGGGGATGGTAAAATTGACTTAAGAACATGAGATTTTCAATAAGAACAATTTTCAAGCTTAGTACTTCAAGAACATGTAATAAAATTTGATGAAAGTAGTCTTTCTCTTTTCCCAAGTGTGCTCTGTGTATTAATAAATTCGTGACCTAAAACAGCAAGTGTGTTGGTATGTGAATCTTGATAGTCACAGCCATCATGATAAAAACTTATTTCAGAGAAAGAAGCCTCAAAAACTGGAGTCTCATAAGAAACTTAGGACAAAGAAAGAAATGTATTTAATGCCTGAGTGACTGCAGTCTTTAAGGCCACTGGAAAGTACTACAAACAAAATCACTCTTGACAATGCAATGAAAACAAGGTCTTTTTACTAATGGGAAACCAAAGAAGTTAGACCATATGGGCCCAGCAAATGTTTGGCTGTTTCCTGAAAAAATGCTAATTAGAGTCACATTTACTTTAGCAAATGAACAATTATTTAACAATAAAAATAAGTTAAATAATAAAAATAATAATAGAAGTTTTACCTGCATGCTGTAGCTAACCATTGTCGTTACTGATGTACTAGAATCTCTAAACACTTGCAAACTGATTAAAGTTGTCTTCTTATGAGCCACAGCAAAACGAGATCCCACACCAAAATATACTAAACCATGAGGAGCATCACTTTCAAGGACTGTTATAAAAGCAAATCTGGCACTGCTGTTCAATGCAGCTCCTGTGCTTACAGCATACAGCTCAACAAAAAAATATGTTTCAAATTCAGGTACCTGTAAATGAGGGATGATTTTCATATCATTATAAGACCTACTAATTACTTTGAGCTTTAAAAAAATGTATACATTCTTTTGTATGCACAACGGATTACTTGTACTAACACCACAAGCATGCTTCTTGAAAAGCGCCATTAAGTACAATGAAGTATATCCTAAGAATAGCAATGTTGCAGCAGTCATGTGCAATAATAACATCTCAAGTTTTTGCATGGAAATTTACTTTACTGCAATAAAGTAGCTATTTATATACTACGTGCATTGTGACTGTCAATTTGCCATAAGACATGATGGAGCTCTTAAAGAGCTCCATTTTCCAGATCATGGAGTTACATAGCTGTACATTCTGTGAGGAATTTCTCTTTATCTTTTGTCTTACGAAAAGGCATGTACACACTTACTAACCTGTGGAAAACACTGCACGGAAGTCGAAGCATGCAGTTTTGAATCTGCAATTAATATTGACTGTATTCAAGTATTGAACTCTGGTAAAGTTTTGAAAAATATTTTACATACAGCCTTAGTGTTTATACACTAACATGTTTATACATATTTTTACGAGCAAATCTCACTAGATTTGAATGCTTAACTGAATTTATCCGAAATCCCAAAGCCCAGAGAGACTCTATGGTAGACTTCTGTGAGGTTTACAACATACAGAAGTCTTGTGTCGATCTGGAAATACAGGCTATTGAATTTTAGTGTTTATATGTCAAAGAATTAGTCTAGTCAATTCTACAAACTTAATGCCTGTTTACTGAAAATAAGGTAGCAATATTACATTTCAACATGACACGCTGCCCTATCTTTGATTTTGTACCTACAATACAGACATAACTTGTTTAGAAGTAGATATCTGATTACTGAGATTCCAGAAATAATTGGAAATATGTCATCTGAATCTATTACATGCACTCATGAAGCAGCAAACTAGCAAAAAAAAGTTCTTTACAAGGCAATAGCTTTACAACAAAAAAGATTACCATTGAAGATAATTTTTTAACTAGTAAACATAGCTTTTTGGTTCAGTTCTGGATTTTTGGAAATCCTACTTTAATTCTAGGAAAGCAGGACTCAGGCCTTAGCTAATGAAGTGAGTACAACCGACTAACTAAAAACTTTCAAAAGCTAGAATATGTCATATCATATGCCATAAAAAATGTAAAATATTTACTGAATATATCTATTACTTCATCATTTCATAATGTATCTGTTACTCATTTATAAGCTATCTTACGGAAGAAGAACTGGAAGAATAATTAGGAAATATTTGGGGGGTTAAATAGCATATATTTGTGATTGAATTGTTGTTAAGTAATTCTTTAAATGGAATTATCTTGACTAATTGACGACAGGCACAAATTTACTGGAATGCCATAGGGAACTTTAGCCTTCCCTCAGCACCTGTTAGAGTGGCACACGCTTGTGTTTCATGCGGTACAACTGCGTGTCTCTGCAGCTGCCATACTGCTGTCATTAAATGATGATATCACTCCTTTGGACTAAACAGGTTCAAAATCCCAGTCTACTCAGTGAAGCAGCCTGTGCCCCACTCGTATATATTTTATTCTTTGGCTCTGCAATTTAAAAATAAGATCTGAAGATAAAGAAGGAAAGTGGCCCTGCTTACTGAATTAAGAGAATGCATCCTATTCCCTAGCAGGAAATCACTGTTTCCCGCATCCTATATCTTGCGTTGTTTTCTACAATGTAGTCAGAAAACCCCTGGAAACCTTCTCATCTTGTCCTTTTCCATTCCCCAGACCTCAGCTTTGCCACTAGCCTGGCTGTTAGGATAATTTCTTGGAAAGTTTCAAGCTCTCCACTCTGACAGAATGATGAACATTAATCTTTCCTTTCTCAAGGGACTGCTCTAATCACTAGGTGTTCACACAAAAATATTTTTTCATTCTATTTTCATTAAAAATCACTGAATGCTGTGCTTTGTGTTAATTCAATGATGTCTGCATTTTTGTGTGCCAGCTGGGGCCTCTCAAGGCACTTAGGCTTAGGCATACCCAACTGAGAAATGCCAAATGGCTTTCGGGGATGATGGTTGTTGAACTCCGCTACTCACAAGCTGGATGTGCACAGCAACAGATTTTTAGACACTCATTCTTATGCAGCTTTATGGTTGAGTAGAGCTTTCACAGACCACTGTGCTAGATTTAGGCGTGCAAAATGATGCACAAGTTGCAACTGAAGTTTTTTTGTTGAATGAGGTGTTATTACTTACAGGATATGCTTTCCATAAACCACCCTAAGAAGTGCTTTGATAGATGAAAAATGCACTGTGCGAAGGGTAAGAGTCCAGTATATGAATATGCATCTCACTGAAATAACTCCATTCTTTTTCCCTTATTGTTCTATAAAAATCTGAGATCTGCAATTTACTCTTCAAATTAAATACTTATCCCCTTCCCAAATTTTTACCAGTCACAATGGAGGCAGCACAAGCCTGTAAATAAAGATGTGTTTGCAGAGGAACTGAGCAGATGTCAAGTTACCATCTTCAAACTGTGTCCTACACATCAGTTCCTCTGGATCAGAGGGGTTTTTTTCATCTCGATAAACAGCAAGTGAACACCATAATGGTGTACACAAATGAGCAATAATTACTTACATTATCAGGTTTTATTTCAATGGAGATATTGCACATTGTTTGACCTGCCATGCAGGTAGTGGCTCCCAGCACAGATACAAGTTCGTTCTCCAAGTTCATGTCATCCTTCAGAAGGACAACAGCTGTTTTATTAAAGGTCACACGCCAAAAGATCTTCACATCTTCAAAAGCCCTATAAGCAAATCAAAAGCTTATACATATACTGAAGGAGAGCACTATTGCTTTAGGAAACAAACCACAGAGGTAACATACATTTCATGTTATTATTCAAAACTTATCACTAGGGAACAAACTGCTTTAAGATGAAAAATTCTCTTTTTATTTAAATTCCTTACTCTAAAATCTGTTCAGATTACCAAAAAGTAACACAGGAGGAAAATAAAGCAATTACAGGCAGCCAGATTCTTCTCAATTTTTGTTTCACAAAACATGAGATTAGCTGAACAAGAGGCATGGGTGCCTGGAAGACAGGGATTTGCCCAAATACTTCCCTTAATACTGTAGTAAACATTTGCCTGGAAAACCAGGCAGAATTGGTCTTTCCTCTAAGTTTAAGTTTACTTACAGTACTTGAGCATATTTGTTTAAAGTACACATAAATGTGCAACATATATATGTGCTAATTAGGAAAAAATATAGTATCTGTGCAAATGAAGGCATAAGCATAGTGCTGACACTCAGGTATCTTCTTAATTCCTCATTTTAATATTCATACCTACACGATATTACACAGGGAGATGAGAATTTGAATTACACCTTTAACAGTGCAAATACTTTACCTCAAGGAAAACTTTCCACTTGCTACCTTACAGTATAAGTTGGAAAATAGTTGTTTCTGCTTTATAACAGTACAGTGATAGAGCTGATCATGTTTACAACTTAAAAGCCTGTCTGCCAAATTGTGGAAAGTTTTTAAAGGAGCTGAAAGGCCATGATTTATTACAAAACTCTATGATAACCTCTTCCACTAACAGCAGCTTCTGTGATTCAACACAGCATATTGCAGCGTGTGGGAAGGGCACTTGAATCAGCTGTTGCCTGCACCTGTTTGGTTGCCTTGCGACCACCAGCAGCACCTCTCTGTTTTCTGAGTCTTCATCAAGTACAAGACTGCTTTGTACTTCTGGAACGAATCCCAAAATGCCATTCTGGAGATCACTTCCTATATAGGAAACAATCCATGAAAGTTGAGACTAAATCATTATTTCAATGTGGATAACTGCTAAAACAATAAGAATTAGGTATCACAAGCATGCTGTAAAGTACCACTTGGGGATGTCTCAAGAAAATTTCTTATAATATTTCCATTCTTAATTTGCACTTCATACTTATCTAGAACTTCAAATGTTGGCATTTCTAAATTTTATTTTAACCAGCAGAATAAGTATTTTTGAAAGTAAATTCCTTACAAGAGTCCTGGCACCATCTATGCACATAAACTTGCATTTTCAGCAGCATTCAGCAAACTGACTGAATTCTGTGTCCCTTGACTTCAAGCAACTAGGTGTTACAGTAGTCCAGAACAGTGTCAAAACCCTTGCTTATAATGCCCTTAGGAGATATCACTTCAGCTATATTATATTTACCGTAACCCTTAAAACATATTCTTTCTAAACAGAAACGGGCCTCAGCGTGCCCCTAGGCAGACATAGTAGGTTATGGGATAAAGATGGGCTTCCAACGACAGCTTTCGTATTCATCCCACCCATAGTGTTGTTGAACCCATTCATTTTCCCAAATTGTTACACCAGCTTGTCTCCTGCATCTTCAATTCAGGAACTAGGGAGATGCAAAATACTGCATTGTTCTCACGGGAATGTAAATAACTTCCACAAAACAGCAGTGAAGATTAAAAAAACAGGGTTAATGAGGGGGAACTAATGTCTTCACAGTGTCCCATTAAATCTGGCTTCTAAAGGATTTCTCCTTTACAGGTAGCGATGGCTTTACTCTGCAATTGGGAAGGCAACCTAGTTCTGACACAGTGCATATTAAATGTCAATATATATACTGTGTTTGCTTACACACATGCACAAATATTTAACCTGTGGTATCTTTCTACCTACACAGTTAAAGGCAGATACATGTTTTGACCCTTCTCCTTAACATAAGTTGTTTCCTGATCTTAATTTATGTACTCATCGTACTCAGGGTGTAACTCTAGAACATGTTAATACACTTCTGTGGGATTCCATACAAGTTCAAATTCCAGCCTGTGCCTACGCATATCTTTGGTCAGCTTGCACATATGGGCAACTGGTTACTTGCACGGAGCATTCTAGAGATGGTGCACATGAAGGGAACGATTTTATACGATCTGTTCTTGCATACATAATTTTGGTTGCTGCATATGTTCATCTAACAGCACAGCTTAATCCTGGTTTGCAATATCCACCTTATTTTGTTAGGACTATCTAAATACACAAAACTTCCAGCAAATGTTGGACCTTACACACAATTTTCTCGATTAGCCTAAACTGTTCCAATTCGCAACTTGTTTCCAAAACTTAATCTACATTGCGGTTAATCTTGGTTTATATTCAGTTGAGAAGTCTGATAGATATCTAAAAGCTAAGGGAAGTTGGAGCTCTGACAACACTTTCTCACAGTAGCGTGCAGTGACTGAAAGAAAAATTCTTCCCTGATGTCTATGTATGCCCATTCCTACCCTCCAGCCCCAGAAGCAGAGGATGACCACACTGCAGATACGAACTTCATAGTATCAAAGAACAAAAACAGAAACTGTTTTTTATACTGTGTACAAACCCCATACAATGTAAAAGTGACAAAATGGCAAAGAAAAACAAAAAAGCCTGCAATGCTACTACATCTGCAAGAAAAACACTCAGGCGTAGCCTTTTCCCTTCATGGAGTAAACCAGGACAAGAAGAGAGATAAGCAGCATCTGTAAATGTATTTTGAGCTACATTGGTAAGGGATGTATGGTAGGCTTTGTGCATTAGATGCTTCCTCTGATCCGGAAAACTCAAGATTTGGGAATAGAATACTGTGCTTATTATCAAATAGAATTCCAACATTTACATGAAAATTGCTGTGAGAACATACAGTTATTTACTGTTATTTAATTCAGCTGTATTTACTAATTTTCTGGGGGAAAAAATATTACCTGCAATAATTACTGTTGCAAAAGCAGCAAATCCGTATTCATCCTTTCCTTCCACAATCTGAGCTCCACATTCAGGATTTGAAAGAAAAACATAAAACAACTCCTGTCCTTCAGGCTCATCATCATCAAAAATTTTTATGGACACCTTGCTTTCCCTTTCTCCATCCAGTAAAGTCAGAGAGACTGACTGTTCCTCAAAATCTTCTCCTTCTATTGCCCATGTGAAGTTTGATTTTCCATAAACACCTCCAAAAGGATATGAATCTACTCCACTCTGTGCACTCACTCCCCCAAAGGTTTTAACAGTTACTTCAATATCACCAGTAAAACCTTTGGTCCTTCTGATATGAAGTATCACTGTGTTGGAGGTACTGTTGTTTGCATCTTCTTCAACATAAACAAACTCTGGCCCCAAACTTAGTATTCCATGAAGAATATCGTTAGCCAGGATATTAATTGTTGCAACACTGAAAGCTGGATTCAAACGTGGACTCCAGGCAGGATTTACAGGTTGAACATCCAAAACTTCCACAGCAGTAAAATTTACAAAAAAAAACCTCCTCCATTTCAGACACAGTGTCATCAATTATTGATATTTCTATCACAGCGTTCGTCTGAAAATGTAAAAACATAAGCTCTCCATTGTAGATGGGTATAAAGTCCTCTAGTGGTTTGGCACTTCCTGCAATGGTCTGATATGTCAATTTAGTGAGATTGCTTTGAAAACCAAACAATCTTTGGACATGTAGTGTGACTGTCTGAACATCTTCTTCAACTAAAACAGATCTTGAGTTAAGAGCAAACTGGAAGATCCCCATTGGCTCAATTTCAGCTATAGTAAATCCTGATCTGAAATAGAAAAGATACCAAAGTTGAGATAAGAAATATGAAGTATGAAAAGTAAAACACCCAAGCAGAATAATTTCCAGTGAACAATCAATGGGGCTGTAAGAAAGTGGATTAAAAAAATGTGTTAAGGTAGAGGGAAGAAATAGCAACCATACAAAGCAAGATGTAAAGAGGTTCCCTGAAAAATGTTTTTGCAATGATTGGATCAAACAGCCCTCCACAGGCTTAATGCATCCTGAGTCAGCACAGGATACAGAGTAAAGGATAAATAAAATAAAGTCTTCCTGAGAAAATGGAGAGGCAAAGGAAAGTACAACGTCTTTCTATTGTGAACACAATGCAGGGAGATATATTACAATACAGCCACTCCGAGTAATACCAGTTTTAACTGCAGAACGAACTTCCTATAGGCAAGGGAAAACTGTGGGGTAGACAGATGCTAGCAGATCTGCAGTTTTAGCCAGGAAGCTAGAGAAGGGAGGGAAGTTACTTTAAAACTTAATAGTGGGGCTTTGAAATACTAACTGCCCCCTCATAACATCACTCATACTATTTTTTTCCAGATCTGAGCCCCATTATCAATATCAATTTAAACTCTACTTTGTTCATGTTAAACACATCCCCTTCTTAATAGAAAATAAGCACAGAGACTAAGACTCTTTGCTAAACCTAGAGTCTTACACTTATCTCTAGAACTGACACATTGTTCAGTGCTAGAGTCTATCAAATGGCTCTACAACTACAGTGAGTGCTTTTGGTTAACAAACTAGACCCCTTCCACCATTAAGTAAGCCAAAAACTCTTCAAAGTAATTGTCAGCTTTACCTCCTGTGGGACGTAGTCTTAAGTTTTCTAGGAAAGGTCAATCTCATATACTCAAGGTATTTTACTCACACAGTAAATAGGTGCTCTGAGGACACCAGTCCACAGGACAGACAAGCCTAGGAGAAGGGGTCAGTCTCACGAGTTTAGCCATCCAGTTCATTCCTCATTTCCTTCAGATTTGCCAGTGTAACTGTAACATGGTGAGGCCAACACCCTTCTCCATACGCAGTGTTACTCTATGTCCATATCTTTTTATACCACTTTTAGCTATCAATGAGTAACGAAGAATGAAAAGAAAATAGTTTGAACAATAGATAACAACTCAGCTGAGATGGAAAACTACATTAAACGTAATGGTTTTGATTTTAAGAATAAAAAAGGGTTTTTATATAAATTAGATACTTTTGGAGCATTTCTTGTTTCATTTTATTTATTTTAAATAATGTTTGTAAGATCTTCTAAATATGGACTTTTAGGTACACTAATCAAAACTGTTAGATTTGCTTTCATTCTTCAGCTTCCTGGCTAAAACTGTTGATCTTGCTTCTTCATTTTCTTAACTGTTTCCATCATTCCGGACACATTCTAGGCACCTTGGATCCTAGTGATACGAAAGAGACTGGAATTGGAGAAAAGCCTCAGTTCTGATCAGGTCAGATCTCCAGTACTGACACTAGTTTCCACCTGAGACAAGACATACAAATTTATCAAACAAGGCACTACAACTTGCTAGCTATCCATAATTTAATAGGGATTTGTATAAGGTATATCAGCTCGTAATTCTTACAGCATCTGTGTGACTCAAAGGTGTAAAGTAATATCCTTACCTCAGGCGAGCCCCACCAGACACATTACCGTGCACTGCTGTTAAAGTGATGGCAAATGACTCATGTTTATTTAGGCTTGGAGTAGCCTGAAATGAAATTACTTTACTTTGCTCACCAGAGGAAAATACAACAGTACCTGAAGGAAAAGAGAGAGCGAGAGAGAGCACAAGTCAAAATCACTAAATAGGAATACTCTTCTTACCTGGGAACGTGCTGAGATAGGGACTGTAATCACAATCTCACTCCCTTTAGGAGGAAGAAATCTGCATGACTAGGTCTTTCCTATATAAAGCTGTCCTTCAGGGGTGATATGCTTACCTCCCAGACACGTACCTACAAAGCTTAGATCTTTTTTTGCTCTTAAAATAAACATATCCCTTACAGATAAAAATTAGACTATACAATTTCATTCTAATGACTTCATTAATAGAGAAAGCATGTAGAGGTACAAATAACTAAAAGGTGGTCAGGAGTTCAGGTGGTCTCTGCCTTGGTTGATGAGGGCTGGGTCAGGGACCAATTAAGCAATCTGGACGTCTATAAATCCATGGGCCCTGATGGGATGCACCCGCGGGTGCTGAGGGAGCTGGCGGAAGTCATTGCTAGGCCACTCTCCATCATCTTTGCTAAGTCGTGGGCAACGGGAGAGGTGCCTGAGGACTGGAGGAAAGCGAATGTCACTCCAGTCTTCAAAAAGGGCAAGAAGGAGGACCCGGGTACCTATAGACCGGTCAGCCTCACCTCCATCCCCGGAAAGGTGATGGAACAACTTGTCCTTGGTGCTGCCTCTAGGCACATCAAGGATAGGGGGATCATTAGGGGCACTCAGCATGGATTCACCAAGGGGAAGTCATGCTCAACCAACTTGATAGCCTTTTATGAGGATGTAACCCGGTGGATAGATGATGGTAAAGCTGTGGATGTGGTCTATCTCGATTTCAGTAAAGCGTTTGACACGGTCTCCCACAGCATCCTCGCAGCTAAACTGAGCAAGTGTGGTCTGGATGATCGGGTAGTGAGGTGGATTGTGAACTGGCTGAAGGAAAGAAGCCAGAGAGTGGTGGTCAATGGGACAGAGTCCAGTTGGAGGCCTGTGTCTAGCGGAGTCCCTCAAGGGTCGGTACTGGGACCAGTTCTATTCAATATATTCATTAATGACTCGGATGAGGGAATAGAGTGCACTGTCAGCAAGTTCGCTGATGACACAAAACTGGGAGGAGTGGCTGACACACCGGAAGGCTGCGCAGCCATTCAGAGAGACCTGGACAGGCTGGAGAGTTGGGCAGGGAGAAATTTAATGAAATATAACAAGGGCAAGTGTAGAGTCCTGCATCTGGGCAAGAACAACCCCATGTACCAGTACAAGTTGGGGGCAGACCTGTTGGAGACCAGCATAGGGGAAAGGGACCTGGGGGTCCTAGTGGACAGCAGGATGACCATGAGCCAGCAGTGTGCCCTTGTGGCCAAGAAGGCCAATGGCATCCTGGGGTGTATTAGAAGGGGTGTGGTTAGCAGGTCGAGAGAGGTTCTCCTCCCCCTCTACTCTGCCCTGGTGAGGCTGCATCTGGAATATTGTGTCCAGTTCTAGGCCCCTCGGTTCAAGAAGGACAGGGAACTGCTAGAGAGAGTCCAGCGCAGAGCCACAAAGATGATTAAGGGAGTGGAACATCTCCCTTATGAGGAGAGGCTGAGGGAGCTGAGTCTCTTTAGCTTAGAGAAGAGGAGACTGAGGGGTGACCTCATTAATATTTATAAATATGTAAAGGGCAAGTGTCAAGAGGATGGAGCCAGGCTCTTCTCAGTGACATCCCTTGAGAGGACAAGGGGCAATGGGTGCAAGCTGGAACACAGGAGGTTCCGCATAAATATGAGGAAAAACTTCTTTACGGTGAGGGTGACCGAACACTGGAACAGGCTGCCCAGAGAGGTTGTGGAGTCTCCTTCTCTGGAGACATTCAAAACCCGCCTGGACGCGTTCCTGTGTGATATGGTCTAGGCAATCCTGCCCCGGCAGGGGGATTGGACTAGATGATCTTTCGAGGTCCCTTCCAATCCCTAATGTTCTGTGATTCTGTGATTCTGTATCCTCACTTACGCAACTTTCATAGCTTTCCTCAGACGAGTGCTTACCAAATGGAGGAGTAGTATTGCCTGGCTGAGCAAAGTCAGTCATTAGGGCTGGTGGGTATCCTGAAATCCAGCTAACTGTTACAGAGCCATAAACTCCTCTTCTGGTTATGACAGCTTGGCCTGTTCCTGCTACAATGTCTGTAAGTCGTAAAATCACAGATTCAAAGCCAACCTGTGAAACAGAATAGATTTTGTTATAGAAAATGGAATAAAAATGGGCAAGAACATACGTGAAAGTGTACTATATTTTGTAAAATAGGCATTTTACAATAATTATGCATGTATACATATGTATGTGTATCCATATGCACGTATGTGTGTATATATACATACTTCCTTCACAACTCTAACAACACTTCTAAATCTGAGATTTTTAAGAATTAGATCTCAGGCAAAAGCAACCAGTATGACTGACACTTCAGTATTGAAGACACTGAATATAGCATCCTGTGTCTGTTGTTTCAAAGAAAACCAAACCAACCTGCCCTTAATGCTCACAGGCAATAGCTTGGTACTACATATATACACATAGGTCTAAAATAAATTATTAATTGTGTATCCAGTCAAAAGTAAGTTGTTGCCACATTTTTCACAAAATTATTCTTGCTAGTATGACCTACGTTTCTTTTAAATTGAGCAGCAAATGGAACTGAAAGGATAATTTGCACATTCTAAAGGCAATGATAAATGGATATATGGTACTAAATAATGTTTACAGAAAGACCATTTGAATTAAGTTCAATTACAAATTAAAGGACAGAACAGTGCTTCAAGACAATTAAAATCATTCAATAACAACTTCAATAAAATTTAACAGATAAAAACTCAGCATGCTAGTGTCTTTGCCTGACGTACAAAATGGGAACTGTAGCACGTAAACCATATCAGAACAGGCAAATTCTCTTTTCTCACTCTCATATGAAGTAGACAAATGGAAAATTTCCCACTTGGTGATTAGCCAGATATACCGTCAACTGCATTAAAAACCAGCACGACCTCCATCTCTTTTTGCACATACTACTGCATACATGCTGTTACCTACTCTGGGGCTGCTGTACTTAAAGGAATAACATTGTCCAGAACTAGCTATTTTCCTTTAAGTCTCGAAATTTCCATTTCATGTAAACAAAAGTATAAATTAACCATAATATTTACACTATATACATTTTATTGATGAAGAGACATTTTCAAAATATCTTAACATATTTCTGTAAGAATTTGCATCAGAGAAAATATAATATATAGTACAAGAAATAACTGGAAAAGTCTTGTCAGTCATTAAATTGGTTGCAATGATGAAAACTTCAAGGAGACAACTGAATCCTTGTAGCAGCTATCTTTTGTAATGAAGTGTACTTTCATTCTGTGGTAGAAACGTTACACTGCAGCCAGTCTACTGACCTGTGAATTGGCAGCTTCCTCAGGAATAAGCAGAACAGCTGACTTTGCTTCTCCTAATATTTTAGGCACATCCTTGGCACTTCCCCTAACAAGGCTTACATTCATCAGTTCCAGAGTAAAATTCAAGCCCAGTAAAAGAAATGCCTTAGAGAGAGAATTTAAATAAAAAGGTAGAAATTTAATTCCACTAAAAACATTACATCCACCAGTTCAATGAATTAAGTAGCAGGACAATCTGCAGATTTTGTTCTACTTGCATACAAAAAGCAGTGTTTTCAAGATAAGTGTTTTGTTGATTATATTTCTCAAAAGAAATACAGCTAAAACATCAATTGATTTATCAGCAGCTTGTTGGAACGTGAGTTTGTAGAGCAGCTATTGCCGTTTTATTAAATTGTATCTAACACAGTGGACCTCAGCTTGATTTTAATTCTTAGGATTAAAAGAATGCGAGATGGATGTAAAAGGATGTAAGTGTGGATGTAAGACTGTAGTAATAATAACAAACAACCAGGGAACACAGAGAACTGAAGGTAAATTTATCTGCTGCTTCATGAGTCAGCACTAACAGATCACCATTTACAATCCAAAGGGGAAAATTAAGAAAATATTTGAATACATATAATAATAAAATATTGACCAACACAAAGCAATGACAGAAGGAGAAACCGAATATTTGAACACATGCGTAACAGTGATTTTTGCAATTATTATCTGAAAATGTGATCTTTAAACCCATTTCTATTCCATAAATACGAAATTCGTAATACCAAAACTCTCTTTTCTGTGGACACTTCTTCACAGCAGATACAATAATATTGAGAGTTTAGTATCTTATTCCAGCACATTTGTATTGTGATGAACACAAATGGAAACAACAGATATCATAGGGACTAAAAGGATGATACTGACCTGGTTGCTTATTGGCACTCTTTTCTCTCCAAAGCTGGCACCATCTTTTACTGTGAGGTATCCCACCTCATTCTCAGGTGCAATTAGCACTTCTTCATGGTGAGACAAGATGTGGTACTCAACGATCACTTCTCCAAATGCCCCAGCATGCCGAGTTACATTAATCTGCACATACCGATCCAGGTTTCTCTCCACTAATACTGACTGCTGATCAGAGTACAGGGCAAACACTCCATAGGGATCATCATTTGCAAAAACATTGATCTTTGAAATCCTTTTCTCCTGGTCTAAATCTGCTCCACCTTCTACTGAAATCAGCTGCACCACATACTTTTCATCCAGTTCTGGAACATCATCAGGTAACAGGTAGAGAATTATCTCAGCTGTACTCTGCTGGTCAGTAATGACAACAGATCCCTCTGTCCTAAGAAAGTCACCTGTGATGTCAGATTCACTACTTATTTCCCAGTAAACCTGAAATGAGTTTAGAAAATTAACAAAACAAAAGAAAGTAAAATTACCCTCAGAGCCCGAAACTTTCATATTGGTTTTAAGCGGGTAAAATAGAAGTTGCTTTAGGTATGCATAGAAAGAGGCACACACACTATCTTACAAAAAGAGTGTGTGTTGTTCCTCTAACAGTACCATGAATGCAAAGATTTCCTTTGTATATCTTCAGAAGATTTATTTAAAACTATACAGAATATCTGAACCATTAAAAATTATTTCTATTTTTACAGCAAGACATCCTTGTTTTTCCTCTTTCCGAGATTCCTCACATCAGAAAGGGATGAAGAGTTCTCATCAGCCACGGCAGATGCTTATATTAATTGATTTTTTTTCAATTAAATGAATAACTGCTAAAATACTGACTTCTAAATAACTTTAGGTAAGAAACAACATGAGTGATGGTTCAAAATAATCTGATTCTTACCTTTAAGTATGCATGGAAAAAAGCAAATTGTGATGATCTCAAAGAAATCTCACTATTTAAGTATGCTCTGTTCTGTTCTCCCATTAAAAGCACAGGGGGAGAGGGAGACAGAAGAGAAAGCAGCACTGCAGTACTGTTTTTCTTTTTTTTTTCCTGACCAGAGGAAACTCAATCTGACTTTCCAAACCACAAGTACTAGGGCTGAGCCCTTGCTAAGTTCAGTCTAAAAGGCAACATTTCAAAAACGAATTTGAGAAACAAGCAAGTGAAAGGCACAGAATAATATATTCCTCCATAGATTGATACTGAGGATGATTTCAGATTATACTGTTTACTAGGAACAGAGTGAGAATACCGTTATGTTTCCCAGAGTGCCTTGAATTCGTCTGACAAACAGTGTAATACTTTGTGGCCCTTCCACTGCTGAGGGTTCTGTATAGTTATTCTCAGTTAATGATGCAGGAGCAAACTGTACAATTCCATTGGGATCACCGAACTTCTGTATCTGTAAAAAAAATAAACAAACAAACAAAATATCAGAAATGTAGAGTGAGTTGTATTCTTGTTCAAACCACTGAGATTTTCACTGCTAGATGCTACAGGGCACGTATCTATTAGGTCTTCTCACCGAGTTCTCTCCTCTTAAGAAGATTCAAGAGTGGATTAATAGTTAGAACTGAGACTAAGAGAATAAAAAAACCCAACCCGGCAGATAGGACTATCAAAGTATGAGAAGGGAGTGACATCAAGCCCATGTGCACTCACACACAAACACACACATGCACACAAAGCAAGACTGTTATATGAAATCTATGGGCAACCTGCTCTTTTGTGAGAAAATGTTGCAATGATACATAACTAAGTTTAAGCAAGATCTAAATTGAACAGGAGTCAAAATATGATGTTGACAATAAATATGGAAAGATTTCAGGCTTGGATTAATAAAACCATCATTTGTAAACAAACTCAGGCCATGACAATGATTATGTCCACTGAGCTGAGCCTCACTCAGCTTCGAACAACTTGTAAATTATAAATGGTCTAAACATTTCAGTGAGCAAAGTAATTTTGAAAGGATTTGGAAAACATATCCTACGGATAACAAGACACTGAGAGACAGCAGAGAAAGTATTAATGTCCTCTTCAGATTTTCAGCACTATACAAGGAAGAAAAGGACAGAGATTTATTTCAAATGCTCTATCTGAATATTCTGCTATTAAAGCAGAAAATGCTCTGCCACCTTGGGCTAGTGTACAGAAACTCTTCTAACATTATCAGTTTGCAAACTCAGCCCTCTGGGATACAGCTCATCCACATCCATCTGCATGAATCACTAGCTGCAAAAAGAATTCATGGTGAACTGACTTACAACTGAGTCATAACACCAGTGCCTACTGAGAAGCCAATTCATTGGCACACAGGGTGGAACATTCCAGTCCAAGAAATAAATTTGGGTCCCTGAAGGAGAAATTGAGGAGTCTGTGGAAATATGAGCTAATTCCATCAACACTCCACAGACCAGGAAAAAAAATCCAGTTTCTAGGAAAGACTTATTTTTTTGTGGGCTTCTTACAGCAGCCTTATAAATATTTCCTTAGTTGCAGTATCCCTAGAGCAATAATTTGTCTTTGGCAACTTCCTCTGCCTTCTCCCACATATTTCTGCATTTCTCTTGCTCTGCAATAGTCAGATTCTCGCCTTTCTCTTATATATGATAGCTGGAGCAGAAGAAGAGGTCAAGAAGGGATGAACAACAAACTGACATTCAGAAATGAGGACTCTATCCATGTTCTCTGCAAAGAGAACCAAAGAAATCTGCAAATAAGAGGGACAGGTCAGGGATTATATACCAATTTTTACTGACAGATTCTTTGCCTTCTTTTGTAAGAAGCGAAGCTCTAACTATGCACCTAAGTAGCACAAGGGACAAAAAAGCCAAATGACAAACTATGCAACAATTATTCATTTTTAAAAGCTTTACAGGATAAATACCAATATCAACAGAGATCTCAGAAGAAAGAAAAGCAATAATGACTTACTATTAGTGTAATGTTGTTTGCCTTAGGATCTATTTCTGTTTCACCTTTCATAAGGCTCAGTCTAATAATGAAGATTTCCTGAACTTCAACTTCTTCATGAGGATAGATTTGTAGATTAATAGCTCTCAGACCTCCTTCTCCTTCTCCAAAATAAAATGATCCATTCACAGGGTCACCAATGTCACTATTCAGGGGAGATAAAACCTCTTCTGAATTGGGTCCCAAGATGTTCCAATTAATCTGTGGAAGATATCAGTTTCAGACTTAGAGTGGTGATAGCCTTCTTGGGGGAGAAATGACAGAGTACCACAAGCGACATAACAATTCTCGTATCTGGTAACTAGCTATGTTTAAATCTTTGCTGTTAGTACAGAACACAAAACATTCATAATTAATTCTATATGGGAAAATATACAATCCTTTGGAAAAATAAACATGACAAATTAAAAATGAAAATTTTGATGTGTCAGTTAGCCACAATGCCAGTTTATGAAATTCTAGATATTAGTAATATAAAAGAAGAGAAACAGATTTCTTTAGCACATAACAGGAAACACACAGGACAGTTTCTATTTCTCCCCCTTTCATGCTTTGTTTTGCAAAGCTCCCCAAATGAGTACTTGTGACCAAAACCATTCCCTGTGAAGTGGCAAATATTTTCTTAAGAGTCTGCAATAAAAATTTTTAATCCCTCATATGATCATTCCTACTTCTTCAGACTGATTAAAAGCTAGAATATTTTCAAAATTTCCCCACAAATTAGATTGCTTTTGAGAAGGTCATATTCAGCACTTTAACAGCATAGTTTTGGCCATTTTAATTGTTTTCCAGTTTTCTCAAATGACTTCTAGAAAAAGTCAAAGAAGACCAAGGCAATTTTTATATGGCGGGAGGAGGAGCTGATGGCCTTTACTGACAATCTTCCAGACATTTGCCAAGACTGTGAAAGGCCTAACTTCATGTTTATACTTTCACTTTATCAGCGGTCTGTACAGAGTGAAAAAAAAAAATCTAGAAAGCTCACAGAAAATAATTTACTGAGAAAAGTTTGACCAGCTTTAGGAAGTAATTCAGCTGAATTAAATGAAATTACTGGTGGTGATTGGGATTACTGGTGGAAATATGGAAATCAACCATATTTTCAAAGGAATTAGGAGCTAGTTCAAAACAAAGTACACAAGACCACAATAAAAGAAAGTAGGAGGAGAAAGAGAAGATTAAAAGGGTAACAACATTTTCTGTTATACTGCAACTATATGCAATTCACGTTTAATAAAAAAGCTGCAATTATCACACTAGAAATCAGTCACAAAGCAGCTCTTGAAGGAAAACGCAGGAGCTTTTTGACCTAGTCACTGGCAAGCATTCAGTCTTTGACAGCCAGAGCCCACCTGTGTCTCCCCTAACAATCTTCCAGTCCTTTCCAGCAGCAGGGACACTGCCGTGGGTGTATCAGGATTGGGAAGAATAATTCGACTTTGGTTGAGAAATCGGACGATGCCCTGGGGGGAGTCACTTTTAGCAATAGTGACCTGGCTCACTAGGTGGAGCCCAAGGACTGCTCCACCAGTGGCTCCTGTCAGCTGGATTTCAAATTGCTCTGCAAATTCGCTGCATGGAAAAAGAAAAAGATATTCTGAGATATGCAAGAAAAAAAATAATCAAAACTATACTTAGTAATTTAATCATGCATCCAGCTGGGTCTTTTTAAAGGTATGCAGAAGTAATCTCTGTAAGCATACAGTAGGAAAATTCCTCCCATTTGCATAGAACGGTGATATAGGAAATAAAAATAACATTCTATCTTCCACTTGTGTTAAATTAAAAAAAAAAAAACAGGAAAATATTTTTTTATTCACAGCAGTACTATTAACACCCAAAATTTCTGATAATCTAATTTAAAAAAATGTATTTGTTTGCATAAAATTTAACAGGAACTATAAAACACTAATAATAGCTTCTTTTTTTCCCCCTTTGAATTTAGGTGATTTTTCAGCACTGCAGAAATTTGTTTTTCAGTACCAAATCTACACACAGCCATACTGCGTATGCTAAAAAAGGATTTCTCAGAAGCAAATTAGTGAATAAATATCTGAAAAATTAATTACCTTTCTTCATCATCTATAATAGAGATATAAATAAAAGTCTGGTTCTGGCCATGATAAAAAATTACAGAATTATTATGGATGACATAGTCAACACCATTGGGAAGTGCAGAAATACTTCGAGAAAGAAAATCAGCTGTTACATAGCCGTAAGTTCCACGCTTTCTCACAACAGGAATCATGATTAATCCAGCATCCTCTTCCACTGCAACAATAATTGAGAAAAAGTTATTTTATTCCAAAATTTATGCCGTAGTCACAGACTTATCTTCTAAACCACAATGAAAACTTAAGGTAAACTTACCCTGTAGAAGGATATACTGTGGATCAAATTCTATTATGCCTTCTGCATTATCACTTTTTGCTATAGTGACCCGTACTGTGGAGATATTTCCTATTATTGGAGGCTGATCCATCTGTAGACCATTTTCTCTTACAGTAAAATCAAATCCACTTGCAAGAAAATTAAAAAAGAAAATTACATTAAAAATTCTTGTGAAAGTGTTAAGATGCCGGTATGACAATTCATCAATTACCACAAATACTTTTATTTTTTGCCAGTTATCACTGAAGACTTTTTGGTCACACTTTTTCAAACTGTTATATATGCAAAAATCGTAGTTTATTCACAGAAATGTGTGTCTTTCATTTTCCTTTCTCATTTTATGTTCTTATTTGAATTTCATGCAACTTGACAACTTGCATGTAATATATGGACTTTCAGCTTTAATAAATCTTAATTAGCAAATCTTAATGTTAAAAAGAATTGGGTTCTTTAACATTCTAAAAAGAATTAACATTCTAAAAGTTTAATATTCTAAGGTTTAACATTCTAAGAAGAATGTTAAAAGAACTGGGCTCCCCATACATCCAATTTCTATTATGATTACTATTATAGCTGTCTTATGAAATTTTACAGTAAAACAGCTGAAATGCAGCGGTGACTTTATGCAAGTAGATCAGATTTCAAATACAGTTTGCTCTTCTGCTTGTAATCAGTCAGCTGGGAATTTTATCTTTACCTTCCTTGGAGTTCCACTTTGGTAATCATCACTGAAAAATCTTCAGGACCTTCAGGAAAGTCATCATCATGAATTTCAATCAAAATCGTTTTACTCTCCTCATGAGGTTCAAACAACAATTCCCTTACTGTGGGAGTGAAATCAATTCCCTCCTCTGCAGTCCCATTTATTATCTGAAAGCAAAGATGCACTTTGCCATAGGATCCCCTGGAACGCACAATAGTGATGTTAACCTGAGGGAAAGAGGACATTTCCTTTAAAAAATGGCTTTGTTTTTCTATTACAGTTGCCTTTAGGAGACTGTTCTAAAGGCATCTTTTCAACGGTTCTCTCAGGTAACAATTTGCTTTATTAAGTACAGAGTACACATAATTTAGCACACAGCCTTCTTTCTCAAAGTAATAAAAAACTCCAAAAGCCTCAGCCAGCCATTATGGAGACTGTGCTATGATAAATGTAGAATAAATCTTTGCTTTATCTTTTTCTTAAAGTTAAGCATAAATCTAGCAACAATATTGATATCTATCAATATTTTACATAAGAAGGAATTTTAATCTAATACCCATTTTTCTTCTTCTGTTGTTTGCAGTAGGTCCCGTGAAAATGCAAACTCTCCATATGGAAAATCACTGGCGGCCATGGTAATATTTGCTGTGCTGCTAGATTCATTTATGAGTCCTCCATCACTGATTCCAGTTAGTTGAAACTGGTAGTAATGCTTCTCCTCAGGATGGTTGTCATCTACAGCCTAGGGAGAAGAAACAATGAAAGTCAAAAGGATTTAAACTATTTCCAGGGAGAGAGGTGTAACTAATTTCTAACCAAGACACCAGCTAAATAAAAGGAAGTACTTGAAATAGCTCCTGGTGTAAAATCTCCCATATACCTGTATTAGAACAACTGCTGCAGACTGCCTATCTCTCATTGTCAAGGTCCCCGATGTCTCAATAAATTCTGTATGATGAGGAGGTGTTATATTCCAATATATTTTGATCTCACCAAAAATCCCTGGGCCACGTATCAGGCTGCAGGTAAAACACAAACACGGATTTTATTTTCTACCTTTAATATTTGATGCCCAATCCAGAGACAGACAGAAAATCATATTTATGTGCATGAAAGAAATGTTATCAGCACTGTGAAGCTTGAGTTTATTAGATCACTATTAAGATCTTTAGAATTTCCTCTTCAGAGCAATAGTATTTCTGCAGTTCTGTTTTATTTCCCTGTGTTGGGAGGCATCTTGAGATCTATTTTTACCAAGAGCACTTTAAAGTTTCTTTGCATGCATTGCCCAAAAGTGGGGGCTGAAAACTGAGCTCTCTTGGTTCCATTCTGCTTTTCAGGAGATAGACATACAAAACAGAAGGAAAATGGGACTTAAGGATAATGCCCAGAGGCCATTTGGTTTTTAAGGCAGAAAGGCGCTAGAATACTACTATGAGATCGCTTGAGAAATGTTCTGTCTGCTGCTTGCCTAAAAACCTAGAGTCTAATTCTACTCATGACATCAGCCTTGGTGAATTAAGTCATGGCAAAAATTTGTCTATACCTAACATGATCTACTACATGATCTACAACTACTGCTGCACACAACATCACTTTGTCTTTTGGGCTTCTCAGGGCAGCATGAGAAGCTGTTCTGTTGCTTATATTTGCTGGTTCACCAAGAGAAAGTGTTGTAATCCTTTTTTCCAATACTCTTAGAAGGTATGGTAACATCTTCATTTCTTCATCCTGTTTTCAGTTGACTGAATGCAGTGAAATAATTGCATCTTGTTTCAACTAAAAACCCAGTTGCCGCTTTGGTTATGATAGCCATCATAGACAGCAATACAGCGAAATACAGTTCAGGCACCAATCCTGAACTGAATCCTGAAAAGCACAAAGCATCTTCAAACATCATTGATTCCCTTACCCCTTTTCCTTTGACTAGAATCCTCTTTCCTTTAATGCATCAACGCTGCAGATCATTTGAAGACTGAGAGCAATATTCTGAGCTCCCCAGTAAGACACATACATAGTATATTCTGCCTTTCTTTAAAAACAAGCATCTAATTTTAAAAATAGTTATGATTTTAGAAGTGATAATGAAATGCAGCATTCAAGAAATTCTTGCCAAATGTGGAGTCTCATAGCTTTTGAAACTGAGCTGTTGTCCTTCCTTTGGAAAAATGAATGATGTACCAACCTAATCAGAGCAGTTCCGTTATAATTTCCTGAAGGTTCTCCAATCAGAACATGCTTGGATGAATGGGCTATCCCAACCACCCCAGCAGCTCCTTCATCACCCACAATAATGACGGTTGCAACACCTATGAAGAGAACAAAGCTTCTCATGGTAAATGAAAAATAACTAATGAGCTAACTTTTGTAAGTTTTGTGACATGAGTGGTTAAGGACCGGCTTCCCAGAGAGCCCATGGAATCCTCATCCTTGGAGATATTCAGAATTTGAGTGGACAAGGCATTCAGCAACCTGATCTAATTGTCAAGTCTCCTGTTTCTTGAGCAAGGTTTTCAACTAGATGACCCCCCTGAATGGTCCCTTAGAAATTATTCTATGATTCTTACAGTTCTGAACCTGGTTTTGGTTTTTGCTTCATTTTGTTAAAGAATTCTTTACAGAAAAGTTAACTATCTGAACACAAAAGTCTACACCAACAATTAATTTAGAATGAAATATTATGGTCTAAAATTCTCTCATTTCTTCAGACAAGGAAACAACTTAGGGAAAAAAACTGAGAGTCAAAACTGCTACCAACTAGGTGCACACAAAATATATAAGCACTGCAGATGAAAACAATATGAACAGACTTACTAGAATTCTCATATGGTTAGTCTCAAAACAATGTAAAGAATTAATTCTTTACCATTTACAGGGGATATCTCTGCATCACCAGCGGAGACTAGCTGAACAGTAAATGTTTCGTTCCCCTCCAGTAGACCATCTTGTACTGCATGTAAAACAATCAACTTCTGGGATTCAGTCTGCATCACATAAAGATCAGAAGATATAGATATAAACACATTAAGTGAAACTAAACAAAATATAGTATTGTAAAAAAGGTTTTTTTCTTTAACAAATCAAGTGTTAAGCATGCATATGCTTGATATATATTCTGTTATATTTTTTAAATATGACATCTCTGATCTGGCTGAAATGTTTTCTCACAAATTAATAAATAGTAAAAATTGTCTCTCAGACATTGTGTGCCACCCCAAAAATACCCTGGCTATTTTCAACTGAATAACAATTGAAATTACTTTGAAACTGTATTCACATAGAAGTTTTCTACTTAGCAGAAACTTTCTATACAAAATCTTTTCCATCAGAAAGTGTATATTCAATAGCATACATACATTGTAAGGATTAACATTATTAAGATTAGATATATTAGGTCACAGCAAATTCCTGTCTAACCCACATTTTTGTCAGTGGGCAGTAGCAAATCCTTAAAATAAGAATATAGGAAAAAGGCAGGTACACACTGTATAACTTTAGTAGACCATACATACATACTTGTATTCTTATATGTATGCATATATAAGAACTTCAGGAAGAAAAAACAACGTCCAGGACTATCAGTAGAGAAAGGATAGCAAAATGATAGCAAAACTTTGCCCAATGTTGTTGGTCTTACCAAAAAAACTATTTTCCAGCTGATCAAATGCAAAATAAACAACCCATATGCCTATTTATTTAATGAAAAATAGCCTTGTACAGACAGAATAGATAATGCTTTATGTTAAAACACTTTTCTTCATTAAGCATTTTGAGTAGACTGTAAAAGACCAATATTAAAGATAACAATAGCTTGACAAAAGCCAATATTTTGGCTCCTACTTCAGAGTTTTAACCAGCCATGAAACACAAATCAAATAACATTGTCCAGTCTGAAAGTCACTACGGTGTTTTATTATTTATTTTTTAAAATCTGCAAATGTTGAGCATTCATTTATCCTTCTCACCCTCTCAATATAAATTTTCTCTTTCAGTTGTCTGATACTGCAATAAAATAAATGTTTCTGTAATCATTCTTCACATTCAGTGCATTTTTGTTCCACTTTCTTAATTGCAAAAACAATTCAGGTTTGAAGAGCCTATCTTCCTGATGATTACATTATGCTGCCTTAAAAAGACCATGTCAGCTTTGCTTCTCTGTTTGAAAAATCACTGCATACTGCTATCCCCACTAGTTCAAACTGGCCTTTTCCTACTGTTATAATACTTAGTAACTCCCTACTTTTATAATCACGTAACAACCACCATGAAAACACACATAAGAAGAAGAAAGTATTTATAAATCTAATAGTAATAATTTATTGCAAGATCAGAAATACCTCGTTGAAGTGAAGGGTACCATTCAGAGGGGTTAAATCATATCTGGCTGCTTCCTCAAGAATCCATAACACTTTAACTGCTCCTTGTCCTCCGTCACTTCGACTTACAGTGAGCAATACAACTGCAGCAGAGTCATCAGGTGTCTGAGGTTCCTTCACTGTTACCTGATGAAGAAAGAGAAGGAGGAAGTAGGAAAGGCTGTAGCAAAAGGCATCAATACTGACTTGAGATAAAAACCAAAAACATTATCAATGACCACATAAAATAAGGACAAAAGTGAAAATCAACGGGAAGGTAACAGACGTAAGGAATGTGTTGAATTCTGCTAGCAAAGATTAGTCACTCGTGCTGTTTTTGTATGCCTAATGATTCAAAACAATGAGTCACAAGCAGACACAGCACCAGCAAAATGGAGAGCAGAAGAATCATTCACTGACAAGAACTAAGATGAGATACGTTTCATAATTTCTTTCCAAACTGTACTTTCAGTAATACAGATTATTACAAAAACATTATAATATTCAACAGACTAAGAAAAATGCTACCTGGGATGTCCTGAATTCTTAGTATACTGAATTAAATTAATTCAGTCATGCAGAAATCTACATCTACGCAGCAGCACTTTCATTGTTATTACCATCCTACACAGCTAGATGAAGACAAGCATAATACACCTTTCAATGAAGTCATGTCTTCCACTGCAGTGAAGGCCTACCAAAACTGGCTATGTGTTAGTGAAACAAAACCACTGTCCAGCTTTAGCAGAAAAGACTGCAATTCAAGTCAAACTCACATTCTTTTCTTCAAACCCAAATACTCCAACAGGGGAATCATTTGGTGGAATAGCGACAGTTACCAGGGTGTCATCCCCAAGTCTTGCACCACCTGTTACCCTCACCAGGGCAATCTTGAATATCTCAAGGAATTCAACTTCACTGTCATCTATGATTGTAATTTCTATTTCTCCTGCAGCCTGCAGAAATTGTTAAAAAAAGAGTAACAAAGTTTCATTTATAATATTCTGTGAATTATTTGAAAAAATCTGAAATTTAAAATAGGTACATTTTACCTAATAAAAGATAAACACATTGTTCAGTTGTGCTTATTTCTTATCATACTTGTACATTTATAATAAGATAACAAAATTTCAAGAGCGGTTTTTAAGTCCATCAATGTTAATCTTTTATGTTAAAAACAGCAGACTTTGGTACTCTGTAGAAAGTGCAGGTAGACAATATTGTACTTAAGCCAAAATTCTGCTCCCAAAGTATATCCTTCTACTTGCCAAAGACCAGTTCTGTTCACTTGAAATCAAAACCCCTTGTGTACACAAAGTATTGTCAGGGCAGCATGAAATCTAAAACTTTATGTAGAACACAGCTAAGAAAACATACAGGCTTATTCTGAAAATTTACAGAGAAGACAGGCTAAGTTACAAATTTTCAGTGAAACAGGTTTTATTTTTAGAAATTATGTCTTCATTTGTACAGGTACCAAAGGCATACAACCCTATTTGGTCAATGCTTATGAACATTCTGATTTTCCATGTTAAAGAACTGAAGTCAGGACCATCATTCACATATACAAGGACATAAATAAAATGTTTTGAATGAAAATATGCGAATTCTGCTGGAAGAAAACATAAGAAACTCTTAAGCCGGTAACCCAGAGACAGTTAAACTTTCAGCAAGCACATACCTGCCCATCTGCAAATGTAAGGTTTCCAAATGATGGTGTGAAGTCTTCATAGCTAGCAGTTGAATGAATGGCTTCCCAATACAGAGTTACTGACCCAAACCTCCCAGCCTGTCGAACAACTGGAAGTTTCACTATATTCTGTGGTGGCGGTACCTCATAACCAGCAACAGCTCCAGTTATATCCTGTAAATTCAACAAGAAATTGCTGAATGTCACAGCAATCTTTTTTTTTTTTTTTTTTTTGCATATTGACTTGCAGGTAAAAATAAATGAAGAAATACATAATCACTTGTACATTGGTCTGAATTTAGCACTGACATTGCTCTGAGCAAAAGTCTGGATTTGATGACCTCCGGGGGGCCCTTTCAGAATATTCCATGAGACCAGTTTTAGCATTTCCAGCTCCCTAATAAATTTCATATATTAATTGTGAAGAACTTACTAAGAAAAAATTGTTTGTCTGGTATCTGGCCTGTGTATCCAGAACAATTTCAAAACTGGTCTGAAAACACAGACTCTTCTGCTGGAATGCTACTTTAAATATTTTTCATTCGTGTTTACTTACCTTTGTAACACTGAAACTAAATATTCCTCTGGCATCATCATTTTCTTCAATTGTTATTTCAGCTATTTCTAACCCAAGTCTCTTCACACTTGGCTGACCACCAGTGGGAGAATCTACCAGTTGCACATCAGTAATATTGATTATAAATCCTTCCTGTAATTCTGGAACATTGTCCTGCAAAAATATTTTTAAATGTCACTTTTTTAATAAAACACTGTAAGTTATAATACATGTAGAAAGCTGACTACTTGTAGGTTGCTTACTGTTCAAAAATTCTTAGCACTTGGGACCATACAACCAATCCCTTGCTTCACACCACATGGAAGGTGAAAAAGACTGCCTTTGCTGAGCTTTAGAAACTGAAGTTGGCAGTCAGATTCCAGATCTGTGAGAACTTGAAAAGTATTGCTGGCTGTCACTTGTTTCTCCTATCTATAAGAAAGGTGGCTAGATTTCACAAACTAAGCCAGAACTTGAAAAGCAATACCTCCATTCTGAATATATTTAAAGAATATACACATTTTTGGTGAAAAATTAACATTTCCTGAACTACAGAACAAATCCATTAAGAGGCATGGTTAAAAAAACAGCAAGCACCTAAGAAATTTAATTTTTTTTCCTTTGTCATTATTATATGTTAATTTTCGGACTACAACAAAATGAAGAATTCAATTCATTCTCAGTGATCAGTACTTGAATTATTTTGGAAGAGATGGATGCAATTCTTACTAATATACAACCATCTGACAAGGCAAGAATCCCACCGTAGCCATTTCTAGAATGCTAAATCCTACTTTTGGTATAGAAACAGTATCGTTTTCCCTTTCCTTAAAAGCCATTACTAGCTAAAGTTGTTGTCAGACTACTCACCGGCAAAACAGTGACCACAACAGAAGTTATTGTGGCGTTCTCTGCCATAATGATTGTCTTCTTTTCCAGCATGTAATCCTCATTCTCTGTTGCTTGGTTGGAAAGGGGGAGTTCAAAGTTAGGCGCGGTGCTGAGCTGAACCGCAATCTCTCCAACAAACCCCTGTTCTCGAACAATTTGTAAAGTAAAAGTAGTTGAATTCACTCGCCCTATAACAAGGAGGGGAAAAAAAATCAAGACATGATTGTTGTAACCCTTGCCCTGCTTCATTTTCAGCTCACCTAATTGTACTGGAGCTGCTTGCTAGAGCCCACTTCAGTTCTGTTTAGCAACACAACAGTACTTGGATAATTCAATGACGCAGGCAAACGAGCACATACAAGTGGTGTGAACACACACAACACACAGTGTGTACATCTGGAAAGCATTTAAAAACTGGATCTAGTGGAAGAATAAAATACGGAATATTTACAGTTTTAAGTGTTTGCTACACAAACTGTTACTTCCACATTGCCATATTTATTCATTTTTCCTTCAAAACAGCCATCTCACTATTTTGCCTGGCCTTTACGTGCCCAGGAGATCACTATTGATTCCAATACAGAAAGCAGCACTGGAGGCAGTCACTCTGGCTGTAAATTTTACATTTCCTTAACTCAGATGTTGAAGAAAATGAGATACACTCGTATCAGTCAGGCTCAGATCCCTTTTGGGAAAGCAGATTTGCAATTTTTTTCAATAAACCACCAGACATAGTATTAGGCTAAAAGTGCTGGTTTACGACTGGAGAAACAGTAACAGATTAAAAGCAGCAGGTTTTGTACTTCGCACTAGTTTCTGTTACTTATATTAACTAGATACTACTTCACACTTAGCACCTGTATATAATTCATTAGATGTCCAATATTTAAAGATCAGAAAAGAAACTATGCAACAAATGAAACCAAAGAACATGCCTTGAATCCTAATGTCAAAGTATAAATGTTTATAACGTGCGTGTGTGTATGTATATGTGAGGAACCATCAGAATACCTTCACAATACTTTCAGGTGCTAAAAAAAAGGCAACACGAATTCACTTTCAAATAGAATTGGTGAGGAGGTTTTATCTGCAATAATATTCTGCTGGAAAATGTATTTTTCATAAATTTTATTTGTTAATATGGACAGAATATTAAATTGCCAGGAAATTTCAATTGGGCTTCTGAAGAATGAATAGCCCATCAGGCAGCTGCTGGAAAACCAGCAGGCAGTAGAGGATGCCAGAGCAACCAGCTGCCTGGCTCCCTGGGCCAGCAGGGAGGGCAGGAGCCCAAGAACCGCGGCAGTCCTCTGGCCAACTGCCTGCCAGATCCGTTACGATTTCCTTTGGTGCCTGGAAGGAAAACTGACATAACCCAATCAAACACACAGATGGCAAGCAGACAAACCCTGATCTGGTTTTCTTGAAATGGAATTCACTCTTGCTCTGCTTCCTTCCTTTCCCTGTCCCACAGAACAAAATGCTTCCTTTTTGACCCAATTCACAAGGGAAGTCTTCCTATGCAAATTATTTTCAACAATATATTAATCCCATCAAATGAGCAAGTTCAGCTTTTTATCTAAATAGAAGTATTTTATGTATTAGTGATTTGCAACACGAGATGCCAAGATTTTAATAACTTACCCCCTAAACAAAAATGACTGGATAATGTTGATATATGCAATGTGAAATACAGCATCAAATGTATGTAATGAAATAGCATAGTTACATATTTGAAAGGATATTTCTGCTACAAATTTTAACAGAAAAATGCTGATATATATACTAATAAAATATATATATAGTATATATTTTATATATATCTCTCCAATGTTATAGCTTCAACAACACTGACTTTGAAAAAACATATATTTTTTCCTAAGAACCAAGAAACAGACTTACCTTCTGGCTCTGTGACTTTAACAAAAAGAGACTCCGTATGCCACCCAATCACACCGTGTGGAGAGTCACTGGGTAAAATGGTAAGTACAGCTCTTGCCCTTTTGGGATCGATGACAGCTCCTTTTGTGGTATCCTGAACACCCACGGTGGTAACATGGGTGAGTGTGATTTGTACGGTCTCTGAAAGCTCTGCAACACTGTCCGCAAGAATTGTCAGGGTGATTGTGGACAGGGCCTGGCCTTCTGCAAATGTAATCTGAAGTTTTAGAGGGAGGGAAAAAAAAAGTAAAATTTCTACTCAATGCTGTTATACTAACTGTTTTATTCTGTAAACTCTATGAATTTTAAAAAATACACATATGCACACACATATATATATTCACATATACATATACATATCTCTCACAGAATCATAGAATACCAGGTTGGAAGGGACCTCAAGGATCATTTGGTCCAACCTTTCCTGGCAAAAGCCCGGTCTAGACAAGAGGGCCCAGCACCCTGTCCAGCCGAATCTTAAAAGTGTCCAGTGTTGGGGAATCCACCACTGCTCTGGGGAGATTATTCCAACGGCTGATTGTTCTCACTGTGACAAATTGTCCTCTCGTGTCCAGTCAGAACCTCCCCGGGAGTAACTTGTACCCGATACCGCTCGTCTTTTCCATGTGACTCCTTGTACAAAGGGAGTCTCCATCTGCTTTGTAGCCACCCATTGAATACTGGAACATGCTGATGAGGTCTTCCCTAAGCCTTCTTTTCTCAGGGCTGAACAAACCCAGTTCTCTCAGCCTTTCCTCATCTGGCAGGCTTCTCAGTCCTTTGGTCATCTTTGTGGCCCTTCTCTGGACCCTCTCCAGCCTGTCCATGTCTTTTTGTATAGTGGGGACCAAAACTGAACACAGTATTCCAGGTGTGGCCTGACAAGTGCTGACTAGAGTGGGATAATGACTTCTTTATCTCTACTGGTGATGCCCTTGTTGATGCAACCCAGCCACCCGTTGGCTTTCTTTGCTGCAGCAGCACACTGTTCACTCATATTGAGCTTGTTGTCCACCAGGACCCCCAGGTCCCTTTCCACAGAGCTGCTCCCCAGCTGCGTAGATCCCACCCTGTGCTGCACTCCTGGATTATGTTTTTCCAGGTGCAAGACCTTATGCTTGTCCTAGCTCAACTTCATAAGGTTCTTGTTAGCCCACTCTTCCAGCCTCTCCAGGTCTTCCTGCTGACTGGCTCTCCCTTCCGAAGTGTCCACTTCCCCACTCAGTTTGGTATCATCAGCAAACTTCACCTGTGTACATTTGATTTCATCATCCAGATAACTTACAAAGATTTTAAACAGTGTTGGGCCCAATATCGATCCCTGGGGGACCCCACTTGTGACAGCTTGCCAGTTTGAGAAGGAGCTATTTACCCTCTGGGTGCAGCCTGTCAGCCAGTTCCCCACCCACCAAATGGGCCACTTGTCTAGACAGTAATGCATCCATTTCTCTAGGAGGAGGCTGTGGGGAATTGTATCGAAAGCCTTGGAGAAATCCAGGTAGACAATGTCCACCACTCGCCCCACATCAACTGAGCAGGCTGCTTTGTCATAGAAGGGGGTCAGGTTTGTCAAGTACAATTTGCCTTTGGTGAATCCATGCTGGCTTTTCCCAGTCATGTGCTTCATTTCACTTTTGATAGACCCCAGGAGGATTCATTCCATAACTTTCCCGGGACTGAATAGACTGAAGGGTCTCCTATAAGCCCTTCTTGTAGATGAGGGTGACATCAGCCTTCTTTCAGTCTTCTGGGATGTCCCCCAGTCTCCATGACTTCTCAAAGATTATGGAGAGTGGTCTCACAACAATGTCAGCCAGTTCTCTTAATATCCTTGGTGGATATTTTCAGGGCCCATAGATTTGTAGGGGTCAAGCTCCTGTAACAGTTCACATACCAACTCCTCCTTCACTGATGGTGGGTCTGTGTTTGCATCAATGTGGATATTTGTTCCCGAGCCCTGGGGCCCAACAGTGCTAGTAAAGACAGAGGTGAAAAAGTGTTGAGAACCTCTGCCTCTTCAGTGTTGCTGGTGACTAATTCACCTCTCCTGTTTAACAGTGGGCCAATATTTTCCTCTTTCTGGTTGTTGTTTACGTACCTGAAGAACACTTTCTTGTAGTTTTTGACACCTCTGGCCAATTTCAATTCAAGCCGAGCTTTTGCTTTTCTAACTGCATCTCTGCACACCCTGGCAATACCCTTGTAGCTCTCAATGCGTATTCATCTGCTTTTCCATCTCTGGTATGCTTCCCTTTTGGTTTTGAGCAGACTCAGAAGCTCACAGTTAAGCCAAGGGGGTCTCTTGCTCTTCCTACTTCCCTTACCTTTAAAGGGGATGAAGAGATTTTGTGCTTCCAGAAGTGCATTCTTGAAAAATTCCCAGCACTCGCTAGCTCCTTTATCCTCCATGGAAGCTTCCCACAGAATCCCTCCCAACTGAGCTCTGAGAGAGCTGAAGGTTGCTCTTCTAAAATCTAAAACCTTTGTCTTAGTACTAGCCTTCAGCATGCTCAGCAGGATCCCAGACTCCACAATATTGTGATCCCTGCAGCCAAGGCTACCACTAACTGATATATATATTACAAAGCAAGTCTCCTTGCTTTGTGAGTAGCAAGTGCAGCAGTGCCTCATTCCTGGTTGACATATCTGACATTTTTATGAGGAAGCAGTCCTCTATGCATTCCAGGAACTTGATGGATGTCATGTGAGCTGCTGCATTATTCCTCCAACGAATGTCTGTGTAGTTGAAGTCACCCATAAGAACCAGGTTCTGTTGACCCAAAGCTTGCTTAAGTGATCCAAATATTGTTTTGTTGGCCTTATTTTTGTTTGGAGGTCAACAGCAGATGTCTATTGTATGATCTCCATTGGAGATGACCCCTCTGATCTTGACCCAGAGGCATTCGATAGGGCTTCCACAATCACCAAAGTTGACTTCTATACATTCAAGGTTCTCCTTAACATAGAGCGTGACTACTCCTCCTCTTCTTCCCTGCCTGTCTTTACGAAACAGCCTATAGCGATCCACTGCGATTCTCCAGTCATGTCAGTGGTCCCACCATATTTCAGTTATTCCTATGATATCATAACTTTCTGACTGGACACAGAGCTCCACTTGCTCCTGTTTGTTCCCTAGGCTGTGTATATATATAAAAGAAGTGTATGGAAAAAAAATATGAGACCCAGAGAGACAGGTGACATAAAGAAACACTTTGAGAAAAATGCAATGTGGCAAAATAATTTGAAGCTCAGGTCACAAAGCAATAAATAAATTCTCCATCAGAAGCACAATAATCAGAGAAACCAAATTCCCATTTGACAGTGATTCTATGAAAACAAGTTTGGTATAATCAAGTTACCTATAGCTATCTGCTTTATAAACAGGCATTCAACCTGAGACCTGACAACTACACTCCAACTTCAGGCAAAACAGCTTAGTTGTTTCAGAGTGAACATATATCTTCATTAGCACAGAATCACATAATGGTTAATGCTGGAAGGGACCTCCGGAGATCACCTAGTCCAACCGCCCCTGCTAAGAACAGGTTCAACTATAGCAGGCTGCTCAGGGCCATGTCCAGCCAGGTTTTGAGTATCTCCAAGGACAGAGACTTTGCAGTCACTCTGGGTAACCTGATCCAGTGTTTCATCAGCATTAAAGTTTTTTTCCTCATATTTAAATGGAATTTCCTGTATTGTGCCCATTGCAGGCCCAGGATATGGCCGAGAAGTATCTGGTTCCACCTTCTTTACTCGACCCCACATATTTATACAGTTGTAAGATCCTCCTAGAGCCCCCTCCATGAGTCAGATGCTCCAATCCCTTCATCATCTTCATGGCCCTTTGCTGGACTCACTCCAATATGCCCATGTCTCTCGTACTGGGGAGTGCAGAACCAGACCCATCACTCCAGATGTGTCTCATCAGTGCCGAGTACAGGGGAGGGATCACCTCTCTCGACCTGCTGGCAAAGCTCTGCCTCCAACCAGTATGCACACAGAGCTGGCTCACGTTCAACTTACTGTCATTCGTTATATACCTTTCAAATTATTCAACATTACCTGTCTTCACTGAGGTTTCTTGCATAATACACTGAAGTTTAAGACCCTCTCAAAGATTAAAAAAAGAAGAATCAGCAAACTGCTGACTACTCAGCATTCTTTTGTCTGCAGCGTACTGGGTCTGGCTGGGCTGGAGTTAGCTTTCCCCACAGGAGCCCGGATAGTGCTGTGCTTTGCATTTGTGGCTGAAACGGTGTTGATAACACAGCAACATTTTGGCTACTGCTGAGCAGTGGTCTCACAGCATCATAGGTTGGGGTTGGGTAAGAAAGTGGGAGGGGACACAGCTGGGATAGGCAACCCCAACTCACCAAAGGGATATTCCATACCATGTAATATCACGCTCAGCAATAAAAGCTGAGGGTAAGGAGGCAGGGAGGACACAGACACGGATGACCATTTGTGGTTACAGCATTTGTCTTCCAAAGCAACTGCTACATGTACTGAGGATTTGCTTCCCAGGAAGTCACTGGACATCTGTCTGCTGATGGGAAGTACTGAATAAATTCCACTTTTTGCTTTGCTTCCATGCATGGCTTTTGCTTTTCTTATTAAACTGCCTTTATCTCAAACTTTTCTACCTTATTTTCCCCCCTGTTCTGCTGAGGAGGGTAAGCGAACAACTGTGTGGGGGTTTGGCAGCCAGACAAGGTCAACTTACCACATATGTCAAAAGAATGATGACCATATAATATGTATCAAAATCACTGCTAATTGAAGAAATGTCTAGTCAACAGTTTTGTTGATTTTTTTTTTTCAGATAAAATGATTGAGAAATGCTTTGTCTATCTATATTCTTGTTTTTAAATTCAAAGAGCCAGCCACTTACATCTGTCTCAACAAGGAAGATGTGTGTATAAACACTTAGGCTACACCTACGCTGAAGGATAAACAGAATTTTCTGGTGAACAACATTATACCTTTCTTTAGCTTTCTCTCTCTTTCTACCTGCAAACGTATGCAGTGAAATCACGTAGCATTCATCTAGAATGCTCAAGGAGTACTTTAATAATTTCAGTATGATTGTTCTGGCATCCTTGATTTCCCCTCTGTTGGTTTTTCTCTAAATTTTTTATCTTACTTCAGACCCATTATTTCCAGGTGTAAAGTTTATTTCTACAGTCTTTTAGCCCTTTCTTCCCTCTGCTGTGGCTTGTGCTATAGCTCTACAGCCTCAAGCCCATAGGGCTTTCTGTCTTCTACAGATGGCCACCAGGTGGAGGCCCTTGAATTAAAGAACCTGGCGTCTGTCGGTCCTAAGGCACGCCAAGAGCTTTGGCTAGCTGGAAACACCGGATTTTGACATGGCTGTAAATCTAAACCGTTTCAGAAACAGAGAAAACTGGGACTTGTCATCTTCTGCTGGAGCACTGAAGCTCTCAGTTGTATTGACAAGGTCAGGACGAAGAGCAAACACTCCCAGATTCCCACCTATGCAAATTATTTGACAGAGTAGCTGGATCTCACAGCAGGAAGAAAGGAAGATGGGAACAGAATACTACAGATACACATTTCTAGTGCCTGGAGAGCACTGCAATATCTGGTTCTAGAAGAACGAGAGTGTGATGCTGTGGTATTATGTACCAGCCAGAAGTGCAAACTGCCAGAAGCACAGGAAAGGACCAGGAAGCAGGAATTAACAGAAGAGTGGGGCAATTGAACATGTACTATCTTTCTCCCTCAGTACATCTGCACCTATTGTCTGAGACAATAAAATCATTGCTTCCCTAATATCAGTGATATTGTTACGTACCATTCCTGAAGCTGGAAAAACATCACTTATGCTCCCATTAGCGATCCACTCTACTGTAACTCGTCCATATGTTCCTATTAAACGTTCAATATTCAAGGTGATTAAGCTGTCCTGTTCCATTTCTTCAACTTGCTTAAATAAAGAACTCTGGAAAACATGAAGTACCAGAACCATAACATTATTTTCTTATAAAGAAAAGTTTCTTTAGGGATCTGGGTATTCAATGGGGGCCAGTGACACTGGGTATCAATAAGTTAATCTACTATTTAGTAGCTAGATACAGGTTCAAAGATTAAATTTATATGTCATAATTTTCAGAGGTACTCAATATTCCCAGGTTTCATGGACATATGAATTTAAAATGTCAGGCCTTTTTATTCTAAGGCAAAAAATCCAATGGGTTTTGTTTTGAGTTTTTTGTTGTTTTTTTTTTCAGTACAGTATTTTATGCCCAAATTGTATGAAGCAGATAACAAACAAGTGGACCTTCAAGAGAAACGTATTTTTTACTGCTGTTACTTTACTGTTATTCACCCTCCTCACACAAGTCCAGATGCAGTGTTTCATTTCAGTAAGGACTCTTCTGTGGTTTATATCTTCAGTATGCGTTTACTGCATACCTGTCTAGATAACTTCTACACTGTTGGATGATTTAAGAATTAATCACTCCAAATAATACCTTCAGTCTGACATTTTTTTCCACAGAAATGATTTTGTTCTGGCAGACTGGCTCATTCTGTGACATAAAACCCAATTATTATCTTTTTCAAGGGAAAAGGCTCTTCAGATTTGTTTACTTAATTCCCTTGACAAACCAGCCTCTAGTAACTCTATGATTGTATCATATATGCCATCTGAAAACTGAATTTTTCGGCTGTTGCAAAACCAAACTGATAAATTAATGTGTTAACTTAAATGTAAGGGGGCTATAAAAATCTCACAACAGGGAGAGATTGTAAAACTGATTTTCTATCACCTTGTGTTCTATATAATCACATAGCAATGCTAAATGGATGTTGAAAAGCTTCTAACTCAGGTTGCTACAGGACTCTAGAAAAACAATCCTGTCACATGCTCCAGTTTACAGTGTTAGTATGTTTGTACCCCATTTTTCAGAAATTATATATATATATATTTTAATGATTTACCTTAGAAGTTTTACCTGAGCAAATGCTATGATTCCATAGGCGTTGTCATTGGAAGGAATAATTATGTTAACAAAACCGTGAACACCAATCTCTGCACCTCCCTTAGGGTTTTTCAACCACACTTTGAAGCATTCTTCCTCCTCTGGGATGATGTCATCCAGGATATTGACTGCTATCACAGCTTCCATGTCCCCAGGCTCAAATATCAATTCACCTGAACTAGCATAAAAACACACACATCGAATAATTATAAACTGAGAACAGCTGATTCATGAACTTTGAAAGCACTGCTGTTAAGTTTAACAGGCATTTTTGGAGCTGGAATAATTGTTTATATTCCTGAGGAAGTTACTGAGGTTTAAAGGTTGTGGGTTTTGTGTTGGTTTTTCTTTCTTTTAAATTACAATAGACATAGAATAACTGAAATTAATTATGAAAGTAATTTAATTTACCCTAAATAAAAGCTTTAAAAAAATCAAGTCACAACTGCAAGTCCTTTCTTGCAATGTTTTAAAGCCAGTTGTGAGGCTGTTTGTTTGACTTCACGTTATCTTAAACCCACCTGTGAAAAATTCTGTTTAGTGTTAACAAGCACACCACACAGAGAAATACATAACACTCTCCAACTGTAACAAAAAACAGTATCACAGAAAAAGAAATGCAAGAGCTGGGACAAAGTTATATAAAACAAAAAAACCTACCTAGGTATAAAATCTGACTGGCTGGAGATAGTGGTCAGCTCATAAATCTGGGAGTTGGACTCTACAGACAGAGCTATCACGCTCTTGCTGGAGTTGAGAGACCTCGCAGTAGCTGAAGTGGTATGATCCGCATATGGGGCTTCCAGCATTACAGAGAACTGGTTCCCTTCCGAGTTCCAAGAATACAGTGCTGTTGTGTCCTTACCAGATAGGAAGATGTGAACTACATTGAGCAAGCAGGAGGAAGAAGAGATATTCAGTGATATGTTTAAAAGTTCTCCTTGTAATGCCAGAAAGGCCCTTGATAGCACAATGACTATAGTAACTTTTAAAGTTTGACAAATAATATGAAAAAAATAAGCGCACATATATTTCTGCAATTCCAGACTTTCAAACTAGGATTTGAAAATATATTGTCATTTAAGTCTTACCTAAGCCTGAAGGAGGCATGAAAATATGGATGTTTCTTACAGCACAGACTGGAAGAGACTGAAAGTGTCTAAAGGTAGACTGCCCTGTCTCCCAGATGAAAATTTCAGAAGCATTTCCAGATTCTACAAAGGAGCAAAATGACAAAACCTACATTATTTTGCTGCCTGTTAGTTAAATCGCACACTGGTGGCCATTTCAGAGGCAGAGCTGGGCAGCTTTAATTATGAAGTGAGACCAATTATCATATTTTCCTTTTTACTTGGTGCATAACTCCACAGTATGACTGATCTCCATGGGATGATTCATCCACTGACAACATTTAAGGGCTTTTCTGCACACATTCACATCTAAGAGCACTAAGATTGCTAGTAGACAACAGCCAATTGCAAAGAAACCTAAGGACTGCAACACAAACTTTTCAATAGGCACAGGGATGCAGTCATAAAACAATGCCTAAAATGTCATACTTGTAATAAAAAACACCATGTACTTTGCTGACCAATGATCTTTGCATATCACAAAGCCCAGAAAAGCTTAGAAAGGGTGCAATCAGCAGCTAGATGAATAGAGTTATTATTTCCTATTTTTCTTAACAAAATATTTAATGAGTTTCATAAGTATTTGAGAACTGATGCAATGCTTTTATTTTCTGAGGGACAAAACAGATTACTTTGATAAAATGCTCATCAGTGAATTGTCACTCCCCAGTAGTACTTTAATCCCCATCTAAACTCCTTTACCCCAAATGCCTTCGCTACCAAACAAGCCAGCATATATTTAGCAAACTCAGTATTTGTCTTCTGCTAAATACCTTTTGCAGTAATTAAATAGATATCAGATCCAGAAATCCAGGCCTCCATATGATTTATTTCTTTTGCTGGTAATTGATGAAGATTCCTAAACTCATTATTCAGCCACTGGTACAAGAGCATGTTCTGGCTGGTATTTGACAAAGAAACTAATAGGTACATAATGCCTCCTCTAGGAAACAAGGCTATGTTCAGAGCTCTGTACAGTGGAAGTTGATGATGCAGCACAAATATATCTTTATTCCACTGGAAAACCTGTGGAAATATGAATTAGCATAATTAGCACCAAGAGAAGAGAAATTAAGTGTCATGATGAAAAATTGGGAAGTCTTATAGTGAACTGAATTCCTCATTTCTAAGGTGGACCCTACATTAAGGTAGAAGCACACTGGTAACTACCTTACTGCAAGCAGCTGTGCCTGTTCTCCAGATGAATAGGTTTATGGTCAGAAGGTATTTCTGTTCTTATAGGCACTTAACATGGTAGACTTCGAAACAGAAATAACACCAGCAATAAAATCAAACCAAATGTAAATTATATGTTAATGTAGAGAATACTGCTACAGTTAAACAAGTCTAGAATTTCAAGTCTTATAAATCCATAATAGAAACTTAAATAATTTTTCAGAATCTGAAAGCTTATTATCCCTTCATATTTCAAACTCAAAACTAACCAAACCAGCCACATCAAAGTCCCAGGAAGACAAGTGTATTCTAACCTGGATGGAACTGGAATTGGTTGCGTGACTCACAAAAATCAAATAGTCTTCTTCATCCACAGCAAAATGTTTCACATGTCTGGTATCCAGAATAGAGATAGTCTGTATCTGTGAGGGAAGTATGACAAAAATGGTGTTTGGAAGCCACTTCAGGTGACAAGTTTATACATATATACACATAGTTTTTAAAATTGTGAAATTACATATAAAGCCATTTATAAAATATATAAAATTATATATACGTAATTTTACTATTTTAAAAATATGTCTATATATGTGGGGTTAATTTACAAAATTAATATAACTTATCATACATTTTTCAGATTCCACACAACCAGCTTTAATAACTTACATCACTGAAGTCATGAAGAGTGTTAGGGCCTCAAACTAGCTGAGCACAGAGTGTTTTTTTCTAAAACATGGTTGGACTGGAGGGCCTCCAGAGGTCCTTTCCAGCCTCATTATTTTACAATTTCGTAAGTAAAACAGATTTACCTTCAACAGTCTGCGTCCAGGCATGAATGCATACACACTGGTGTTGGAAGCTCCCTGCCCGGCTCCTCCATGAGTAATCACAAGATAGGGAGAGGCACGTATTTTGAAAGGCACACAGCTCTTAGGATTCCACATACTGAAATTCTGAGAGAGGAATAAAAAAGTAAAATTGTGACTTAAATTCTTTATTAAGTAGCATGCTTGGTGTTTGCAAGTGAATGTTTACCTCGACAGGAACAAAAACTCCTTTCCACTGGTAGACAGTAGAAAAAGTAGCTGGAGGCGTACGCAACAGAACACCATACAGTATTTCTCCTGATGTAAAGAAACACCAGCTGGACGCTGACTCTTCCACAAAACTTTGCAAGACAGACAGGACACTGATACTACCCCCTGCAATACAGTAAAATAAAAGAAAATACTATTTATTCTTGAGGTCTTTTTCAACACCAGTTTCATGATTTACTTGCCAAAACCAGACCTAGTATCAGAATTGTTGAAGTTGTCTCTAAATAGCTAGTATAAGTGTATGTAAATGCACAGAAATGTTATAGTACTGAGGATGTAATGAGAGTTAAGCAATAAATGTATTCTTCATATATTACAATTGCTTATGGAAGATGCATAGGCAATTTGAGTCCGATTCAGAATGATTCAGTTCAGAATTTAGCTAGTGAGAAAATTAGCTAGATAAGAAGTAGTGAAAAAAGTGACAAGGAAACTACAAAATGTATGTTTTCCTCCTTCTCCCCCTCATCACAACAAGCAGTCATGGTACTAAGATTCTTAAACTGCCTAAGTCGTTTGACTGCCTTACAGAAAAAAGAACTGCATTGTCAGAACTAAGCTCCAAGAGCTAAATTCCCAATCCCACACATCGGTTAGATGAGCTGCTGAGCCAGACAGGGTATTCATCCATGTTCAAAATCAGACATTTCTTTTCTGCCTTGGATTAGTGAGCAGCTATACACATATGAGTACTGGAACAAAATTGCTTAGCATGGAAATGGGAACAAGCAGGCAGAGACGGAAGGATGGCTTCCTTCAATGGCAGTGCTACCTTGGACAAGATTAAAGTGTTCATGAAATTACAGCCTGAGACTCCCACAAATGCATCGCAGTAGGCACACTGGGAGATACGATAGAAAATGTGTGGTGGCATTCTTTCAGACCAAGGCTATGTCAGGTTTATGTAAAGCGCGTCTCCTATACTGTGTTAAAAAAATCCGAAGTTACAAGTAGAAAAGACCAGATGTTATTAAACAACAGTTTAGTGACAATAATGTTCATATAAGCAGCAAGGAAAGCAACACAGATTATTGAACTCTGGCAGAAGTGGCTGATGACAAAGTGACTCGTAAGCAGCTAAGCTCTTTTATCTAATGATTTTTGACATGCTCAGAAAAACATTAATTAATGTGATCAAGTCTGAATATGTGAATTCCCATCCCAAAGTTACATGTCCTGTATGTTTGGCTAGTCTCTTGCTATCTCCACTCTGACAAAAGCAGTGGACTCTCTAGAGAAAGTGAACGTACTGATGCCAAATGCAGTATCCGACAATGTCTCCCACTCAACACTCACAGACACATTGAGCCCATTACTCCGTGAAACTTTCAAGTAAACTGTAGTGTTGGCTTCTTCAGTTATAAGGAACTTTGTCCTAAATGTGAGAATCGTGAAAATAAAGAAAAATGTATTATTTTTACAGTATACAAATAAGATTCTTACAGTACAATTCCAGAGCAGAATACAAAACAGAAATAAGAAGAAAATATTAATAACTGGTTTTGCTATCTGACATATTAAGTACATTAATTAAGGTGGTCCAATGTTTTTTACCACAAGACCTGTCAATATCATAGGAAAATCAACAAAATCTTAAACCAGCCTGAAATTTAACACACCAGCCGTATGGTTTAACCTGAATCATTTTTGCAAATGTCATTCCATATGATTCATTTGTTTCTGAAAAACAGCCCTGAGTGAAAGTGTATTTTACACAAGCAAAAAAACAAAAGTAAATTATAAAATGTATGACTCCCTGGGAATTGATCTGAGGTTTGGAGCTCAACATGGTTTACTATTAGTTGAATGTTTAGGGACTAATGAAGTACTGTTTTATGAAAAAATCCATAGAGAAATTGACATTTCTAATGATGAACAGTCCATTTTAAGTGTTTTTCTGTTCTTTTGTGTAGCAGTAATAGTATTTGACAGATAGTCTACTTTTCAAAATGACAAATCTTTTACAATTGGATTGCTGAATTTCTTTGAAGGGATTAATCAAACACAAAATTGTAGAGAGATACCATCTCTATTGAATATGAAAAAACTCCTTATAACTGAATCAGTGTTTAGTACCTATTTGTAACTGGATAGATGCTGAAAAGCCCTAGTGGAGCCTGGTTCTGTAATACTGTAATCATAGTTTGCACTCTCGTGCCTAGTCTGGCTCCTCCAGTTGGATTGAACAGAGTGACAATAAAGTGCTCATCCATTTCTGGTTCTTCATCCAGTATTGCAGAAATATGCAGTGTCTGACAAGAAAACAAGCACAGAAAGTCATTGAGACTTGACAGCTAATGATGACACAACCCTACCAGACCATACTCCTGTTTCTATTCTTTCACTGTACACCTTTGGATAGCACAGCAGGAGAACAGCAGCTCTTGAAACTGGAGAGGACAGGACTGTGGCAAGATCAGCATATCCACTTCATTTTTCTTCCTTCTGCTTTTTTCTCCTCTCATCCTAAGACCCCCTGTAATGTTACAGGTTTTGATCCTTTTTTCATACTTCAGTTCTCTACTTATTCCACACATTCCTTGGTAATTTATAGTCCCCAAACAGCTACCTGATGCCCTAATGCTGCTCAGTCAAGTTGGTTTTAATTTACTTTAGTTGGCAACTAAACTAGCTCCAGGGCAACAGGGTAATTCCACTACTGGTGCTGGGAAGAAAGAAGGAAAAAAGGCAATAGAGGGATACGTGAAATACTCTCTCTCTTCTTGATGCTTCTTTCCCTCTACTGCACCACTGTGGATAAGAATGGGATCTCAAGGTGGTCTCAAATTACCAGAGAATTATCTACAAAGAGGTAGGTGTTTTTACTATCATTTGGTGCTCACTGTCATCCTTCCCACTACCCAAACAGGCAAAAGTTACAGAGGTACCTATAGCTTTGCTATAGAAAAAAAAAAAGTTACCAATGATGGATCTGGAACAAAACTGGAGCTTACAACCTTTTAGATCCCTGTTTACTTCTGCAATAAACCATATTTAGAGACTGTTTTAAGAAGTCTTTGACTTCCCACAGATCTGCTAGGCTGGTCAGCACTGCAGTTCCAAATGCATTTAAGGTTCAGAAACTGAGAACCAGCATTTCCAGTAAGGTTTGTTTCAGATTGTACCCCACTAGCCATAGTATACTAGCCTGTTGCTGACCCTAGCTTCACTGGCAAAATAAAATAAAATAAACAAAACAAACTGCCATTAAAATTCAGAAGGGTCAGGACTTCACAAACTTAAGCTAGCTCATTTTCTTGCTGACATTCTTGTGGGGACAGTACAGAGGCCGTGAGCTCAATACTCCCAGAAGAATAAGTCATTTTCTATTCCTAAGACTCTGAGAGCTGTTCACTTTTTGCATTTGTTGCAGCATATTCTGTTCAGTTCGGACCAGCTGAAGTATCACATTACAGAATGGGATTTTTACTTTACACTTGTAAATTATCACTTCATTTCAAAGTTTGTGCTTCAGTTACATGCTGAATACATACAAAGAAATGTTCCTATGCATACATGAACATTATATATCCATTATATCATTTTCAGTTCAACTCAACTAGGACAAAGAGAGAAATATCTACAGAAGAGCACATTTATTTTTATGCACTCCCACTCCCGTGACTCAATTTGCTCTGAGAATGAAGGAAAACATGAGAAAAAAATTAATGCAAGAAAAACATAAGACATTTCTGAAATCTTTCCAACAATTTCAAAAAAGCTTTCTTCACTTCTTTGGGAATTACTGTCACATTACCTTGAATCTGACTCCCTCTTCCAGCACAATATATCCTTGAGAAGGGGTCAAATCCACTGATGCCTCTGAAGAATCAATTTCACTTACAAGATATTGAACAGTCACAGTGCCAAATATCCCCTGAGGAGGTTCTCTAATAATGTTTAATACTGCAACACTTTCCATCAAATGGAGAGCTGTTTGCTCTCTTAGGAAGAAGTGATCGCTGTTATTGAATGACAAAATTCCATGGCCATCATCATTGGCAAGTATAGTAATTGTGGCTTTTGAGAAATAAATAATGGAAATATTATTTAATTAACATAGTAAAATATAATTGTACATATATACAAATAAAATACATATAAACACAAATCCATTCTTCCTTTCATGTATATATAATGCTTTCATGTCCATGATATTACTTGAAGACAATATGTAAGTATTTTACTTTATCTAGGAAGATTTCTAGACAGGAAGAACCTAGATTTTCTTATCAAAAAGCTCACTTTTGCACTTTTTGATTCCTTGTTTTACATATTATCTTGTTAATTGCATAGATTTCATACAGATGTTTACAAAGGAGTATAAAGATCTACCACAGCAGGGCAATGGTGTTTTCTGAAATATGGCTATTCAGAAGAATGAAATTAAAATGACTGCCATAAAATTCTAAAGAATAAGAACATCAAAACTAAGTTTTACCTGTTGAGTTCTTCCCTAATTCCAGCTCCAGGGAGGGATTTGTTAAAATTAACTGGAACTTCTCATCACCTTCAGGAATATCATCATCAAAAATTGTAACAACAACAGATTTATTCCTTTCTCCATCAGCAAAAAAGAGAGTCTAGCATTGAAACACAGAAAGCATTGAATACCTAACAGTTGTTAATACACACAGAATTTTTCAACTAAGGTAAACAGAATTGTCTTAAATACGAAGGAACAGGAGGCAAGAAGAGCTATAACCTCTGTGCCCCTTATAAATTGATTGGAACAGAGGTAAAAAAGTTCAGCACATTGCAGAATGAGGACAAACAAGAGCAATTAACTTTGAAAGTCTTGTTGTAAAAAATATGAAACCTTATGTGAAAATGTATATGCTCTTTTCTAAGCAAAACTGTATTTGAGATAGATGTTTCAAAGTTTACAGTGTGTCTCATGTTTAAAAATACTTCAGTGTTTAAAAATACTTCATTATTTAAAAATAAAGAAACAGTAAAATAAGATGACTAATTTTATCTCATTCTATTCAAATGACCAAAGCAATTGAAGCCAGTTTTAAAATCAAGCCGCACTACCGATCATTCTGCAGAATAAACACGCAGACATTCTTTTGAGGAAGCTAAAGGAATTAAAAGTACTCTATTTAGAATTGCTTCTTACCCTTGAGGTCACATTAAAATCCAAACCCAGCTGTGCCTCCAAATTTTGGGCATAAAAAAATACAGACACATTGCCATATGATCCTCTGTTTCGGTATGCCATTACTATCAGATTCCCGTGAGATTCGTTAACTTCAAAACTAAAAGAAAAAGCAAGACAAATTCTCAGTGCTCACTGAACATGTTCTTTTGAACAAGATGGTAGATAGTTGTTCTGTTTTCATTTCAAATGATTCCCTCTGCTTTATAAGAAAAAGGCATCATTGCAGTATCAGCATCATAACAAATGCCTAATACAACCTTGTAACCTTTGTTCCTTATCTAGATGGAATTAAGCTATAGGAGGTTGTGCTTTTTTCCTGCTTATTAGTGGCAGATTAAGCCTGTCTATGCTCATGTATCCCTTCTTCCTAGCTCCTGAAAATTAAGTCAGAGAAAAAGACCTGGGAGATGCCAGTGTGTGTGCTTACGTAGATGCAGAGGCTGGAACACTGGATGGAGGCTGGGGCGGTGACGCAAGTTCACAATATAAAAGGACATCAGTGAAAGTAAGTACATGGTAGCAAAAGATTTCTGAGTCAACATACTGTAAAATTTTGGGTTTTCAGTGTGGGAATTATCTCACACTTTCCAGTTCTACTGAATTGAATGATGCTTTGCCATCTCAAAGATCTGGCCCTATTTTTAATATGAGTTTTAATGTTAACTGAAAATTAAAATAATTGGGCAACCCCAATCACTAACTGACGTAGAGAGTTCTTCAAGGAGAGAAGACTTACTTTGTACTTTCCCATTCAATTACTCCGCTTACTCCATCATTAGCATCAATAATAATTTGAGAAGCTAAACCTTCCACATCTAGAATAGAAAACAGAAGGACAAAAATGAAAGAACAATAAAGTCCATTTTCATGATTTTCAAGAATAATAGAAACATTTCTTAAATCTTTACTACTTTTGTAGAAGAAATACATAATTTTCTGTTTCCAAAATGTGGAGGAGAAAATGGTAGTGGGTAAGATAACTGGAAAGGCTCAAAGAAAACCTGTCCTTACTACCTTACTATTAGAACTGCAACACAGTGCCTTGAATTACCACTGTTACATTTAATAATGCATACAAAACAGACTAAAGAAAATTTAGAAAGCAAAACACAGCACAGAAAAATTAGGAAATAACAAAAGCAAGATTTGTTATGGAATCTTTCTTTATCTTCATTGTGTGTGTTTATTATGATGACATTCAACATTTTGCAGACTGTGCCATTCTGAATATGGGAGGGAAAATGAGTAAGAAAGAATAATAAATGATCCAGTATTTCATCTCTTATTCATGTTTCAGTGCCTTACTGGCACACATCTCAGATTCTGCTACACATACAGAATTATTGATTTCTTTGTAGGCTGTTTATGTACAGTAACATTCTATTGCTCCATAAAGACATACATATCTTCACAATAGCTCTGAAAGAGTATTGTATGTATTGCACTGTGAAAATACTAAATAATAGACTAATGCCAGAAATGTCTGCTAATTTCAGGGACCAGAACTTGACAGTCAGAACTTGATTCTTCTGAGAAAATAGTGCCTTAATTTGTTAATTTAATTTTTGTTAATTTACTTCAACTCACTTTTAATAAGACTTAAAAAGAAATGAAGAAAAGAATGACAATTTCTGCAATCAAACTGACTCCACTGAATCCAAAGTAATTATACTATATTTAGATCAACAGGAAAGATTTCTATCAATTCAGATAAAACTGAATAAAATCAAAAGGTCACTGCCATGAATCCAAACCTGTCACTATGAGGTAGCGATGAAGATGAGCAGTGGCTGCAAAACCTCAACAGCAGAAATGTTACTGAGGTTTAGAAATCCAGAGGGAGTGCTAGCAATTACAGACCTTTCAGCTTCACTCCTAACCTGCATTTTCCCTTGCTGTGTCACGGTCAGATCAGTTCACCCAGGATCTGTCATACTTTACTTTCAACATCAGACCTCTTATTTCATGTCTGGCAACCTTCCCCTGCTCTGATGCCCCCCTGTCCCACTCCCTCAGCTTAGCTCTTTCTTGTATCCATTAAGTTTATTCCTTTTTCTTTCATCATTCTCAGCTGTTGATAATTTTCCCTTTTTTCATTCCTTGCACTATTGTATTTGAGTCAGGCTCTTTCTTCTGCCTCCTCTAGAAGATGGGAGCAAGAGGAGCAGCATGGAGAAAACAGCAGAACTGTCTTTATGCTTGCTGTTTCTGCTCCTTATCAGTGAAGCCTCAGATCAGAAATAAAGGTCTATTAAGTTCAGTGTGTTCAACTCTACATCACAGACATACCAGACTTACTCCATATATTGCACGCACCCAGCCATGACAGGAACAGCACATGCAATATTTTCCAGATGCGTAGGATTCACTGTACCATGTGCAGAACACCCATCTCTTTTGATACTAGACACTTCCTAGAAATACTTCAAATATCTTGTATAGAGTATGAGATCGCTAGAAATCCTAAACAAATGCATTGCACCAACAAGGAGTTAAACTGTCAGTCATAACCAACCAAAATATACCAACAGCGAAAACAAGATTAGAAAATAATCTGATAACAGAATTCGTAGTGAGATCTTACAATGAGGACAAATTTTTGTCTCATAGGTTAAAACTATTATCTGTTCATCCTAAGCACATTTAACCCAATACAGATATCACAACAGGGTTGAATGGTCATGATTCAAGGAGACTGCCAACCCCTTACCACAGAAGCTGAGACCATACAACACTCAGCACAATTCAGTTCAGAAGAATCCTTTTTACTTGTATGTCACTCATTTTATGCTATAGATTTTAGACTCAACAAATCACAGCTCAATCTCTACAATCAGCAATGAGTGTTGCAAGTTACCTTTCAATCTGTAACGAATTAACTCAGTCACTTCTATAGGCATGCAAAGAAAAGGGAAAAGCGTCAAAGAAGATAGAAATAATCAATTTAACTAGTCTTTAGTACCACAGGATAGTCCAACTGCCCTTGAAGCCAATGGCAGCTATGCTACTGAATTCAGAAGCAGAATGAGGAGCTAACTAAGCAAATGATAAATGAAGTTCATTGGAAGCGTAAGAAAACCATAGGACATGACTCCTAAAAGTAAATCTGATAAAGAGTAATAGAATCATAGAATCATAGAATGGTTTGGGTTGGAAGGGACCTTAAAGATCATCTAGTTCCAACCCCCCTGCCACAGGGGGAGACTTTTAAAAGAGTGAAGGAAGTGAAGGAAGTAATCACATAAAGTAATTTTTTTTACATTTTTGTTTCTATTATGTACTTTGTAAATGAAAATCAGATCAAGACACTGCCAATAAAACTTTTCAAATAATTGTGCTTTCCAACTGTTAATTACTAATTCCTCTATGAAAACTGCCTTATAATTTTTACAGAGCTTAAATCAGTAAGAAGTGTAACAATGAATATGATATTCTGCAATGTTTCTTTCAGAATATCCTGTCTTTTATTGGCATAGTTAGCAAGTAAGTGGAATAATGATAATATGCCAGAGTAATATAGTCTGTATGAAATTCACATAAAAGGAAAAAACAAAGATAATTCTGTATGTTGTTTTACCTAGCCTAGGTGGGGATGAAGTTGAATGGTTCATGATGAGTTCCACTGAAGTTAGATTAACCAAGAAGAATTCTTGCACCTCTGGTACATCATCCTGCAAAACACAAATTCAGTACATCCTCTTTTCATTTTCCTTTAAGAAACTATCACAGAAGTCACCAAAAAGCAAAACACTAGAAGTCTCTAATATTACAGCAAAACTAGAATTAATTTACTTTCCATTTTCCTGAAATAATTTTATTGGGTGTAAAATTGATTATCTTGAATGAATTATGAAGTAAGACATTATATTTAATGAAAAAGACTCTGTGGTAACACTAAACTATTCTTGTGAATAAATTTCTGCCTAATTTTAAAGGTATAAACCCCAGCCACTGAGAAAGTAAGAGCCTCTAGCAAGCAATGAATTACACTGTTGTGAATACCAGATAGTAAAGTCTTAATGAGACAGCTAAATTTCATTTATGCATAGGTAGAGCTGCTTTCTGTTATTATTTGTGCTTCTGTGATTTTAACATTAAGATAAAAACTATCTTTCTAAATGACAATGAAATATATAGCTTCAAGTAATATATAGGTTGCAAGCTTTAGGTTACAAAATATTCCTCTTCTGATGTCATACAGATCAGTATAGAATGAAAGAGTTTAGAGTTTACCTCTAGAATAGTAATATTTATGGCAGCTGATGTTTTTTCTTCTTCCAAAATCAGTGAGCCAGAAACAGCTATATAATCAGCTCCTGGTTCAGCCAAGGTCTCTTCTGTCTGATTACTTAAGGTGAGCAATCCTGGAACTGTGGCGTACGTAACATTGATAGCACCTGTTTAATTTGTGACAAAAAACCCACATTTTTTTCAATTCTTATGTGATGCTCACTGGAATAGACAAAGAAAAAAGATCAAATGCTCACCCACAAAATGAAACGCCTAACTGCAAAACAGTAGGATTAAAAGATTAGTCTGGAGCCAAAGGAACTTTGCTATTGTTTTTAATGTGCTTTCGGTCCAGGCTTTGGTCATTTGTCCAACACCATAGAACTCAAAAAGCACTAGGACCAAATATATTCAGATATTTGAGGTGCTGTGGACCGCAAATATTACATTGCTGAAGTACTACCTGTGACATCTAATGTATTATTAATATCAGGTTTGGTGCCAAGGGAAGTAGACTGTTTCAGGAATGACTGATATCTAAGACAGGTCTAAAGACAGTACTGGGAAATACAGCTTAATAAATCTAGTTTCCTTCCCAGGCAAATTGACACAGACTTCAATAAAGAATAAAAATTAGGGGACACACTGATAGGGAAAAAGTTAGACTAATTTTTTTGTAATAAAGCCATGTCTCACTAATCTGTCAGGGTAAGTCTAGTTGCAGATTAAAGAGAGTGATCCTGGAGATAAAATGACAGATGAAATTCAAAGCTAGTCTGTATGAAATAAAATATAAGGTATGAAACAATCTTAGTTTTAATAAATAATGATGGATATTAATTTTAGTAAGAGATCTTATATTATAGCTACTTATCTTAAAGTATTAGTTTACTGAGTAGTGTTCCAAAAGTAAATTAGATACTGTTTAGTATTAAAAAAGAAATGGGAAAACAGAGAAATGTCATTAAAATGCCTCTACAAATCTGTGGTGTGTCCAGATATTGAACATTCCTTGTAACTGGTCACTTCACTTCAAAACAGATATAACAAAAGAAGCTAAGAGGGATTATCACTGAGGTCTAAATATAGTTGAAAAGGTTAATAGGAAATTATTACATATGTTATCTCACAATAATTGACATTCTCAGGCAACAAGCATAAGAAAACATTTTTGCACACAGCAAATTGTTGAATTCTGGAATTAACTACCACTTAACTTTACGGATGTTAAAAGACAAATTGATTTTAAAAGGAATAAGAAATTATCAGAGGAGACATAAACTGAATTCAGTGCGCTGAATGAAACTTTTTCCATGTGACTTTCTTAAGCTGCCAACTTCTGGAGGTTTAGAGGGGAAATATGTGGGAATGATCATTCCATACAAGCTCCTTTTCTCATATGTTTTTTATTTCTTCTGGAGAGACTAACACTTTGAGGCACGGTCATTAGACATCAAGGTAGTAACCCTAGCAGCCAACTAGTTACATCACAGCTCCCAGACTCCTTGCTGTGGAAATGAACACTATGGCTCCAGTTTTAACTAAAACTTAAGTTTCCAGTCCTGCAGTAAGAAGCCTAGAAGTTATGAAAATATCAACTGTATCCAAGATCTTTCAAAATTTCCAGCCTCCCTGTCATGGTTTTCATTTACCTCATGATTACTGAAACAAAACTTCCTTTCTTTTGGAGTTATTATACAAACCTAGAGATCCAAATTCTCTGTTAATAAAAAGCTGAACCGTTTTGTTTTCCTCTGGAATTAAAACTACCCTGGATGGGGAAGCAAAATTCAAGACTCCATGTGGTTCATCGCTAGCTTCTACTGTCAGAACAGCTTCATATCCTTGACTATCCAAAACAGCAGCACCTGGAGAAGAAACTCCTGCAAAAGAATCAATGGACTACAGTGAATAAAGTGTTACGCAACTGATTTTTTTGTCTTATATTACTGTTATTATTACATCCAAATGACAGTCAGTAACAGTGCCAATGAAATTAGACCAAACACATGATGCGCTCCCTGAAGTTTTATGGATGGTGTGGAATGTATATGTATTTACATTCTATAACAAATACAGGAACATACAATCACAACAGAAGTCATATGCATACTAAGTATAGATCCATAAAAACATCTTAAGATATGAAAAAAATTAATGGGCTAGTGCCAAATATCAACTTCCCTAAACTTCCTCTATTGTAAAAGGAAAGAGAAAGTTTTCCCACGAATTAACTTCAAAAGTTAAAATCATAATCAATTTCTCAATCATTCTCTGAAGAAATTACTGCCTTTTCCAAGTGTTGCCTTGATGAATAATTGTTAGTGTATCAATTTATGCTTATCCTGATGGATTACAAGAGTCAACACATGATTCTGTCAAGTTGGTAAGGCATCTAGCAGCAACACAATCCATGTCAAGTTAGTTTGGTGTTTAGACATTAATTTCATTTTAACAAAGGGTATTTCAGAAGGCATGCAGTTTCATGCTTCTTTTCTCTTTATAATCTGAGTGGCAAGAATAAAATATTCTGACCTCCTTAAAATCAGAGATAGATCAGAAAGTCAGCTTGCGGCATGACAACATTGCTTTAAAAGATAAAAATATCTGCTTATTTAACGGCATTGTATCCAGAACACATTAGTAAGCTCAAGTTTGTATTCAGTTAAAGGGAAGCAAATAATCACTGAATTAAACAGGCAGAGTTAAATGAGGTTTAAAACCAATTAAGGAAAAGTGCAAAGACACTGTGGGTTTTATATATATATACACACACATATACACATAAGGTTCAAGCCTGTTTCTATAAAACATGAATGAACTTTGCATCATTTACACCAGTTGCAGTATGCTTAGTCCTACGCTTCCAAAATGGTTTAACACATATGAAAATATTACACTGCTAAATGGCAGTTTTAAGATACAGCAGGCTATAGTTCTGCATTACCTTCTGTTTTGATGTTGTATAGGATGATCTGGTATTCTTCTTTTTCTTCAGGAATATGGTCATCCAGCAAGTGAACATACAATGTTGTATTCAGTGTCTCCTATTTATTTTATTAATAAATTGATTAGTCTTTATTGTATAAAATACAAGCAATATCACTGTATCATATGTATTCTGAACAACATCTTTAAGAAATGTAAGGTTAAAGTATCAAAAACTATAAACTCTTTCCAGCTTAGAACTCCAAGAGTAAGGAGCAAGTAAACAATCAGGTCACGAAACAAAGACTGCTATAAAAGCACACTCGTTTTCTCAGCTCAGTTCTAATTACAATATTCTCCTCTAGCCATTAGCTTATCTTACGGACTTACCTCAGGAAAAAAGAGTATTCCAGAATAGTTTTCAAAATTTTGTTCTACATTATGCCCAGCTATCTTCCATTCAACAGTAACATTTCCCAGTCCTGGGGCAGTTCTTACAATATGGAATTGCAGTTGTTCTCCTAGGAACAAAGGATAAGACAATATTTTGGAGTTTCCTCTCCTACGTATGAATTATAAAAATGAGAAGCCAAAAGCATGCACCATAGTTAAAATAATTTTTCTGAAAGACATTAATATTTTTAATAGTGAGCCTCACAGTAGTTATAGAACACATTTGTTTATAACACTGAAACAGAAAACCTAAACTCTTTCCTCCCAGGTTTTTGCGGTTTTAGTTCACTCTTGGAAAGAAGTATCAAAACATGAGGGAATCTGGTACAGATGAATAGCTTAAAAAGTAAATGCCCATCAAAATGATACCAGATGATTCGGTTCAGCAATGGTTTAGCAAGAGTAGGCCTCAGGTTTAGCAATGGTTTAGCAAAAGTAGGCCTCAGAGTAGGCTCTAAAATGCCTGCTCTGTGTTACCCTTACACAGAACTAGCTTTCCTGTCAGTAATTTTCCTTTTAGATAGAATAATAGAGAATAACAATAGGTTCTGAAGCAAACTACGTGTTTTGTAGATAGAGTCTGTTTACGGGATTGATAACAAGGTTCTAGTAGACAATGATTCATGCTGTTTACGCTTAGTCTTAGAAAAACAAAGGTCTCTGCTAATTATAAAACGGCCAAAAGACAAAACAAAACTGTAGAGAACAACTTTGTGATGTCTAAATTAACTTGATTCATAAACTCTTGTGTCAGAGGAGAGATAAGTCCAAAACGATATCTTCTTCTTGAGAACACATGTACTTGTCAACAAGAAGGCCTCAACCACACTTGTGCAGAAGCACGATTAAAGGGGGATTGCAACCACCAGAGACCCCCATGGACCACCCCAGACCCCTTCCCCAATTTAGTATGCATGCACAAAGACATTACGTAATGCATTACATAACATATTAGCATATTCATAAATTTCTTGGAATGGGTGGGCTTTTCTTGGAATTATATGAATATCATATCTGTGATGTATATAATGAGTGTGCTTTTGTTCCTAGGTGTGCATGCTAGGAGGAGAGATCCCCCGTGCACCCGGCTTTCTAAACTATCATTTGGGTTAGAGAGTTTTCTTGGTTACTATTTTCTGGTAACAAAAACGTGCACAAACAGAAGAGCAATACCTGTCTGTGAACTACACAAAATAGTAAAAGCTGTATGTATCATCAGTTATAACACAAACAGTTTTTTACAACAACTACCTGGCAAGGAATGTACATTTTCCTAACGTTTGCAGTGTCTTGTGACTTTACATCGTGCATGGAGAAAAATGCTTGTAACTACCTGTCAGTTCCATTTATGCAAGTTTGAACTTACAAATATCACCAGTGTTAGGAAAGAAAACGTCCAGTAAATGTTAATATTTAAAATTCATAATTTTAAAAATAAAGTACTTTAAAATATTAATATTTACAATTTTATAATTTAAATTTTAAATAATTCATTATAATTTCTGGGATAATCAGTATCAATTGACAATGTGCATCTCTAAGAAGCAATTATGGTATTTTTCACATTCATAACATTTAACCCAATAGGCACTTTAATTAAAAAGAGTAAACTCCTTAGAAATCTTTGTAACATTAACAAAATTTATATAATTTATATAATATTAAATATTTACATAAATTTATAAAATTAATATAGTTTATATGCTATTAAATAAAATATGCAGAATTAACATGTTGTATCAATATGAAAGAGATCAGCAGGTAAAATTAGTAATATTATGCAATACATGCACATTAGAGGACAGACGTTTATCTATAATACCTAAGCGTATTGCATTCATATGTCAACAGCACTTTTCAAGTGTGCAGAATTTAAGTTTGCCAATATGTAAAGTCTTGCATTAGCTTTCAAAGACATGAAATATGCAGAAATCTATAACACTGAGATGCTTGGAAATAATAATACATGAGATTTCTTTTGCTTACTAAAGAATGAAGAAAACTAAACAAAAATATGTCAAAATGTATTTTACTGATGCAGAAACAGAAATCTGACAAACTTAGTCCCATCACCAACTGACTGAAAAAGTCTTTCTTAGTATTGCTATAAAATGACTTGAATTTTTTTCACTGTTGTGAAATCTGGGAATAATTCCATCTTCTGGTTTGTGTTATGTACACACTTCGAAGCAACCCTACTGAGAAACATTGAGATCCACCTATGAAAGTGAAAGAGAAAATGTGGTGTTATGTGGCCTCTTATACTTCTGTGTGGCTTCTACTCCATGGCATAAAGAATTGAGCAGCCCAGCTAATCTATCTGATTATGTAATTTAAAGAGCATCAAGTTAGGATGCTATCTGTCTGTTCTAGTATATTATATTGCAGGACAGTATTGTATAGCTAAAAGTGGCAGGAACAATTTGAACATTTTCTAGACGTGTTCTTTTTTTGGTAAGGACACATTAGAGAGATGAATGTATATTGGCTACCAATGAGAGAGATAGGAACAACTAATTTCAAGAGACCTTAAGATAATTAATTAAAATATAAAGTTGTGAAGAAGTAATACAAGAATTGTATACACCCATTTTCAAATAAATAGGATTAGTATGTGTTATTCAGCCTCAACATTTCAAACTTCAGTTAAGCCTTGGAGACGTACTAACTTTCATATCTTTGTCTTAAGGTGTTCCATGTTGCTTCTAAGAGAATAAAAGAATTCAAAATTTATTGGCATCACAAGGATTCTGCTTCTACAGTCAGATATCTGAGGACAGACTGCCAGTTTACAAGTTCCCCCAAGGCTAATTCATCGTATTGTTTAACACTGCACTGAAATCCATTCTACCCTATTTGAGAGTTCTGCACATCCATTGCAAACAAATCAATATTTAACAGGAAAATGTTTACTTTAGTACCATTGCAGAATGCAGAATTCAGACAAAGCTTATTTCAATACAACATTATGCAATACAATGAATTTTCACTGAGGACTGGAATAAAACGCTTTGTGATGCAGAAGCCTGTTACACTGTAATCGAAACACAAAAAGAAACCTGAAGTACCATTCATCATAATTACAGACTGCAAGTAGTTAATTACTTACTCATGTTTCTTGGTCAGCTTTACCAAAATCTTTAGTATCCCTATCCAGAAAAAAATACAAGTACTAATTGACTTCTGAAGATTCAAAGTGTTATTAGGCTAATTTCCCTATTTTGTTTTAAGTTTTTTAATATTTAACCATGTTATCTCTATCTTTAGATTTCTACATTTATCAGGGAGAAGAAGGGGGCTTCACCCACCCTCCTCTTCCTTATTTCAAGCTACTGCAGTGCATTTTCCTCTAATACAGTCATACCCACACAACTGTGCACGCTACTCTTGCCCTCATTAAGGTGTTAAATAATACGCACAGCTTGAAAATAATACAGATTTGCTTGACAGAAGTTGTTCAATAATACAACAAACATAAAAGATAATCATATTTGGATTTATGTTTGATAAACCTTGTTTTCAGAACAAAAGAACTTGATATTGAAAATGATATACAAACACTGAAATAATCTAACAGCCTGAGCTCATCATCCCTTTTTATCAAAGGGAATTAGTTTGGTTGGTTTTTCTTGCTGTAAGACAATGCACTATTTTTCACAAACTGAAGGAATTGGAATCACGTAATTTCCAAACTATAGCAGAGTATTTCAGCTCCAAATGGCCAGCATTCGCTAGCATGCTATGAATAATATTTAACCAGTGGAAAGTATTCAGGGTCATTGTAACCTTTGGGAATGAGACAGTTCGTATTAATTCCTTGTGCTCATTAACAGCTCTTCTTAGCCTGCCAGATTGCAGGTGGCTTGGCAGGCAGATCAGAACTGTTAATGTGGAGGAATAAAGGATGAAAACCAGGCACGCACTAGCACAGGATTAACACAAACTATATCCAGATAAAAACCAAAAGGTTACGATGTTCTTCCATTTCTGGAAAAAAAACAGAACGTTTGGTTGATAAAGACTTTTTTCTTCAAACAGAAAATGCAATGCACACATTCCCATACAGCAAATTTCTGTTTTGTTATCTTTCACTACCCATCAGTTCACATGTCAGAGAAATACGATACTGCGATACACTGAGATTCCAGCAAAGGCTGCTGAAAGCAATCACCATTAGTACTGTTATCATCCTATGCAAAACTGCATCAAACCTTAGATCAAACACACAACAGGCTCTTCTAAAGCACTAGTAGAAACCTTCGCTCCATATCAAATTATTATTGTTCTTTCTCAAATGTCGTGACTGAGTGATGACAGCAAGATTGCCACATTCCTATGTTAGCTACCATAAAAAAGCATAAACAGGAGATTTTAAAACAGAAGGCTACTGAGTTGGGAAGAGCGAAGATGTGCTGCTCCTAATCTTCCTGTGGGAATATTTTCTAGAAGATTTAAAGTGAATTGCAAGTCACTGGCAGAGGAGATTTGCGTATGACTACTGACAGGTGTGTATGATGGGAGTTATATATAGTTCTGGAATATGGTATACATGAATAAGACAAGAAATGCTAAAAGGAGCTTGATGTGCAACACCAATAAAAGCAAGGCATGATCTTAGGAAAAAAGGAAAGTATAGATGATGAGACATAAAATGGTTTTAGAAATGGTGTACTCATCCTATCCATAGATTTCGTTTCAGTGCTATGCTTGCAAGAGTTAAAAATTCAAAGAAACACATGCCAAGTACATGGGTATTCTCTGCTTGCTGGCATTCTCTAACAGGGATACAAACAATCACTATGAGTCATTATCAACAGAAAACACGGAGATAGAAGCTAATGTTAAACAAACGGAGTGTGGTCAACACGAAGAACCCACCTTCACGACCAATAACAGATCTCGAGGCTGTCTGGAAGCTAATAATTCCTGCCACATTGTCACTTGCCAGAATGATCACTGTGACAGTGTCAAAACTGGGCAGAATCCGACTCCCTCCTTCAGTATGGACCAGGCTGATTATGATACTTTCATCATCCTCTGGCTCTGGATCATCTAAAATGGTCAGCGTGATCATCTTGTTTGTTTCTCCTACAAGGAGAAGAATATATACACACTTATGTGTGCATATGGAAATAAACCTTTAAAAAGACTTAATCATCTCCTTTTGTAGGAAATACTTTAAAAAATATAAAAAAGGACATGAAGCATATTTATTTATTTACCTGTCTAGAAGTTACTGAATGTCATTATGACGTTTTATTCAATTACTATTAAAAAGTTACATTGGGGCAATGTAATTATCAAATTATTAGATATACTGTGTAGAAATTAACAATGTAGGCATAATTTCTGAATGTCTACAGTTCTTTATTTGCATTTTAAGTTATCTGACTCTCACATGTAACTTAGAAAAGGGGAATATCATTCTTGTAAAAAAAATACCAAGTGCATAAGTTCTCTGAGGAATCATATACATAAGCATGTACACTCAGTTTGAATATATTTACTGGGCCAGGGAATGCATTAAAATAGGCTGTCATTGTGTTAGTTACTTGTCTTCTGGACTATCAAAGAATGAAAATGTAAACAGCAAACACGATCAATTACCAGTCTCTATAATTCGTTATAATTTACAACACAACCGTGTTGCTCAATGCATGTGCATAACCTGTGTTTTATATCAGTTTACAAGATACATATATTTCTTGCTACAGTGTCTTTCAAAATATTTAGAAAACAGTTTTTACTAAACTTATAACCCCTAATGTATTTACATGTCAGCCTCAGATTCACCTCTGGCATCCCTTCTTTTGAGTTCAGATGATTTAGCAAGCTAGCTAGCACACTAGAATCTTTGCTACACTCCCATACATAGCTTTCAAAATAACTGTTTAATCAACTCAGACTTTAAAAATATAAAATATATCCCTCATGGTGCATGGTACTTAAGTAATGACTGTCATTGACTTGTCCTGTTTGCAATTTTTTTTCAATATGCTGTTACGTTATGTTATAAATCAATACAATCTCAGAATCTAAAATGAGACATCATGAAAAATTAGTACTGTCCTGACTGAAAGTTAACAAAAGACCAGTTAGGCCTGATTCTCATTGTCATTATCCTTGATAAAACAACTATCTTCAGCATTATTATTCCTTACTTATTTGGTAAAAAAGTAATCTTTGTAATGCACACTGTAATATTTCCTAAAAAAATACTTAAGATATTTATGCTTTTCATCTCTCTTTTTTATACTACCACTGTGTGTGTTCTGTAACATAACGCTGTATGATAGAATTATATACTTCTGGATATTTATCCTCAGAATTCAAGGAGGTTTAGCCTAAGAATAAGACATCATTTATCAAAACATCCAGAGGATTGAGTGCTCATCAGATTCTTTTTGCTTTTTAGTTTTATAAAACAGAAGCTAGTGCAAAACCTTGCCTCACCTTCAGCGAACACCAGAATCTCACCAACACGTACAAAATCCAAGTTTGGGGTAGCAGTTCCACCGACCACACGCCATTCCACTGCCACCTGTCCCAGGCTGCCTTCTGTCCTATGTATCATTAGCTGCACGCTGGTCTGAGGACGTTCTTCTACTTCAACATACAGACCTTTCTCTGTCGCACCGGGACTTACGCTGTAGATCTTAAATACTCCAAATGCATCTCCATTCATCATTATGATAACTGTGGAAGTATTTGGCTGTCCTATAGTTGGTTGATTCTTTAAGCTGGCTGAGACGTTCATTAGTTCGACTTTCAAAAGGGATATAGTGAATTTCTCATCCAGCTCTGGCAGGCTGTCAGGGAGTATGGTAACTGTCAGATTTGCAAACTCTTCCCCTTCCTGCATTATGGCCCACTGCCTTGTAATAGATTCATAATCACTACCAGCGATGGCTTGTGTGCTAAAGAGAGCAGATGCTCTGGTGATGTTTTTCTTGTAGGTCCAGAATCCTGAAGCGTTAGTTAATGGGCTGATCTCTGATGTCAGCCAAAGGCAGAGAGGAGTCTCAGAGGCACTGGAAAACATAAAGGCTGAACACGCTTGTTCTTTTAGGCACTGAGTTGCACAGGCATACAGTGGGTCACTTGCTGCCGACACGTTCACTCTGGTCGTGGATGGCTGGTCAGGAATTCCTTGTACAGGAGACTCGTAACAGGCCAGGAGGATATCCTGACCTCTCTCAATGGCAAGAGCTACGACGTCAGTCTCAGAAGTGCTGTAAAATATCTGCAGCTGAGCAAACCTTCCCCCACTAAAAGACATTAAAATAAAAAAGTAACGTTAGTTGATGAAGTATGTCTAATATTCTGGGTTAAGAATAAAAGTGAACAAAATCGACTGGTCCTCTCTAAAGCGCTGAAAATTTCCAAATAGCTAATTAAAGTGGATTCCCTTGAAGCTAGTACCAGAATAACTGAGTTGTCATTTTCTATAGATTGTCAGTTTGATTATTTATAGCTTGGGTAGCAGTCTGTTAAGAATGCATGTTTGCAAACATTTGTTTCTAGGCATTAACTTAGCCTTCTTAGGGCTGGCAAGGAAGAAAAAGCCTGTGCTGCCCAACCTTGTCATCTTTCCTCCTCGGTGTTCTCAGGATATCGTATCACATGCACAAAACTTGTTTTCCTTTTCTTGTTTCTTTCCATACCTCATTTTGTTCTCCAGTGCAAATCACAGGCTGTTGTGCAGGCTGTTGTGCAGCTTTAAATGATTTGACATTAAATAGGCAAAATGAAACCTCAAGTACGCCCTGTACATTAGGTTTACATCGTACTTTACAATTACATTTAAGTACTTTATGCATACTTCTGATAAGCAGAACTAGTTAAAAAAAATATGTATATGAAATAAAAGTGCGTTGAGCTGGCAGATCAAGAAATTGATGCAAATACTTATACCAGAAGAGCATGACATTTGAAATTATAGCCAAGACAAAAAAAAGAAGAAAAAATAATAGATATAAATAAAGCAAACATTATACAAACCTTCTCCTGACTGTTATATTTGCAAGCAAATTTCTTTCTAGTGGCTCCTGAATTCGATATAAGGACTGATGAAAGAAAACTGTGCCATAAGGATTATCATTGGCAGGAATTATAATATTTGCCACGCCATCTAACCCAATAGCACCACCATTCGAGGCCTGGGTTAATTCTACATGGACAACCTCAAAAAGAAAAAAAAAAAGGAAAAGAAATAATGCAGCTAAACAATTTTGGTATTTCTAACAATAATCACAAGCAAAGTACAATCTGAACTTGCACCTTCCTGCCAGAACATTCCTTGGTTTTCTTTGCACACATTTCTATAACAAGTTAAAACTCTAATACTGTTCAGGAAAGACTTAACTGCTTTACTTACTTCTTCTATTTCTGGAACATCATCAGCCAGGATTTCCAACAGCAACATCTGAATGGCTTCCCCGGGGGCAAAAGTAACATTACCCAGGGCGACCTGCAAGTCAGCATCAGCAGGATGCCCATCGATGGTGGCAACCCACTGAACAGTAACATTACCAAGCGTTCCAGCATTGCGTATTATTGGCAGATTTATGGTTACTGATCCAAACTCAGGCTCCTCCACAGTGAATTCGGTCATCTGAAAAACTGAAGTACAGCACAGAGAGATGTATTTCATTAACAATGAAGCTGAAAGTAAATATACCAACTCCTCAAGTACATAGTTTCACTTGATTGCATTGACTTGCACAGGTAAATCACTTTTAACCAGCTTTAAACTTAAAAGTGAACTATCAGTATTAATATTTTCATCTGCAGAGGAAATTAGCATGAAAATTAAGCCCTCATCCAATCCAAAAAGTTTATTCCACCATACCCGTTGTTCAAGGCTAACCATGAGCTGTTTCTAAGCTCTTAGAAGACAATTTCATAATTATTACCAGCAAGAAAACTCTTTAGAAGCCTTCATGTCACTTACTGAAGAAATAATTCAGTATATTCCATCTAAAATTGTTTCAAGTAAAAGTCTTTCTTGTATTAAACTTTCAGTTTTTAAGAAATAAGTTAAGTAATTACTCATCTGGAATTATTTATTTTTGACATTTTTTCTTTCTTTCCTCTACCACCTTCTACTGACAAAATGGAACAGGAGGAATTAAGTAGGGTACCGAAGAGAAAAGTGTAAGTCAAGGAAAAGGAAGGAAAAAATACACCAAAAAACAAACAAAAAAGATAGATTTCTAAAATATCATTAAATTTTTTAAATCACCAAACCCCTTCTCAAAACCTGTGTAATGAAGCTAATTTTGTAAGTATATACAATTAATTTTATTGATAATAACAGGCAGAAGAAAAACTAAAATACCTGACAGACAATAAGAGAACATCATTTAATTTCCCATTATATTTTTCAATTTCCCCAGATTTTTAAATCTGCTTTGGCTGATTATCTAGTAAAACAAAGATATCAAAGCATTTAATCAACAGATATCAGAATGCAGATTTTGTCTTAAACCTATTGCAGAAATGCAGCACTTAGAATAGATAAAAAATAAAAATTAAACTGAAATCTGTCTGTCGCTACTGGGAGATTCCAAAATCTTGCTATATCCACTGACTAAATAATACTTTTTTTTCATATTAAAGCACCACTACTCCTTAATTACATGTTTTAATTTAGTTTATCTTATGTTTTCCTTTACTGTCTTCATCCAGGCTTTCTCTTTGTTTTCTGAAAGTTTTTATTCACTTGCCCAGTAACAGCTCATCCACAAATCTACAGTAAAGATGTTAACAGAAGGGAGAAAATACGCAAATAAGACATTTACCAAAGGATCCAAATGGGTCATCAGAAGCTTCAATAGTTATGATTGCCCTTGTTAAAGATCCCAGCAAGGCTCCTCCTGTGGTTTGATTCAGCAGCTGAACATAAAACGACTCCTCAACTTCAGGATTGATATCATTAATTATATAAATTGGCACTGATTTACTTGTTTCTCCTTCTAGTAAGACAACATCTGATGAGGCTACACTGTAGTCCTCACCTAGATTTGTAGACGAAAAAAACAAAACAATAAAAACCACAGAATATTAATGCATTATGGTTCAGTGTATTGAACATCATCAGTAACTCTTCTCTTCTTGCTTACACCTCTGTGTTTTAATGCTTTTTTTCTTTTATCTTCAGATGCAGACAACAGAGTCTTTTTTATTTCCCATTGCCTTTTAGATATCTGGATGGATTGAAAGAAAACTTGGCTTGGCCAAAACAGAGTTTGCACTGTTAGACCAAGAGGTAGTTACAAAAGGTCCATTTTTGTCTTCCATTGACAAGGTTACACTACAAAGATGGTTCTGTGTTTGATTTCTAATTGCTCTCTGACTTTCCAAGATAAAAGTGAACAGAATCACCTTTGTCAAAGTAGATTTTAGCAAAGGGCACATTTTGTGTGTGGACCTCACTTTCGGCAAACTTGTCTCTAAGAATGTCTGTGATGATACACTAGATAACGGCTCTGCTTCAGAAACTAATTGAAAGCATACTCTGACACCAGTCTAGCCACACACGTATTTAGAAAAGTCTGTTACATAAAAAGGAAACTAAAGTACCAGTTCTCAGAGCATGAACCACTTGCCTATTCAATTTTGGACACAGCTGAAATATAGCGGGCTTGATTTATAACTCAGTGGTTTTGATGCTGCACACTTCATAAGTTGGCTCCTTTCTTTATGTAACTTCTCTATAGCAGGGACCAACTGCAGAACTTAAACTCTCATTTTTAGAAGTTCATGTCTTCTTGGGTTTTGATTGGTTTTTTGCCTGTTTGTTTTACAGCTGAGTCCCCAACTCTCACTTCCTCTCCAATAAGATCACTTAAACAATGCATGATGGGTTTAAATATGTACACACGACTAAATAGTAGTTACATATACTACTATAGTATTTTTTATTTTTATTTATTTTCTTTTTTTTGAAGAGGTGATGGGCTACTAGGGAAACAAACACCCCAATTCCTTCACTCATTTCTTCTGGTAGATTCTTCAGTGATGATGTCTCAGAGCTTTCTAAAAGCTGATGCATGATCTCTCCCATAGGGCTTGGATTCCTATTTGCTAAGCAGAGTCAGTAAATGTCTCATAATTATATTTTTGTACTTGTTATACAATAGTGCACTTAATACACACTTGTTTGCTTTGACTGCTCAAAGCATACAGCATGCTCTTTCCACTTTAACATAGACTGAATACTTCTGCTATTCTGATTTCTTACCAGCTGTTGCAGTTATTGGCATAGCTTTAAATTTCACAGAAACATCTGCAAATATCCCCCCAGTTCTGGTCACGTTAATGATTGGTCCAACATAATTTTCAGCAACTCGCACAGTTGAAGCTGAAAGCTGAAGTGTTCCAAAAGCATCATCATTGGCATTGATAATTACATGAGCTATTGTCTCACCCACTAATCCAAGTCGAGGAGAGTTTACAACTGAAACATAAAGAAAACTTAGTGAGGGGGTGCCTGAGATGCTTGCTCTCTATGGCTACAGAGCTCATAGACATATATGTGAGTTTAGTGTTTAGTCACCACTAGTTTTCAACAAAATTATCTCTTTTAGAATTGGACGAAGTATAACTACTACAACATATTTTTGGGGTGTTTGAATTATATTATGGCAGAAAAATACCAATTTTAACAACTTATTACTCTACCCTGCTGTGGAGCATACAAGCCATAATTTTTTTGAAGAGGTGAGGTACTGTGAAATAATTTGTTCATTTATTTCTTTGCCCATAAGGCCAGTAGTAAGATCAATACAGTTCAGACTGTATTGATCTTTTATACTTGCTATGATGAAATATAAATAAGATTCCAACCTCCCAGCAGAATTATATTTGAAGTTTCCCTTAACATCAAGATTAATCTGGCGTGGTACCAGCAATTACACATGCCAAGAAGCTGTGAAGCACAAATCAGTCTGTAATGACCAGAATTTATCTGAATGAGGGATGAAGCAAACATTCTCTACACTAAAAAAGCAACATGTGCCTGTAATTCTATACCACTTTATTTTTAAAAGACTTTTTTGGCCTTCAGTAAGCAAAACTAGCTTAGTTATTTCCTAATACTGAACTTTATACAAACAGCGCTAGATGAACAGGTATTAGTGCACAAAACCAATACTGTAACATATTTGGCCTGAAAGACGTTGGATAAGGCGATGCAAAAGGGATAAAGAAATGCTCATCCATCCCTGACAAAATACTGTGCTAAAGGAAATAAACGCCAAAAGCACACAGGGCAGGTAACTCAGAGATTTCTTAACTATACAGAGTCTGGCAGAAGTAAAAAGTTTATAATTTAAGTTGTTGCATTTTATCCTGTTAAATATAAATACTAGCCTTCATATTTAAGTTGTAGGTTTTACATTTGTAAGATACTTACTTGGCCGATCCTGTACTTTCTCAATCAAAACGATACTGCTTAGCTCCACAAAAACAGATTCTGACCTCTCAGGGTCATCATCATCCAAAATAGGCAAAGATATTCTGGCCTCACTTTCATTGGCTGCGAAGATCATGTAACCTGTAATGGGTATATAATCTTTTCCCTCTATTGCTCTAACAAGTGGTGGAAGAAAGGGTGACTTTTCATCATCACCAATAGTTCTGTATGTTACCATTACTGTACCAAGGAGACCACCACGTCTTATTATTGTCAGGGAAATATTTTTTGTTTCTTCCTCAACTTTTATTGGTCTGTTTCGCTCAGAAAAGATGAAGACTCCATATGGATCATCATTAGCTAGAATAGTTAATGTTGCATTAGTATGATTTCCAAGACGACCACTGGAGACATTGATGATCAAAACTGAAAACACCTTATCCAATTCAGGAACTTCATCAGGAGACACCTGTACTGTAAAATTTGTTGTCACTTGGCCAACATCAAATGTTACATTCCCATCTGTAGAGAGCAGATCTTTGGTAAGATCACAGACTACGATCCAATGCAGCATCACCTGAGACAAGGCCCCATGCGTTCTCACAACCTGTGAAAAATATAAATATCTGCATATTTTTCTTCTATGAGAAAGAAAAACATAAAAGTATGAGATGGAATTAAGCAAAGACATGGGCATGATGAGTTAAAAAAAAAATAGTGTTTTAAAGAACCAATATGATGTTGACTATCTCAGCTTTGCTGTATTTGTTGCATCATTGACACTGTTATTTTAAGATAGTAGTATCTCAAGTGTAAACAAGCAGAGGTAATTTTAAACTTGTGGATATTATTATCACATCATTTTAGCTTCAAGCTGAATGATGCACATTAGAAAACTCGGTATGAAATGGCAAAACAGATGTGCATGATAAAGTTGTCATAAACCCTTTAGACTCATGGCAAAAACATCACAGTACGCCCAGTAAAAACAGAGACAGAAGAGGACTGCACGGCAATGAGAGACTCAAAGCTTTCTAACCTGCAGCACAATATTGCTATCTCCATCTTCAGGCTCAGTTCCATTTACCGAGAGTGACTCAGGACTAAACTCAAACACACCATGTGCATCATCAGAAGCCTCAATAGTCACAAGGATGTGGGATGCAATTCCCAAGCCAGCTGTTAAGTGCAAGTATCAAAAAGGGTTATTTTTTCTAGCATTTTTTTTTTACACAAAAAAAACAGCTAAAGAAATATGTTACAAAAAATACAGAGGTGAGCAAGACTGGAGTATCTGTGCTGTTTTGTCTTTGATTTTTTAAAATGCAAGACAACTATCCACATGGATAAGGAACTGATTTTCAATAATGCAGTCCTGGCAGCCCTTCTATGGAACTATTAAACAAAAAAATATAATAAATATGAATATTTTAAGGGAGGAAAAGAAATAAAATTACAGGTTTAATGTATGAAAATGGAGTAGAATTTAGGATGGTGGGGAGTTATTCAGTAAACCACAGTGTAAGTAGATAGACCAGATGAGTGTAGGTCTCATCCTAACATATGCTGGAATTAAAAACAAAGAAAAAAACAAGTCTGGTAAATTCTACTACTGAAAAGATTGTCTTGGGTGAAATAACTTGCTGCTCAGAGAGAGAAAGAGCCTGGCACTTAAGAAGAAAATTTCTGGGAACAAGGAAAAGGGAAACATCACTTCAAAAAAAAACAGGAAACTCCAAAAAGTGGCTAAATCACAGACTTACTCTCAGTTTCAAACTGAAATCCTTTGCATTTACAAATAAAATTGAAAATCAGGCTGTCCCAGGGGAATAAGTTATGCAATTTGGATAACAGGTGCTCATATAACATTTTCAGGTCTGGGGGATTTAATTTGAAGTCCTATATGATTAGGGTTTTCCCTTGGATTTTATGTTATTTCTGCACCCAGTATTTTAAAAATTTTATCAGTATTACATTATCTTTGTTTTCTGTATGTCATGACATAAATACAAACTTAAAGAGAAGAAATGAAAAACAATCAAAACATTCCTCTAAAAATCTAACACAGCTTACTTTAAGAGTATTTTTGACATGCAGAGAATCAAAGTAACATAAAGCAGGTATCAAAGCATAAAATCAGGTAAATTTTAAATTACCTTTAATTTTAAAAGTGTCTTTGCTTTTTGTTTTCCAGAAAATTTGACAATTTTCAAACAAAACTAAATTTGCAAACTGTAATTCTGGAATTACTATTTTGTTTTTTACAACAACATAGTTTTAATGGTATAAAAGCTGTTATTTTCTGTATTACACTAAACACTGACTGCTATTGAAATTATGCCTAAATTAAAATGGAAAAGAATGTTTTGACAAAACTTTATGATAAATCTAAATTAACCACCTGTAACTGCAAGCAAAGTAACACTATGACAAGTTGTGTCAGTAGAGTAATTTATGAGGGATGTTTCAGTTAGCATAAAAAATTAGGATTAATCGAAAATGCTTACCATGTTGATGGACAGTTGGAAGGAAGAAATCCATGTTCCCATCACCACTACCACTGCCATCATTTCTAAAGAGCTCAGCAACTTTAAGATGACATACATACAGATATATACACATACATACATTTATAAATAAAGAGAAAGCAGGAAGTAATTTAAACATTTCTGGACAACACAAAGTGAGAAGGAAGTATTCTAGGAAGACATCAAGTCTGGATATGAAAGTATACAGGATTTCTGATAAAAGCCAGAAAAAGTACTGTATATGCTACCTCTTATTTAATTTATGACATTGGAAATAGCAATGGGAGGTCAGGAGGAAAGAAAACATACACCTCTGTTTTCTCTTTTCTTTCCTTCCCTCTTTGTGTCCCCTTTTTGTATTTCCCCTTTCTCATTCCCAAATAAGGTCTGTAATGGAGAACTTGGAAATGTAAATTAAAAAAAACTCCAGGGGCTAAAACCACCCAAACTCTCTTATTCTAATATTTTCTCACAAAGCTAAAACACGTGTCAGAAAGTTGGAATTTGCAGAAAGCTTAACTAATGGAGACTTTACGCTAAGTTTTGTGCTTGCAATGGTGTTGGAAAGGCCAAAAAGAGGGTTTGTGTTAAGAGGGTGTCTGCCTAGTGAATTACTAAAGTTAGCTGTAAGTTTTCTGACTAAAAAAAAAAGAGAAAAGTCCCTTTAACAAGACAATTATTTGACCAAAAAGTCCATGTGCATGAAAGGTCTGAAGTTTTTATCAAAAGAATCACTATGTTGCACCACAATGCCACATTGCACCATAGACATTCAAGGTAACATGATATAACTTCTCAGAAGGCATCACACTTGCATTTCTGGATTGCTTAAAAAAGTAACATCAGTTTAAAAGTCATCTCATGGCTGCCAACGTTTCTAATTACTTTTTTTCCTCCAATCAGCTTTACAATCTCCCTTAAAAATTTCCTCCAATGGAAACAAATTCTGTAAGGGCTGAGTGGTTTTATGTGGCAGGAGCACTGATGCTTGTCACCCCTTGTGAGACTAACATCTCACACCAGGATTTCCTTTGGGTGTTTTTCTTGTTCTTCCACAGAGCTACCAGCCACCTCTCCAGATCAGCTAAACTCCCTAGGCCTTTCAACACCCACAGTCTCCTACTGCTATAATCCAGACAAGTAAGTTACGAGCCAGTATATCGCAATTCCTCTGATTTCAGTCAGGTGGCAGATAAAATCCGACTTTGAGTGTTTAGCCTTATAGATTTTATAAATATTGTCGAATTTTTTAAAAAATTAAATTAATACATTTTTTACATTATTGTAGTTCTCATTACCAACCATGAAATTATGTAATGTGAAAAGCAGCAATTGCCTTTCAATGACATAATGCATGGTAATAATACACTTTCTTTGGGATCTGGTGGTTTCCAGCAATGATTAACAAAATACCTGTAGAACAGTTCTTTCCTAAGAAAAATTACAGCTGTCTGGGGGATGTGGGGGTGTTTGTTTGTCTTTAGAAATAACATGGAAATATTACACCTAAGAAAGCTAAGACTTTAATGGATGAGTAGAGATCATGAAAATACAACCAATGGATTGATGTATGTGCCTTACCTCCTCCCTCTGGGTTCAACAGCTGCACTTTAAAAGTTTTTTCTAATTCAGGAACAGAATCATCAGTGATGTTAACAGTAATGTACTTGTATCTTTCTCCTGGCTCAAACTCCAGTGTGCCCACAACAGCCTGCAATATGAAAGCTCTTCACATTTTTGTTCAAGCCTAATGTTTTCATCCATATGAAAAAAGAAACAGAACCTTGATTTCGTTTGGCAAAACATCTACTGTTCTTCACTTAAGCTTTAAAAAAATCTGCTGAATCTTTTTTATGAGAAAAAGGCATCTAAATTCACAGAATTGTAAGCGTCTGCATTCATCTACATTTTCCTGCACAAACATCAGACAAGCAAACACAGATACGTACAGGTTGTTTTGTTGAACATGTACAAATCCTAGTATGTACAAACTAGTGTTTGTGAAAGAACTAGTTCTGTGAAAAGAATCATAGCTGGGCTAAAATACTCAGACTGAAGGCTATCTCCACGACAAATAACTCTAATTAAATTCTAAAATAATTACACACCTTGGCAATGGCCATACCTGATAATCTTTAGGACTGAAAGCTGTAAGAGGCACTGTTCTGTATTCCACCAGAACTGTTCCAAGAAGGCCTTGTGCACGAACTACGAGTAATCTGATGTGTCCAGCTTCTTCTTTAATAGAAATATGGGGCACAGCAGAGGCTGGCAGAATCATTTCATCACCTGGCTGAGGAGGTGGCCCCACCATGAACTGTAGCAGACCTGGCAGACAAGAAGTACTATTCACATGGCTTCTTGCACCAAATTTAAATTATGATAATAAATTGAAACCAATGTATTTATAATATATCTATTTAATGTTTCTGAAATTAAAAAACAATTATTGATATGCTCTTAGGACTCAATCATGCTATTTTCAGGGACGAGTTGTGTACCTTCCCCTCTCTCACTGATATCTATATCAGTATTTATAAAGCCACAGCACAATAATGAATTCAGCTCTTCCCAAAAGAGCTTCAATATGTCATAGTATTGGGTACCTATTGGTACAATAAGCATGTAGAAATGTTTCTCTTCGTCAGGAATTCTTATCTGAGAAAAACTTGCACAGGATCAACTACATACAGCCTTTGTTTGCTCTCAGAAGGGAATCATCCCCTGTTTGGTCAGGGCAGCTTTGATGCCGCTTTGTAATATTCTCAAGAATAAGTACCTCAGCTTTCACTCTGGTATAAAAATTATCAATTAATCTCAAGTTGGATAAAGTGGAATACTTGGCATTGCTTCATCGACTATCAAGGCTAAGCAAAGTTTTTATCTGTTGAGCTAGAACTATACAATTATCTGCAACAAGACTGTATCATCTCCATCATTGTTACCATATGGGTGGTCACTGGCTTTGATGCTGATATCAGTAGTTTCCTTTTCTGGATCTATACTTGCTCCACTGGTAGGAGTTGAACCTAGTTTTCCATCTCCAGACACTGCAGAGACTAACGTCACACGGAAATATTCATTTAGCTCCGGAATGTCATCATCAATAACATGCAAATTTAAGACCTAGAGAAGGACCAAATCATGGAGAAATCAAACCCTGCAATTTTCATCAGTTATGAGTTTCACAACCCTGCTTATCTTATCAAATTCTTTTATTAGTCAGTCAGCTGTATCTGTTGTGTAGTTCTGTAAGTAATGTAGACAACATTTTTGCTTTCCACATAATTTAACATAATTTCTAGGATAATATTTTATGGTTAGAATACGCATTCCAGAAACAACTTTACCAAGCTACCAGAGATGGACAGCATATTTTCTTAAGTGCTTCAAATCACATAAACACATAAGCAAGCAAGCAATTATTTATGATCTACCTTAACATAAACATAGTTTAAACTGTGTACAGTGAAAATGAAATATCTGATAGATTTCAAAATCTTGAAGAAATTGTGCTTCTGAAGAGACATTACAGTGATTAATCCAATTTAGAGAGCAAGTAAAGCAAGCTTTTTATGCCCCCTGACACTTGTGATTGCGGATCATACTATTAATTAATACAACCTGCTCTGCACAGCCTAACATATTCACCTCAGACAATTCCAGCTTTCTATATATTATGATATGGTTAGATAAACATATAGAAGAAAAGGTTTAAGTAGCTGATCATATTTAGAGGCATGGGAATGAGTAGCTTACAAGCATCAATGGAAAGTCTCTTAGGATATCTCACCTGAAGAGCAACTGCTCCCAACCTCTTTCTTAGGGCCACGCCCATTAAGTCCCCCATATGTAGACAATAAATTGGCCCACATAGCAGTGGAGCAAGCGGGTGTATCAGCCCTTTTCTGCCACTAGATAGAATAAGGCAGGCCTCATCCATGCTGTCAGACCAGAAAAGCTTTGGAAATTTTTGCTTTATATGATGGTACACAATGCAGTAACATGATTCAATGGAGAATTACAGCTGAATGAACAGTGACACGAACAAACTGTTTTCAGCTATCACAAGCTTTTGCCAAGCTCTACTCACTTCCATTGTTTAACCTGGACCAGATCCACAGTTCTAGTGGAGCCACTGAGATCCTTTCAAATGGTGTCCGTGGGTTTCAGTCAGTCCATACCGACTTCAGCAGAGTGATAAAAGTGAAACCGAGGACAGCATTTTCTACTGACAATTCACCCTCTCTATTTTACAAACACTAATAGAAAACACACATATTCACTTTCTACAGTACTGTGGTCCCACACCTCTTTTTCAAGTAAATGTGGAATTCTTGTGCTGCAGGTCAGGATTGAACACATAGAAACAGATTAAGCAAAAGGGACAGAGTGCGGCCAACAGTGGTTGCAAGACACTTGATTACAGCAGTGAACTTTACTGCTGGCTATTCAACTGATGTGGAGATAAATCTGAGTTCCAAAACTCAGATCAAAACCTGATCATTTTCCAATTTCAAAAGTAGCTGGATCTATTATTTCAGCCCAGGACTATCTACACTTAAGTATACATATAGATAGACATAAATCTAATATATACATATATGTAAACATAAGTCATATATTATGTCCATTCAAACATACATGCACACATGGTGACCCCTGAACCAAGACACACACAGATCTATAAACATCTATCATACCACTTGCTTGTTGTCAGGGATGCAAAAAACCCTGCAAAACGTAACAAAAGACATGTGAAGGAAACACTCTAGTATGAAAACCAGTCAAGCATCCTCAGAAGGTATTTTCCAGCAGGTTTGCAAAGGGCAGGATGAATAGTTAATAGGAAGGTAGGGTTTACCTCTGATCTCTGCCAAGGAAGGAATGTGATAGTGCCACTGCTGTTAGAAAAATCGGTAACAGAGTAATTAATGCCAGTGGAATCAACCTGTGAGATAATGTAATTTATATACACATAGTCTAGGGCTCCCCTTGTACGCTCCACGACACAGGATACAGTGGAACCCTCATCGGCAGTCTGGAAGAAAACAAGAAATAGAAACTTTTGTTATTGTCAAAGTAAATCAAAGGAATAAACGCAGAACATGTCCCTAATGCTAGTCAAATGTTCAGGTAAAAAACTGCTGTCATGTTACTTTCAGCACTTTTGGAGTGTTAGGAAGCTGAAACTGAACTTGATGGTGGTCAGAACAATCTTAGTGGAATTTGCAAGAGCTTCTCGTATCTCCCTAAGGACTATAAAGGTAAGCCAATAACTATACCCTGTTGTTTGTTTTGGACACATCTCTTCCCTCCAGACTACAGGACCAAGACAGAATCAATATGCTTGAAATGTACATGTCAAAAGCAACTGAAACTATTGTTTTATATTAATGTCAATTCTTTGAATTTTCATTAGCAGTTATTTAAAGAAAGATTTGGATTCCCTCTTTTCCCAGCTAGAAACACTATAGAAAAATAAAAGATACATTAAAATTAAACTATACTATCATCATTCAGGAAAAAAAGAAAAATTTTCTCTGCTACAGTCCTTTTTACAATTCTGTCTTCACAGAGAACATGACTTCAGCAGCAACAGTTTCACATATTTGGAACAATGTAGATATTGATACTGACCATATATTTTAGAAAATTATGATCATAGAATTAAAAGAGAAAATAATTCCATTTGAAAATTGCCAGAAAGGCTAAAGCTATCCATCTTAAGCACTAGATAAATTTCGGAGCTGCTGTATAACACAGTGCAGATACTGCATGTGCCTTCAGCTACCTAGTAGATAGATGTGCACATAAAGCAATTAAACTACTGATAAAACAATGCTGTGTATCTGCATCATTACTGAGAGCTCTAATACTTCCCTGGTGAAATGGATGTAAGATAAGTGCAAAACAATTAACATGCCATATGAATTTTTAATTTTGCTTCACGGTTGGTTGATTATCTGTGGCATCGCAGTATTATCAGTGGCATTTGAAACTGAAGGAATCTATTATCATAGCATATGGCAGACACATAGAAAGCAAACTGAACCAAATTGAAAGCCAGTATCACTCAGGCAAGATGGTTACTTTCTAACGCATCATGAGCACTTTGGTTAGAAAGAATGTAATTAAAAGGTCATGAGAGCTTCCAAATTGGAAAGTATTCTGAAATTTGTTTTCCAAAATAATCCAATAACAATAGAAATGGGTATCATGTCTTTCTCCTTCACCATTGATTAAAGAAGCAAAAATGGATTATGTTTATTTCAATCCTCCCCAAAAAAGTAGCAAGTTTCTATATTGCATGTATGGTGGCTACCACCAAAGAGCAAGTTAATGTTTAAAAAAAAAGCAATTCACAGCCAGTATCAACCAAATTCACACCAAACATATGCAATTTATACCTTATAACTCACGACAGCAAATGATTGTGGAAAAATACATTACACCTAGTCATTGTATGACCTGCAGTAAAATTCTTTCAAACACATCATGTAACACAGAAAAATAAAACAAAAATCCTTGGAATAATCCATTCTCCAAAAAAAAGAAAATGAAATCTTATATTTTAATTGATAACCCAATCTCAGATGTGACAGAAGGAAAAAAATGCTCTTCTAGAAAAATTTAAGCCTTAGTCTTCAGTTTATTAATAAAATCAATTTTCTTAACAAAAATAATTTTGGGGCATTTTTAAAAATGGTACTGCAAATGCCAGTGAGACTGAGGATGTATTAACAGAACTTACACATTTCCAAATTCTAGAAAAACTTTGCTTAACTACAAAAACTAACAAAGTGAAATCAAGGCCCTGTGCAGGCCAATTGGTCTTGCCATCAATTTTTCTGTGTCCAAGACTTCACCTATAATTTTCCTTATGAACACCTTACCTCAGGAATACATGCTCCAGTGAAGCCAAATAAACCATTAGCATTATCACTTTTCTGTATTCTTAATCTTGCTGTGGCATTTTCTTGTGAAATTCGAGCTCCACCACGCACAGAAATGAGCTTTAGGATGAATAACTCCTCTCCTTCTTCCTCTTTGTCATCCTTTGCAGACACAATGAATGTTTTATTGGTCTCTCCTTGCCGATACTCCAAATACCCAGAGACAGGGTGGACATCACTCTTCGCAGGAGCTGCATGGAGCTCATAGATCTCTGCTCGTGTCAATTTACGCTCATAAAGCCTTACATCCTGCATTAGCCCTGTGTACCTACTGCTGCCATTGATTCCTGCTCCGATTCTCACTATTCCTGGACCTGAGAAGGAAATTATAATTTTCCTTATGTTATTGTATTTCTTCAAAGTAATAAATCTGCAGCTGAATAGCTGTAACTGTTAAAAATCAATGGTAAACTGTTTATTATCCCTGGATTAGGAATCATATTGATCTTGAAATGCAAAATCAGGAGGCTCCTCGAGACTCATCTCAGTGTTACGGGTAGATCATCACAGCTCAAACAATTCCACACTAGACTGTTCAGGTTTTTCATCCTACTAGTTCTATCAGCACATTGTCACCATCCCTTATTTTAACGAGGCTTGGAAACTTCTCTCTTTCCATTAGAGATTTGCAGAGCACTACTGTAACCCCTCTCAGCTTTTGTTTTGCTAAACAGACCCCATTTTGCCTCTCTCTGCTAGGACAGTGGATACATCCGATGATACTCATCATCACTGCATTAGCCCTTCTAGACATGCTTTTCCCCTAATGCACTGGGAATATGGACTTCAGAAATGTACACCAAATTCCAAACGCTGTTTACAACAGCATTAATATTTCTCTGTCGACAACTACCCTACTCAGCAAATCAAAGGATCACAGCTGCCTTGTTCACACATACTCATTCCTGTTGTGCTAAAACACACAGATATCTCTTCTTTCCAGATGCTTTCTGGTTTTTGGAAGAAACTGTGCTCTTGAATATACTGGCATACATATGACACAGTGTCAGTTCTAGAGACGAGCAGCAACAGCAACTGGTAATGGCCCCGTGGCATAAGATGGGGGATGGTGAGAAAAACTGGGCTAATGTTCAACACTGTGTAGTATCCAACATTAAACGCAGAGAGATTAAATCCTTACCTTATAGTTGTAGTACCCCTAGACAGAGCATATGCCATCTCCACTAATACAGAAAATTTACAATGATTCAGACATATCCTTCTAGCAACAAAAGTATTATTGCAGTTCACACATCTTTCTTTTAGAAACTGAGGGGG